>NC_090923.1:728978345-729281376 GCF_040938575.1 Ambystoma mexicanum
AATGTCTCTGAAGACTTCTTGTACTGCAGTGTTGAGGTCCTCATCTTCCACCGCTTCTACCATATTTTTAATATGTATGTTCGACCTTCGAGACCTCTTTTCCATGTCCTCACATTGCAACACTAAGTTATGTGTTAGCCTCACCAAATGCTCTTGCGTTTCGTTGTACTGCTGCGTCTCTTCTTCCACATTTTGTACTATCCTCTCCAGCGTGTCTGTCCGCTCTTCGAGGTTTGATACATCTACTCGTAACTCCTGTACCGCCTGCTTCATATCTTCTCTCATAGTGGTAAACCAGTCCTGTACCGTGGTCATAAAATTGTCTTGTAGTTCCCTGACCGGCGCCTGCAAGTCCTCCTTCGTTGCCTGTGTCGCTTGTGACGGGATCTGACTCTGTTCCTCTAATGGCTCAGCGTGTGTTTTCCCCCTAGTGCTGAGTTGTCGGTGGACCACATCTAAACTAAGTTCATGTCCTGTTTAGTTGCCTGGGTTTGAATCACGGACTGACCCCCTTTCCCTTTTGTTTTTGACATTGTAGCACCAGGTGTGGTGCGGACCTCCTACCTCCCTGAATGGGGGTTCTCCTTTCTGCTGTCTCCTCTACGTCGAGCTGCTCCCCTTCTTCTGCTTCCCCTCCCCTCGGAAGATGTCCTTTGCTGGGGAGGACTCCTAGCAAATACCTGTACTTTCCCAATCACTTTGCGCTGGATCTATGATGGAGGTGGGGGCCGGCCAGAGTTACTCTTCTTGTCCTTCTACGTCTGGTTATGCAGTTTGTTGCTCTTCTGGCGGGCCAGAGTCTCCTCGTATGTTGTGATAAATCCGCAGCCGCACTGCCTGTCCTTCTAGTCAATTTGCATGGTGGGTTGTGGGGGAGGGTTTGGGGGTGTCCCCCGGCATCTTATTGCAAATGTCTGTCTCCACACTGCGACGCTAGCTCTGCGTGACTCTGCCTGGGGGGTGGGCAGCCCAACTTCCTATTCCGCCCCTGTCGTCTGATGGTACTCTCCGTAGCCTGGGTCTTTTGTAGCTTACCCCTATGAGGAGAGGGTGGGAAGCCCGTTTGTGCCCCGATACTATTTGAGCGCCGTTTGGGTGGACTCAAAATGGGCTCTCCCCACATCGTAGCGTTGTCAGATGGGGTAAAATATTCTCCTCTGATGCCGCAGCATGTCCTTTTATCTTCTGGCGTGGTGGGGGGAAAAACTGCTTGCCCTGCCGGCTCTTCGTTGTGCCCCCTCCTCTTCCGGCACACCGGGGCTCGCCTCACTCCCTTGTTCGACCGCTGTGTGCAGACTGGGCCCCCCTGTACTTGTAATGAGTCAGGGGGGAGGAGGGACCCCAGTCCTCACTCCACCTTCTATTTATGGGCTCCCCACCAGATCCGTTCTGCTTGCAGGTGCAGAATGTCCCTGCCGTCCACCCTTAGGGGCACTCCTTCTTCGTCCTTTGGAGGCCCCTCAGGCTCGCTGTACCCCGGAGCACCTATCTCGGTGGGGGGAGGGCTGCTTAGAGCTGTCTGTCCTCTCCCATGGCGAGCAGATTTATCTCTGGGTCCTGGGAGCCTCACTGCTCGTCCGCATCTGATCCCGCTCCTTTCTTCGCCACTCCTCTGGAGCTGCCCCTCTGCTGGGACCGGGGCTGTCACAGCGCCTCGCTGCAGCTGCCCACTCCCGTGCTTCGTGACTCTCCCGATCTGGAGTGTGTTTCGCGCCAAACATATTACTGCAATGGCGCTGTCCTGGGGGACGGTCCGGCGTAGTATGAACGATCGCCCCCAGCCGCCGCTTCTCCACACGCTCATCAGCAGGTCGCCATGTCACGCCACTCTCTCCGACTGATGGAATTGGTATTTTGCTTATCCAATGCTTCTTTGTAGTACTTTTTAATCGCGGCCCGGCAGGAGAGACCTCTACGCACGTCTCCTCGCCGCGGCCGCCATCTTGGAATCCTAATATTTTATTTTAAGCGTACCTGCCCACTTAAATCAATAGACGTACACAGTCTGTCTTGTTGGTCGCATTTTCACACAGATTCCTGAATTCATGAATCCCTTTTCTTGGTCCTATTTCTGCCATTGTAGTTGGAAATACAATAGCATCTCATCAATACTCTGTGTCCATGTATACTCCTTCCATTTTTCAATGTAGTACTTCAAACAGAGGAACTTCCACAGCTCCTTTGATGAAAATTTGAAGTTCTCTCAGATTTGACTGAAGGCCACAAGAGTCATTTATTTATTTTTTATTTTGTTTAACCCTTTAAGTGCCATGGGTATTCCCCCCAGTGCCAAGGCCTTTTTTGGTGATTTCCATATGTGGCCATTCAGTGCCTTGTAACTTTTTTGCTACATGAGATATTTCTGCCAAATATGGCCCCTTTTTTTCCCACATGTAGGCGGTCGTAACGCCACCCAGCAATCATAGGTTGCTGTAGGGGGGGGGGGTGAGAAAAAAAGCAAAAAGGGCGAAAATGTTGTGTTTTTTCAAAAAATGCCAATAAAATGATGTACAAAGAAGCCTGTGTTTTTTTTCCTTGTAAGAGCTAGGAACAAATGGTTTGCTTTGTTCAATTCCCCATTTTCCTGGCTTTCAAAAACAGGTTGAATGGAAACGAAATAAAATTATTTTGATGTGGTTATCAACCGTTTTGTGAGAGGTAGGCGATTTTGGCCATTTTTTCCAATTGGACATGCATGGACGGAATGGAAGTAAAGGGTAGGAAAGCCGAATTGGAGGACAGAAAGGCATACATTTCTGAAAAGTAGACAAAATTCCAAGTTTAGGAAGGGGTCATTTGTATAGTTCGGGCAACAACTTGGTAGGGGAAAATGCCATAGATTGGAGGAAAAGCGGGGAAATGACCGGAAAAAATTGTGTTGGACATGGTTGGCTTGGTACGGCAATGGCGTCTATGAATTTTGAGAAAAGCAATTCTCCGCTACATTCCCCCGACTCTTGCAGTTAGGAGAGCACACATTTTTTGTAGTGTTTTACAAAACAAGCAATACCACAAGCCAAACACTGAGCCATGGTACACAGGAGTTTTATGCGTACGGCCTGAACAGACGTACTTAGCATGTGTAAATCAGGAAAAGCAATGTGGTGAGGAACGGCACGCATACATTTTTTGAAAGAGCACAGGCAGACCTTTTCAAGGGTAGGCGACGTGTGCAGGTTACAAAAGTGTATGGTGCCTAAAGCAGCGACTAAATGTAGGGCACATTTGGTAAATTAAAGAGTTGTGTAACAAATGCACCAGCAAATGGATCAAAACGTTATGAAAACCACACAAACATAACAAATGTTATACCTCCCAGCGTTTCCACACGTGTACCGATGAAAACGGTACCTCACATGTGTGGGTGCATCTACCTGGACGCCAAGGGGAAAGCTGAACACACCCCTAACCCCAAGTCTTTTTCAGACATCTGAATTTCACGATTTTTCCAGACAGGCACACCATACAGAAATGGGCCTAGGGTGTCCAAGTAACCAAGGAAAACAGGGAACCCCATGCATTTCCGAAAAGACGACACATGTGGGAATCCTCAGAGGTCTGATTTGCGCAAATCGGCCCACAATTTATTACCCAGACACACCGCAAAGTCCAAAATAATGGGAAAAAAACGCATTTTCTGCACATTTCACTCGGCTCACCCACCGAAACAGGCCACCAACAACAGATGGCCTACCATCCCCCGTTCCCACAGGTGTACCGATGAAAACGGTACCTCACATGTGTGGGTGCACCTACCTGGGCGAGAAGGGGAAAGCCTAAAACACAAGTAAACCCAAGTCTGTTCTGACAGCTGAATTTCACACTTTTTCCAGATGGGCACAGCATACAGATATGGGCTTCGGGTGCCCAAGCCACCAAGGAAAACAGGGAACCCCATACATTTCTGAATAGAGGACACCCGTGGGAATCCGCAGAGGTCTGACTGGCACAAATCGGCCCACAATGTATTACCAGGCACCCCCGCAAAGTCCGAAATGTGGGGGAAAAATGCATTTTCCGCACATTTCACTCGGCTCACCCATTGAAACACGCTGCCAACAACACATGGCTTACCGTCCCACGTTCCCACAGGTGTCCCGATGAAAACGGTACCTCACATGTGTGGGTGCACCTACCTGGGCGCCAAGGGGAAAGCCTAAAACACAGGTAACCCCCAAGTCTAATCTGACAGCTGAATTTCACACTTTTTCCAGATGGGCACACCATACAGATATGGGCCTCGGGTGTCCAAGCCACCAAGGAAACCAGGGAACCCCATGAATTTCCGAAAAGAGGACACCTGTGGGAATTCGTAGAGGTCTGATTTGCGCAAATCAGTCCAGAATGTATTACCCAGACACCCCCGCAAAGTCTAAAATGTGGGGGGAAAACGCATTTTCCGCACATTTCACTTGGCTCACCCATTGAAACACGCTGCCAACAACACATGGCCTACCGTCCCGCGTTCCCACAGGTGTCCCGATGAAAACGGTACCTCACATGTGTGGGTGCACCTACCTGGGCCCCAAGGGGAAAGCCTAACAAAAAGTGACCCCAGGTCTGTTCTGACAGCTGAATTTCACACTTTGTCCAGACGGGCACACCATACAGATATGGGTGTCGGGTGTCCAAGCCACCAAGGAAAACAGGGAACTCCATGCATTTCCGAAAAGAGGACACCCGTGGGAACACGCAGAGGTCTGACTTGCGCAAATTGGCCCACAATTTATTACCCAGACACCCCCGCAAAGTCCGAAATGCAGGAAAAAAACGCATGTTCCGCACATTTCACTCGGCTCACCCACCGAAACACGCCGCCAACAACACATGGCCTACCGTCCCGCGTTCCCACAGGTGTCCTGATGGAAACGGTACCTCACATGTGTGGGTGCACCTACCTGGGCGCCAAGGGGAAAGCCTAAAACACTGGTAACCCCAACTCTTTTTGTACAGCAGGATTTTGACTAATGTGCACACTATACAGATTTGGGCCTAGGGTGTCCAAGCCACCAAGGAAAACAGAGAACTCCATGCATTTCCGAAAAGAGGACACCCGTGGGAATCCGCAGAGGTCTGACTTCCGCAAATTGGCCCACAATTATTACCCAGACACCCTGGCAAAGTCCAAAATGTGGGGGGAAAAAATGCATTTTCTGCACATTTCACTCGGCTCACCCATTAAAACACACTGCCAACAACACATGGCCTACTGTTGTGCGTTCCCACAGGTGTCTCAATGAAAACGGTACCTCACATGTGTGGGTGCACCTACCTGGGCGCAAAGGTGAAAGCCTAAAACACAGGTAAACCCAAGTCTGTTCTGACAGCTGAATTTCACACTTTTTCCAGATGGGCACAGCATACAGATATGGGCTTCGGGTGTCCAAGCCACCAAGGAAAACAGGGAACCCTATGCATTTCCAAATAGAGGACACCCGTGGGAATCCGCAGAGGTCTGACTTGCACAAATCGGCCCACAATTTATTACCAGGCACCCCCGCAAAGTCTGAAATGTGGGGAAAAAAACGCATTTTCTGCACATTTCACTCGGCTCACCCATCAAAACACGCCGCCAACAACACATGGCCTACCGTCCTGCGTTCCCACAGGTGTCCTGATGAAAACGGTTCCTCACATGTGTGGGTGCACCTACCTGGGCGCCTAGGGGAAAGCCTAAAACACTGGTAACCCCAACTCTTTTCGCACAGCAGGATTGCAGGAGTTTGACTAATGTGCACACCATATAGATTTGGGCCTAGGGTGTCCAAGCCACCAAGGAAAACAGGGAACTCCATGCATTTCCGAAAAGAGGACACCCGTGGGAATCCGCAGAGGTCTGACTTGCACAAATCGGCCCACAATTTATTACCAGGCACCCCTGCAAAGTCCGAAATGTGGGGAAAAAAACCCCATTTTCTGCTTATTTCACTCGGCTCACCCATCGAAACACGCCCCCAACAACACATGGCCTACCGTCCCGCGTTCCCACAGGTGTCCTGATGAAAACGGTACCTCACATGTGTGGGTGCACCTACCTGGGCGCCAAGGGGAAAGCCTAAAACACTGGTAACCCCAACTCTTTTCGCACAGCAGGATTGCAGGATTTTGACTAATGTGCACACCATACAGATTTGGGCCTAGGGTGTCCAAGCCAAGTAAAACTCAGAACACCATGCATTGCTGAAAAGAGGATACCCGTAGGAATGCACTGAGGTCTGACTTGTGCGAAGCAGCCCCGAATTTATTAGCCACAATACCCGACAAAGTGTGATGTTTGGTGTGGAAAAAACACTATTTTCACTTTGTCGGGGATTCTGGGTAATGAATTCTGGTCCGCTTCGTGCAAGTCAGACCTCTGTGTATTCCCACGGGTGTCCACTTTTCAGAAATGCATGGGGTTCAGAGTTTTCCTTGGTGACTTGGACACCCTAGGCCCAAATCTGTATGGTGTGCACATTACTCAAAATCCTGCTGTGCAAAAGGAGTTGGGGTTACCAATGTTTTAGGCTTTCCCCTTGGCGCCCAGGTAGGTGCACCCACACATGTGAGGTACCGTTTTCATCAGGACACCTGTGGGAATGCGGGACGGTAGGCCATGTGTTGTTGGCGGCGTGTTTCGGTGGGTGAGCCGAGTGAAATGTGTGGAAAATGCAGTATTTTTGCCACATTTTGGACTTTGCCGGGGTATCTGGGTAATAAATTGTGGGCCGATTTGCACAAGTCAGACCTCTTCAGATTCCCACGGGTGTTCTCTTTATGGAAAAAAATGGGTTTCTCTGTATTCCTTGGTGGCTTGGACACCCTAGGCCAAAATCTGTAGGTTGTCTCCCCAAACCCTTTGGGGGTTACACGTGGTGTAGCCTTTTTCCTTTTGTACCCCGGTAGGTGCACCCAAACATGTGAGCTACCTTTTTCGTCGGGACACCTGTGAGAATGCGGGAAGGTATGACATATGTTGTTGGCGGCGTGTTTTGGTGGATGAGCAGAGTGAAATGTCTGAAATTTGTGTTTGAAAACGGTATGTCACATGTGTGGGTGCACCTACCGGGGGCGCAAAAGGAAAAGGGTAACCCACTGGTAACCCCAAGCCTTTCGGCACAGCACATTTTGTTCATGTGGGCAACCTACAGATTTGGGCCTAGGGTGTCGAACCCAGCAAGGAAAACAGGGAACCCCATGCATTTCCCAAAAGAGGACACCAGTGGGAATCCACAGAGGTCTCACTTATGCAAATCAGCCCAGAATGTATTACCCAGAACCCCCGGTAAAGACCCACATGGGAGAAGGGTGCCCAAGGCGAGGGATATTACTGCCGACTTTGCTGGAGCCTTGGCTGCCCTGCGTTACAGCTTCTCCCCACCAGGGAGTCCCAGCAGTGTGCCAATACCTCCCCAAAGGGAAAAGCTGTAATGCAGCACAGCCACAACTCCAGGACGGTTGGAGGTGATGTCCCTGGCCTTGGACATCCACGTACCATGTGGGTGTACCGTCCCCTAAGCACAGCAGCAGCTCCAGGGAGTCCCAGCAGGATCCCCATTCCTCCCCGGAGGTGACATCTGTAACATAGCACAGCCAGAGGTCGAGCCTGGGCTTGCAGACGGACAACCCACATGGGAGGGATCCGCTCCCAGGGAAATACCAATGTTCTGCTGGCATGGGGGGCAATTTGTGTCCTGCCCCTGCAATTGTGTCCAGCCCACCAACATATCTGCCCAGATGGCCTATTGCTACCCACACCGCCAACAATCCAGCCCCAGTCTCACCCACCCCAATGAGAGTGGGCCCTAACCATAGAATTATAAAAAACAGTACTCACATAACGTTGCAGCTGCTCACGTAGAAAAAGCTGTAAACAAAACAAAAAGCATGTTTACCTACGGTCACACCAGCAAAAACAAATAAATCATTTTCAAACATGCCCCCCCCCTTGCAAGCCATCCCTGGTGGTCTACTGAACCTCACCCCCCCCCAGTGAAACCCCATTTGCCCCTTCCTACGGGCAGATATCTGCCTCGAGGCAGGCCTGCATGAGGTACCCCTGCCACCTATTTTGGGTGAGGGGGAGAGGGCGCCCAAAAATTATCGGACAGGCCCCTCCAGTGGGTGGGGCAGGAAGGTTTAGGCACCCTGGGGCCCGATTGGCACACCAATGTGCCCCTATGCGCCAAGGCAAGTTTAGTAAACAAAGAAAATAATTCAAAACGGCAGGCTGCCCTTTGTGAAGGGGGGTGCACCTCTCTACCCCAAACCAATTGGAGGGGTGGCACATCTCATGTAGCCCTCCCTGGGGGCAGATAAGGGGGGCTGTCCTGCACTCCACCCTGGGCTCAGGCGTCCCTTCCTAGGAGCAGATATCTGGTCCCAGCGAGGGCTGCATGACATGGCACCCTCTCCAGTGGGGGTAGGGGGCTAACCGCCCCATCCCATTAGAAAATTCCCCGTCCCTTTGGGGTTCCCCCCAGACCCCCCCCTAAAATGCATTCCACCATTTCCACTTTTTTCGTTTGGTAACCCAACTCCCCTTGGCGCAGAGGGGCATATTGGTGTGACAATCGGGCCCCGGGGAGCCCAAACCTTGCTGGCCCACTCACTGGGGGGCCTGTCCCACAATTTTTGGGGGCCCTCTCTCCCCTCACCCCAAATGGGCGGCAGGGGCACCTCATGCAGGCCTCCCTGGGCCTCCTACAAACGGCTGCGTGAGGTACACCCCCCCTCCATTTGGGGTGAGGGGAAGAGGGCCCCCAACAATTGTAGGACTGGCCCCCCAGTGGGTAGGGCAGTATGGTTTGGGCACCCCGGGGCCAGATTGGCACACCAATGTGCCCTTCTGCGCCAAGGCAAGTTTGGTAAACAAAGAAAATAATTCAAAATGGCAGGCTGCCCTTTAGCTGAGGCTGAGGGGCACCCTACTCCTCCAGGTCATTTGCTAATGTACTGGGGCTTGACCCTCACCCCCACACCAAATGAAGGAGGGGGTATCTCAGTCAGCCCTCCCTGAGGGCAGATAAGAGGGGGGTTCTCATGCAGCCCTCCCTGGGGTTACATGCCCATTCCTAAGCGCATATAATAGCCCCCAGGGAGGGCTGCATGACATGACCCCACGTCCTTTTTGGGTGTGGGGAACAACCCCTTTCCATAAAAAAAAAATCCCTGGTGGTCCAGTGGGGGTGGGGGTGCACTCCCCCCAACACCAGCCATGATAATTGTTTATTTATTTTTCCCCCATCCCTGGGGGCAGATGGTCATCCATCTGCCCCTAGGGGTTTCCATACATGTGGCCCCATGCTTTGGGGCCACGGGGGAGGGGGGCGCTTACCCAGTAAGCAGCCCCCTCTCTCCCCCACTGTAAACACATCCCTGGTGGTCTAGTGGCCATTGCTGCTCGCGGATCGTGCGCTCTGCCCTCCCCTTTCCAACAACACCCTTCTTCAAAAAATTGCTGGTGGCCTAGGGCCCCCGAACCCCTCCCCCTTCCCATGAACATTTTTTTTTCTACCTTCTTTTTTTTATATGCCCCTACCCCTGGGGGCAGATGGTCACCTATCTGCCCCCAGGAGTCTTTACATATGTGTCCCCATGCTTTGGGGCCTCGGGGGGAGGTGGTCGCTTACCTAGTAAGCAGCTCCTGCTCCCCCCACTGTTAACACATCCCTGGTGGTCTAGTGGCCATTGCTGCTCGCGGATCGAGTGCTCCGTGCCCGATATGTGAGCAGTAATGCTGTAACAAATGGTGTTGTTGGAAAGGGGAGGATCTCCATTTTCCAACGACACCATTCTTGAAAAAATCGCTGGTGGCCTAGGGCCCCCAAATCTCCTCCCTTCTTCCCATGACACATTTTTTTTCTACCTTCTTTTTTTATATGCCCCAACCCCTGGGGCAGATGGTCACCTATCTGCCCCCAGGGGTCTTTAAATATGTGCCCCCATGCTTTGAGGCCTCGGGGGGTGGAGGGGGCCGCTTACCTAGTAAGCAACCCCTCCTCCCCCCACTGTAAACACCTCCCTGGTGGTCTAGTGGCATTGCTGCTCGCGGATCGAGCGCCCTGCGCCCGATCCGTGAGCAGTAATGCTGTCACAAATGGCGTCGTTGGAAAGGGGAGAACCTCCCCTTTCCAACAACACCATTCTTGAAAAAATCGCTTGTGGCCTAGGGCCCCCAAACCCCCTCCCATCGCTGGTGGCCTAGGGTCCCCAAACCCCCTCCCCCTTCCCATGACACTTTTTATTTTCTTCCTTTTTTTTTATATGCCCACCCCTGGGGGCAGATGGTCACCTATCTGCCCCCAGGGGTCTTTACATATGTTCCCCCATGCTTGGTGGCCTCGGGAGGGGCTGCTTACCTAGTAAGCAGCCCACCTCCCCCCTACTGTAAACACATCCCTGGTGGTCTAGTGGCCATTGCTGCTTGCGAATTGAGTGCCCTGTGCCCGATCCGCGGGCAGCAATGCTGTCACAAAGGGTGTCGTTGGAAAGAGGAGAACCTCCCCTTTCCAACAACACCTCCCTCGAGCTCTGGCTTGAAATACAGTCGGAGATCGAGGGGGAGAAAGGTGAAGACTAACCTTCTATTTTCACCGCAGCAGGCCGAAATGGCTGCTGCGGTGAAAATTACTTTCACTTTCACGTCGGCATGCTTTACGCACGCCGACGTGAAACTGAAGGTAATCCAGCTACCTGGCAGTGAGGGGGGACTTCGCCCTCACATAGCCAGGGGGTTGGATTACAGTTTTGAGCGATCCCTGCTTTGCAAAAGGGAGTGCCAAAAAGGACGAGCTATCTTGTCCTTGGCACTGCATACGTAATGTCAAGAATGAGATAGCTCACCCTTGGCACTTAAGGGGTTAAGGTATCCCAAAGTTATTCCATTGCTTCTCAATTATTGTTGTCAAGTACCTGATTTTTTTATTTATTTTTTATTAAAATGTTTTATTGGTTACATAACGTATAAAACAAGGATAATTAGATGAGAGCAAAGGAGACAAATCAAGAGAACAGTAATAAACAAGTTAAAACATAACACTCTCTTTACCTCCATTTACTCTCTATCAGAGTAATTGTGAATATGCAACCTTTAACATTAACCTAAGCAATCTCCACAACTCCCAATCTCTTCAAATCAGCCTTAGGGGACATGGAAGCTGGGAAAGGCCATTGAGCCAATCCATCTCCTTATTCACAGACATTTCCAATCCATATTTAAACACTCATTCCGTCCAACAGCTTAGGAATATAGCTTCTAGCATTTTCATAGCAGCCAACACTAGCTTAGTTTGATCTCCAAATATCAGCCAATTCCACCATTCCCGCCTGGAGAGAGTAGCTCCCATAGATTTAAACTCACCCGAAAAGAAACTTCTGGTTTTGAATAGACCTTCGCAGATGGTTATCAGATGCTCCGGAGTTTCAACCATCAAGCTGTCCATACAGTAGCGACAAGTAGCATTTTCAACTCCCACAATCTTCCTCTTAAACATAACCTCCCTGGTGTTAAGGATATTGAGCCTACATCTAAGAAGAAGATCTCTATATATAGGTGATGAAAACTTTAAGAGGAATTTTGGCAAGATGTTCATTCTCCCCTGCTCCAAAGTTAAAGACAACCCCGATTTTAAAGCTGCACAATGATCGATTGTAGAGATCCAGTCCTGCCTCATCAATTTATTTTTAGCTGATACAGGGTTGTGTAGCAGTGATTCAATCAGGATCTCCTTTTCCCGAAGGAAGGCTTCTATTTTGAGTTTCCATACCTCTAGCGATGTCTCTAGCGAACTTTTGTCCAAAGCCAGCATTTCAAAAGGCGTTATTGCATCTTGCATAACACATTTTGTATACAGGCAGATGGACTTCCAAGCAACCAGTGATTCCAAGGATTGCAGCCTTAGTTCCAGTCTAATAATACAAGACGATAGGCTATTTGGGAGTTTCAGGACAGCTCGCCAAAATTGGCCTTCTAGCCTCTCCCACAACTGCCAGGGTAGGCGGAGAGTTGCCTCCGCTCCATATATTAGAATTTGTGCTACGTTCTGTTTGTAGAAGGATAGGATAGGTACCATTGTGAATTTGCCAAATCTATAGTGCAAGACATTCCCCTGATTAATCAAGAGGATGAGTCTATTCCGCAGATATTCCAATTGGGAGGCTTCATTACTGTTCCTATTGATCGTAACACCGAAATAGGCCATCATATCTACAATCTCTAAAGGTATGCCGTTCACCCTCCAGGTAAATTTCTCCTTCTTTGTTTTTCCAGCATGCTTCATGAGGAGAATTTTTGACTTTTTAATATTGATGCTCATTCCATTAGCACTCAAATAGTGCTCAAAAGCTTCTAATCGACGCTGCAGTCCTATTTGTGTTAAGTCTAAAAAGACAAGGTCATCAGCGAAAAGGATCTAAGGGACCTCCACCCCATTGATTTTAGGTGGAAAAGCTCAAATCCCAGCTTCAGATAGGGCCAGATCGGCAATATTTACATCTGATCCTGTTGCAGTTGAGTTTGAGGTTGTGATGCTTTGCTCTTTGTCCTCCCTTGATTCTCCAGAGTTTTGTCGAGTGGCTAGTATGCTGTAGGTGCCAACCCTGAGCCCCCTCAATGTAGGATAAACAGAATAGGAACCCAGAGGCTGGCTTCCCACACCATGGGACAGCTTCCCCGGATTAACGTGGAGTAGAGACAGCGTAAGGCGCTGGTCGGGAAAGCTGATTGAAAGTCAGGTACTAAGGCATTGGTACCGATGATGCAGACAAGGAGATAGCAGTAATGAGGCCAAGAGTAGCTGACAGTCTCTGGGGGGGTATAAACCGAGGCAAGGCAGAGAGTGGGGCACATAGGTTCTGACGTAGAAAGGAAGGTAGCAAAATAGGCCAGGACAGGTCTGGGCAGATGTACATAAAGAGGCAGGATGGCTTAGCAGAGCCAGACTGAAGAAAAGCAGCAAGACAACAATGACAAGCAGACAAAAGTACGTAGTGCATTGAGAAGCATCTTTATGCTAGTATGCAGGGTTTAAATGGCATGCTGCTCCTGCACTGCGTTCATTGCAGCTGACATTGTTGCCATGGCAGCGAACGATGTTGTGCACTTGATGCATGCATGGGGAAGCAGTGCCCTATCGCCGCTGATGCCCAGCTGACCGGAACATGGCTGCTCCCATAACGGGATTGCAGCAAGGAAACCTGCCCCTGAGCTGTAGCCGGAACGGAACCACCCATCATTGCTTCGTCTGGTTGCCCCTCCATGCCACAACCACCATTGCGGGTAGTGCCTCCAGGTATGTGGCTGCGGGCTGCTGCAGTGACAGGCATGGGGCATGACAACTGTGTTGCCAAAATATATTTTTGAATCTGTAGTTTCTTTTTTGTGACCATGAAACTTTCTACAGTCACAATAACTGTGTTGGATTTGAGGGAAGAATTTCCAGACTCTGAATTTCGAGTTATAATCATTGTAGCAAGATTTTACAGTCTTTCTAGTGACCTAACATTGCAAAGCTTATGTATGTGTGCTATGAAGCCAGACACTACACTACTCTGTTTTTGCACAAGTGCAGGAACCTTGGAACCACTGTTTAACTGAATTACTTTTCTCAGAGAGCCCTCATTTTAATTGCTATATTGTCAGGGTTTGTACTGAAAATTAGCTGATCCACATTTCATGAAATGCATTATGATAAAGGTCCGCATTCGAACTGGGACATTCGTACACTTAGCTCTTATACCAGAGTCAGCCAAGAATCACTAGCCTCTCCGTTCCTGAAATATACTAGCATGCTACACAATTTTCACTCGGCACAAACCTTTAAAAAGTGACAATTTACTCACGGCAAATAAGAAATGTGCCTTTGCATGTGAACAACTTGCCTTTATGCCAGGGGACTAGCAACTTTTTGCCTGGCTGGTAACTGTCAACATGACATTTGTGACCCTAATGGTGGGTTTTGAGTACAGGAGAGAGTGCATAGGGTGAACCCAGTCATGACCTTATTCAAAGCCATCGTCTCTTTTTAGACCACTACAAAGATGTGAATGTATATCAAAGGTGAACTATGATTTAGGGGAGATATTTAGTCTTTAATTCTTAGGACAGGAGCAGACAACTACTACAGTAGTTACACTTCTTCTTTCAAAAATGGACTATGCTGATAGTCTACATTTAGAACTCAAAGCTTATCTTCTGCATTGTGTTAATTGACTTCTAAATGCTGCAGCTTGGGCACTCATGGAAGCCACAATGAGTGATCACATCACTCCTCTCCTTCGGACACATAACATGCTTTCTATCACAGTAACAGTTAAGCTTAAGATCATTTGTATTGCACACTTCAATGGTTTTCAACCAACATTATTTTCTGATAAGCAGTCTTGATATAATCCCAATGATTCATTACGATCAGCCTAAATGCTGCAAAAGGTTGAATCAAGATGTGTCGAATCTCAGAGTGGAGGCAGAGCTTTTAGTTATCTTACTACCCATATTTGGATTGGTTCAATTTAGAGAAATTGCACATTTCTCAACTTTTAAGTAAAATCTTAAAACCTTTCTCTTTTTAGAGCACTTCCGTCACTTAAGATCTTGAGCCTCGAAAGTCTGTTTGATCAGACTGTTTCACCACCAGGAGGCTGTTTTCGGGCAAAAGTGCACTTTACAAATACCATCACATTACATAACACAGCTCGTGTCGATCAATTGGATTGGGCATGTGGGATGGTGAAGAATATCAGCGAAATAATTACATCTAAATGTATCCCAGAAATCTATCAGTCAAAAATCTTTGCCAGAATAAGGAATCAGTGGCAAAAATATCCAAACATGAAACTGCCTTTCTGGAATCCCACTACATGGGATTCAGCTGAAAAGGTACGTACTCCAAATTCAGATAACAGGATATCACAGTAGCAGTGACTCACTTGGGGGGTGCTTAGGGATGTCTTGTTGTTTCCCCTGACACACATCGAACTTAATGTATATCGTAGCAAGTAAAAGAAATAATTAGTCATCTGAGAAATAATTGTGAATGCCTGAAGCGGCTGGTGATTTTATTTCATTGGATGGGGTAAATTATGTCCCACAAATGTGTGAAAGTGACCAAGAAAATGAGAGAGCCCTAGCCAAGCACCGGTTTTACTTAAATAATGGTTTAGGATGGTGCATTTTACCTCACGCTTTATGTCAAATCTGTAATCCCAATTTCACATGGGGTGAATGTCTGTATTTCTCCTGCTCCTCTACAGTGCTTTCTGCCTTTTAGTTGTCTGGTTTGGTTCCCCCCCCATTCGTCTAGGTGGTTTCTTGGTTGAGAAGGTTGGGTTTTGGGTGCCTCATCTCTGTTGGGCAGGTGAAATCACAGTCCATACCATTTTTGTTTTCTCAATTGCACTCCCAAGATTCTCATCTGGGCTTTTTTAATGGCAGAGCGGTGCACTCTGGGAGCTGTATTCCTGAAAGAGGTAGATGAGAGTCCGGTGCAGAGTCCAGTCTGCCTCCAGTCTCTGCTTTTTTTCGGTGTGAGAGGAGCTGCACGACGTGCTTTCAGTCCCATTTTCACCTTTACTAACTGGTACTTCATAAACCTCTCCGGCGCGCGGAGCGCGGCGCAGAGTCCGGTGCAGAGTCCAGTCTGCCTCCAGTCTCTGCTTTTTTTCGGTGTGAGAGGAGCTGCACAACGCGCTTTCAGTCTCATTTTCACCTTTACTAACTGGTGCTTCATAAACCCCTCCGGTGCGCAGAGTCCGGTGCAGAGTCCAGTCTGCCTCTAGTCTCTGCTTTTTTTCGGTGTGAGAGGAGCTGCACGACATGCTTTCAGTACCATTTTCACCTTTACTAACTGGTGCTTCATAAACCCCTCCAGCGCGCGGAGCGCGGCGCAGAGTCCGGTGCAGAGTCCAGTCTGCCTCCAGTCTCTGCTTTTTTTCGGTGTGAGAGGAGCTGCACGACGTGCTTTCAGTCCCATGTTCACCTTTACTAACTGGTGCTTCATAAACCCCTTCGGAGCGCGGAGCACAGCACAGTGTCTGGTGCAGAGTCCAGTCTGCCTCCAGTTCGCCTCAGCTGCAGAAGCACCAAGAGCTTAATCTCGACAGTCTTTGGCTGTCTTTAACCGTGTCCAGAACTATAACTACGGCGACAAACGACTACAAACATGACCTCAAACATTTCAAATACCTCAACAAACCAACATACTGACGAGGGTGACAAAAGATGTTTATGTAGGTCAAAGCTACAACTGGACACGAAAGAAGTGGCAGCGGATCAGCAAATGGTCAGAAACAGGCTCCAGTCTGTGCCTCCAAAGCTATGCCCAAACCGGCAGATACAGAATGGAGATTTTGCGCTGTCAACCAAGCCGCATACTAAGTTACAAGTTGTGGATCAGATAAATGGCACCACGAACGACCCTAGTGAGACCCAGCCGAGGTTGTTGCATGCTGCGGAGGAGGAGGATGAAGTGAACTCACCTCTGGCATCGGGGGAGGGTGAGCGGAGTCTGGCGGGGGGCATGTCTCTCCGTCGGCAGCTGGAGGGCTGACGCCGGGGAGTAATCCCATGCTCGACCCGCTTAGGACTCCCGGGACTCCGGTGCCAAGCGGAGGTTCCAGCAAAACAATCACTAACAACCGTGAACAGAGACAAACAGCAAGAAAGACTTTTTGACGCCACAAAGGCGGCAGTCGCCTCACTTACCAGCAGGTCCCCCCAGGTTACCGAACAACAGACCCTGGTGTTGCAGCCCCTCGCGGCCGCTCCTCAAGCCGCGAGCATGTCTGGTGGGCGGGGCCGAGGGTGTGGGGAAACGGTTGCGTTGCCGCTCCAGACGCAGTGATTTCACAGGAGGGTGAGGCAGAGGGAGGCGATGAGGATAGAGGAGTAAAAAAAAAAACAATTCCAGAAGTCGGAGGTGGCTTGCTCAAAACACCTACAAAAGAAACTGAACTCAGCAACTGATAAGGATCAGTTGAAAAATAACAACAAAGGCAGTCCATCACCAGATAAAACGACCTTAAGCGCCAGAGCGCCAGGGAGAATAAATTCAGCTCACAGACGAATGTCAAAACATAAAAAACTTCAAGTGTCCTCAATCAGAAAACAATTTCAAAAGGCGACGCAGCACACTTTAGCAAATTCCGCCCCCAAAAATCAGGGCAAAAGGAATCATGAACATCTCGATGAGCTCTCTGATGCCAAGATTATTGAGGCAATAAAGGAACCCTCCCCAGCTCCAAAAATGTGGAAAACATGTACCCCTTCAGTCCCTAAACACACTGCAGCAAAGCAGAGCATGTGCATCCTATTGCCTCCAGCGACTACTTATCCTTTGCCAAAAGACACAAATTCACCAGAATCGCCGCCAGAAGGGATGCTAAACAGTAAAAAGACGAGTTCCCAAGATGTGGACACTACAAATCCATCAGAAGCGATCTCAGATGATACACCAAACAGGGAAAGCACAAACACCAAATATCCTCTACAAAAAGAGACAGGCTCTGACGGCGGGCAAACGCATCCAATAACTCCTCAGGAACAACCATTTAACGATGTACAATTGGCTACAAGCAGCATTAATGAAGATTCGGAGTCGAAGACCGCTGCGACAGGAGTAGCTCCAAGCAGAAATGAACATTCACCATCTGCGGAAAAATCACATATGCAAAGTGAACTTGCAACTACACAGAGTCAAAGGAGGGAAAAAACCTTAGATGATATTGGAGAGCGACTACGAAAGAGTGGGACAAATCACTCAAAGAATTATTCGCCAACAAGGGCAAATCCCCATGACTCCTTGACAATTCTATCCCAAAGGCATCAAAGCTACGGAGAACAATGGCAACAAATGGCTAAGGAAACTCTGTCAAAGAAACCTGGCATGACAACAGTAATGTCTGCAATTACCATTGCATTGAACCCTTTCTGCAAACTCTACGAGAACATCAACGAAAGTTTGAAGGATCAGGTGACGATGATCGCTATGATGCACACTAAGCTTATATACCTAGAAGGATATATAACAGCTGTTGATCAAAGAATAAAAGCTGACGAAAGCATAGAGAAAAATCCGGCACAAATTACGAGACGCGAATGTGCGACTCCAACCAGAACAGTTGAACAGAATTTAAACAATGAGTCACCAAGAAAGGTGGCGCAGAGTTCACAATCTACGCAAACGGAGCAACCTCAAAACAAATCAGCCCTTCGGAAAGACCTGAATGGAAGCAATTATAGCATATTCAACCACCCCCAAAACAACGAAGGTGTGAAGCTTAACTTACCTGAGGTCTTTTTCTTCAAGGCAAGTTCTCCAAAGAAATCCACAACACAGGAAAAGAGCCTGAGAGAAGGAACTAGTTCTCGAAAGAACCCCACAAAAGAAAATGTCGAAAGGTCCTCAGAAAAGAGCAATGAAGAAACAGGCAAATCAAATATGACAAACAAGGAAGTCCTACTGAAACTGTCCAAGAAGCTGGAAAAGCCCTTGCGCCCAACAATAGAAAACAACACAAACTTACAAAGGGAAAAAGGAAAAGAAAAAAAGAAAGAGTTGTCCAAAACCAGAAAGGACATTGAGGAAACCAGTGAAGAGAAAGAGCAGCGTAAACTTGTGACAAATTCTCCAAGAACAGTCAGCGACTTCTTAGCGGACCAATCCGCTATGAACTATTCCCAGTATTCGCGTAGCGAGTCGGAAGGAGAATCCGAAGATTTTCTAAGGGAAAAGGTGATAAAATGCAGAAAGCAGTCAGACCACCAAACTGGACAGCTCTCGCACAGCGAGTCGGAAGAAGAATCCGAAGATATCCATTGGGAAAAGGAAAAAAAATGCAGAAAGCTGTCAGATCACCAGAGCGGACAGCCAGCAAGTAGAAAGCACCCAAATCAGGTAAATCCACCGATAACCCCAAAGATTAGAGAGATGAAGATCTCAAAAGAACAAAACAAAGAGCTTGGTATGAGAAAAGACAAAATGCCAGGTTCACCTATCTACTACGAACACGCACAAAGGAAACAGCAAAGGGAGACTGATTGGACGGAGAAAGAACGTAGAAAGGAAAGATCTTCACCAAAGGACAAAGAATTTATATATAAATCGGGCAAGAAAGAGCTAGTTCAGGAAATCCTAACCCTGAAACTAGAACAGTCAGACTAAAACCGTGAGAAGATGGTGCTCAACAGGAGGACTGTAAGAAATATTTTCAGTACCATCACTACACTGAAACGCTTGAGAGCAGAAGACTACACCAGGGTGGAACCGTATCATAGAGGATCAGTGGCAAAGGCTTACATTCACATAAAGGTGGGGGCCATGCCCTATTCAATCAATAAGCCACTAGAAGAGCTCCTACAATGAGGTTTTCACCTATCGGTCGTACCCGACTCCAACTCCAAACAAGATAAAAGAAATGAGGGATCAGAGAAGACTCCCTGTAGCAAATTAACGCATTTCATGTCTAAAACTGAAGAGCTATACAGCTCTCAAAGACTACCCCATCATACGATAAAGCCCTCTGAAAAAGGAACTAAAGAAACTAGCACTCTAGCAGATCCGAGGGTACAAAGGAATAAAGAGATGAGAGATAGAAACGATTGATTAAAGGGACCTACAACTACCTTGAAGACTACGGAGAAGAGCCCGAAAAACAGGGAGAAAAGGGGGACATCTGTGTCAAGATCTTCTAAACCACGAGCAAGTTTACCGGTATCAGTTATAAACTTTCAGCAGCTGGACAAAACAGAAATAGCCCTTTCTCCAATGAAACAGTTATGGGCATGGTTACCCGAAACACTATCAGCATATGCTAAGAAATAGCAACCCGTAACCCATGGAAAGGAGGCTCAAGCAAAGGGGAGACTGAAGGAACACACACAGCCCCTCACCTCCTTGCTGATGGGTTCATGGAACACGCGCAGCTACCAACATCTGCTTAAAAAGGACGATGTAAACCTGGGCAACTTTGACATTTTGACACTGCAGGAAACATGGTTAACGGAAAAACCGCATCTTGATGGCTTCTCCATTGAATTCTCCCCTGCTATAAAGGGAGCTTTGGGTTGCCCTTCGGCTGGGATCCTGCTGGCGGTTCGATCGGGGAGCAGGGTCTGTATTCAGAAAACAGTGTTGGCATCTTTAAACCATCTGGCAGTACTGACTAACTGGACTATGTTTGATCAAAACTATAAAAGAGTTACCAGTGGCAATAATCTCTGTACTGGAATCCCTGTAATATTCAAGACAACGATTTTGTGAAGACTATTGAAAAAGTATTGGATCACATTCTCACTGATCTCAAAGTGGATCACCTGATAATATGTGGTGACTTAAATGCCAGATGTTCTTCCACCAGGGACACAAAACATCAACCGAAGACCCCTGCGGAAAAAAGAGGGGAGAGATGGTCAGAGTTAATGGCCTCACGTGGTTGCCACAATTTGGACAAGGCTTTCCCTGATTCCAACCGATTACCAACTTGGGAAAGAGACATTTGCAGCACCGCTATTGACTATATCTTCGTATCAGAACACCTGTTAAACTGGCAACATCTTTCGAAATCGTTAAGACAGAAGCCAGCGACCATAACCTGCAGAAAGCCACACCGGCAACCCATAATCGTCCACACCTCCACTGTGAATCTCAAATTGAACCTAATGCGCAAGGAAATCGACTCAAACTGTCAGCAGAAAGAATAAAAACCCTAAATATCAACTACCAAAAAAAAACGGAAAGAAATGGTTCAAATAAGGCACCAACGCCGGATTATCAGCCTTTGCTGAGCCCATACAGAGCCAAGACCAGGAAGACATTTACGGGAATGGAGTCTAATATCCATCAATATGACAAGACCGTAGTTGTAAAAAGAGCCTGGGTGAGACTTTTAAAAAGAATAGCAAAACAAACGAACATCCCAACAGCTTTAAATGAAGCAATCACGGAAGCAAAATCTTATAGAGCGTGGCTGAGAAATCATTGGTTGTCCATGTATCAAAAAGACTCAGAAGATATGTTACGCAAGCTGGGGAGTAAAAACACAGGAGAATTCTGGTCTTTGATTAAAACCTCAGGGGCGCATCCGATGCGATCACAAGCAAACTGCGTACATGAAGAAGTTTGGAAAGCGCACTTCTCAGAACTCTTTCAGGGCCCAGAGGAACTAACACAAGCAGCAAGCCAAGATTCTAACTCTCCATGGTGCAATCTTGCAAATGAAGAGGATATAAAATCAATTATATGGAAATTAAAACCCTCACGTGCGCCTGGACCGGATGGAGTGACAAATGTAGACCTTAAAAAATTTCCGAACGAATGGGCATCATTTATCAGCAATGTCTTTGTAAAGTGCACCAATACAAAAGTAGTACCGAGTTCTTGGACAACATCCTTGGTGGCGCCTATCTTTAAAAAGGGCGACAGAGCGGACCCATCCAACTATAGACCGATTGCGCTCTTAGACTGGATAGGGAAAGTTTATGGCATGCACTGCACAACCCTTTTCAAGTCGGTTTTCAGAAGAATTCCGGGACCTCAATCAACATCCTGATCTTCAGCCTCCTGAAGAGTAAGTCACTTAAAGGGACCTTTAACATCTATTTAGCCTTTATAGACCTCACCCAGGCTTTCAATAAGGTCTAAAGACAACTACTTTGGGACAAGCTCCGAGAGGCAAATTGCCCAAAGAACATCATGGGACCCATAAAAGCTTTATACTCCAAAACATCTATGTGGGTAAAGCTCAACGGAGATGGTACCTTATCAGAAAGCATCCCAATAAAGAGGGGGGTAAAGCAGGGATACCCCCTGTGCCCGGCCCTATTCATTGCCTTTATTGGTGATTACAAGAAATCAACGGAAGCTGTGAAGACATTCCCATCGAAGGTGGGTGAAACTCAAGTGCCAAGAATCCTTTACGCTGATGATATCACTGTGATGGACCAGACCTCGATTGGCCTCAAACGCCAACTAACCAACTTAGCGGAGTACATCAACAACAACAAGCTCCAGATCAACATAGGAAAAACAAAGATAGTGATCATGGGCAAAAAAAAACAAATCGATCCCGAGGAAGACATGGCACTTGGAAAACACGCCGATTGAATCAGTCCAAGAGTTCAAGTACTTGGGGGTCATGCTTGATAACACCAGGCAAGAAACCAGTATGCAAAGCTTTATCTGGTCAAAAGAACGCACTATGACCATGCAAGCTCGAATGTTAGACAAAAAATTCAGATGTTTCTCGCTACTTCCAGCACTAAACTTTTACAAAGCAAAAGTAATTCCATGTCTGACATACAGCGCTGAAGCTATGCCCACGCTGCCAGATAAAATCTGGACAAGGATTGAAGGTTTCTTCTGGAGATCACTGCTATCGGTCCCTAAATCAACCTTTCTACCAGCAATTAGGAAAGAACTGGGACTGATCTCTCTAAAAACTGCGGTCCATGTATAGAAAAATCCTCCTTCCAGAGTCATCAATTCTGTACAATCTGATGGCCAACAAAATTAAATCAGGCAGCTCTAAAATGCTAACAACATGGGCAACAGGAAAAAAGGAGCAACTAAAATCCATTGCCTGTTCTCACGAAGATCTGCTGTCGAATCCACTCAAAGTAAAGAGGAACCTAAAGGAACTAGATTGGATTACCACACAAGATCAAGCAGCAAAGAACACACTTCTGTCCCATTTACCATTCTTACAAAAGAAATACAATGATCCAGGGGCAATTTACAAAAAATTCCCAAGTAAACCATTGAGACAACTTTTCATAAAAGCAAGGTTAAATCTACTGCTGACGAATGAAATTCTACATATTAGAGGTATAAGCTCAACGAACATTTGCAGGCTGTGCAAAGGCGAAGGGGCTGTGGAATCAGTTCGAAACCTACTTACTTCATGTCCAGCATTACAAGGCATAAGACAATCTTATTTGGGATCTGTCCTGGAACCCTCAATATTGCGCGAGGAAGAGACTTGGTGGTCTCGATTAATAAGTTGAGAAAAAACTGGCTGGTCAATTACCACGGTAATAATCTTGCAACACGCCTTTATGTTGATTGAGAAAAAAGGACAATGATAAAGCAACCGACAACCGATTGAGGGCAAAGAAATTGTCTATGTCTTGTTTCTTTATACAGAGAAAAGTTATCTACGTTTTGTTAAAATCAAATGGTTTTTGATAAACACAAAAATAAAAAAATAAAATAAAAAAAATAGACGAGAATTCTGGCCAGAAAGAGTAATGGAAGGCATCATGTAATAGAGGTTGGAACCCAAATTAGCACAGCACCTAAGAGGTGTTTAGGAACAGTGGTTTGTAAAGCCTGGAGGTGGGTATCTTTACTTCTGCCCACTACACAGTTGGGGTAGAGGCACAGAACACACCAGCCAAGGATCTTTAATGGTCGCGATGGACGAGCAACCAAGGTCGAGGCTCAAAGGAGGTGATGCAGGCTGGTTCTTAGGTACAGTGTATCCCCAAGCTCCCCACAATGGAATGTCCACACACGATGTTAGGTGATAACACAGTACTTTTATTAAAGGATAAAAGTCAGGTAGAAATACACAAATAAATGAGACTCACTTTGTGCTAGAAATCTAAACCGGTAACTTAATTCTATATATATATATATATATATATATATATATATATATTACACAGCCACGGTTGTGGCTGTGTAGTTATGGTTAAGTTGCTTTTTCCATAGGAAGAGCCCTTTTTAGGTGGCTTATAACTTCGCTCTCCCTGGACGAATCCTCACCAGACTTTGCAGAAAAAGTATATGGGTCACTCTGAATATTTTTGCATAGTTTGGTGAGGTTTGGTCCAGGGGGGGCAAAGTTATAAGGGGGGTCCCAAAACTTATTTTTTTCCCATAGACTGAATGGGGAAAAAACTTTGCTCACGCCTACAGCCCAAACCGCTGGACGGAGTTTCACCAAATGGACCAGGAGTAGCGGCTTGGTCCCGAAAGCGTACTTTTACAAATTTGGGGAAAATCCGTCCAGTAGTTTTTTATAAAATGAGCAAAAAATAGGTCAACAAAAATTAGTGATATCTATGTTCGGTCCGCGGACACACTTCCCTGTTCGCTCCGCGGACAGTGTCCTGATTGGCCAACCGGCTTGCGGACATGAAACCTGTTCGCTGATTGGACAGCGAAGAGCCTGAAGTGCGTCAGATTTTCGGGAACGCCCCACATCTTGAATTCGCGGACAGCGCAGTGAAACTTGGTGGAGAAATGCTATTTAGTAGAGTGTGTTGGTGTGTAAGACTGTTTGGGGAGGGTGGGGGAGTAAGAGATTGGTTAAATGTTGTATTTATTTAGGTGGTAGATCTCCTTCTTGTGTTCGATTTGTCCGCGGACAACACAGATGTCCTGAAATGTTCTAAATAAATGAAATGGGGGTGTTCTGAGGACAGTACGTCCGTACGTATGGTTCGTAGGCAAGTTATAACTGTTCTAAGAACACACGCGGTGTACTGATATGTTTGAAAATAAACAAAATGGGTGTGTCTTGAGGACGGTATGTCTGTCCGTACTGTTCACAAGCAAGTTGAAACTGTTCTAAGAACACATGAAGTGTCCCGGGATGTTCGTCAATAAACAAAATGGGAGTGTTCTGAGGACGGTATGACTGTCTGGACTGTTCGCAATCAAGTTGAAACTGTTCTAAGAACACTCGCGGTGTCCTGAAATGTTCGTAAATAAAGGAAATGGGAGTGTCCTGAGTACGCGGTCCGTATTGTTCGCTGGCAAGTTGAAATTGTTCTAATAACAGATGATGTGTCCTGGAATGTTCGAAAGCAAGTTGAAACTGTTCTAAGAACACATGAAGTGTCCTGGGATGTTCGCAAGCAAGTTGAAACTGTTCTAGGAACACATGAAGTGTCCTGGGATCTTCGTCAATAAATAAAATGGGAGCGTTCTGAGGACAGTACATCTATCCGTATTGTTCGCATTCAAGGTAAAACTGTCCTATGAACACTCGCGGTGTCCTGAAATGTTTGTAAGTAAACAAAATGGGAGTGTCCTGAGGACGCTGTCCGTATTGTTCACTGGCAAGTTGAATCTGTTCTAAGAACACTCATCATGTCCGTGGACATTAAAAGTGCCCACATGGCATAGTCAAAATGTTTGATTCTATGGGTGTGATATGCTGCGGTGGTTGTGGCCGGGGCATAGAGTCTTGGGAGCATGGCCATATGGCCATGCTCCCAAGACTCTATGCCCCGGCCACAACCACCGCAGCAACCACTGCAGCATATTTCACCGATAGTGACTTATAACTTTGGGATCCAAGAACAAATTTATAAGCAAGAAAGTTGTAAGCCACTATGGGTGTGATATGCTGTGGTGGTTGTGGGCAGGGCCTATAGTCTTGGGTGCATGGACAAGACCAAATTTATAAGCACCGTAGTTATAAGTCAATATGGGTGTGATTTGCTGCGATGGTTGTACTTATTATAATATACTTACTTTTTGGTTTAGTAACTGGAGTACATGTATTTCTTGTTCATTTTTGTGATAAAAGAAAAGATCATGTTAGTATTGGTATTTTGTAATGACTTATAACATTGAATAATCAACATTTTCTTTTTTACCCTCAGTGCTGTGCAATTTGCTCAGTTTCTGTGTTTGTTGCTAAAATCATTGGGTCTGTGGGAGAAAAAAAATCCATGTTGGATTAAAAGAACTTTTTTTGTTATGCTACAGTCTATTTGTTTGTTTGTTTTCAGTGTTTACTTGTTGTTTCTGGCTAATGCTCTAAGTATTGGCTTGTTGCAGATTTTTGGAGCAGTTAGATACCTGTTGACATATTGGGCCTCATTACGACCCAGGCTGGAAACCATGGTGCTAATAGCACCATGGTCCATGCCGGTAACTTACCAACTCCGCCATGGAGAAAGGGGGAATTACCACCCCATTACAAGGTTGGCGGGGCGGTAATTCCCCCTTCCTCAATGGCCCTTTCCCATTCCCATTTTTGCCCCATAGGGCTCAATGGGAATGGGAATGGGGAAGGCGTTACCGTACTTAGTACAAAGGTCCCTTTGCAGGTCCCTACTTTAACGGCTGGTGTAGACCAGCCGTTAAGGTCGGGTCCGCAAAGGGACCTCATAATCAGGCGCTAATGGGTTAACGGCGCTGCAGCCTTTTACGGCACCGTTTACCCATTAGCGCCAGGGTCGTAATGAGGCCCATTGTGACTGTCTATTTTTTGTTATAATGAAGTGGTATTGATTTATCTGTTTGGATATTGTAACGTTTTGGGGCAGTTAGATACCAGTTGCCGTATTCTAACTGTCTATTTTTTTTAATATAATTTAGTGGTATTCATTTATCTGTTTAATTGTTGTATAATCTTGGGGCAGTTAGATACCTTTTGGCATATTCTAACAGTTTTTTTTTTTAAACAAAAGTTGTTTATTAGTTTGATTAACAAACTTTTTACAACAGTTTCAGATTCTTCATAATAATTCATAATTCATTTTACGTATCATAATAAGAAATTGCATTCAAACTCCAAAATACAAAAAGATTTAAAAAATACTTAAAAGCCTTATAACATTTTTCATTCTGTCAAATTAAGAGCCTACTCATTTACTGTAGAGTAAGATTCCTTCTTCTCTAATTCCACAACCAGTTTCTCAAGAAATCTACATAATAGAGCAATCATTTTAAACGAGTAGCCCCACATACATTTTCTCCAACACCATTCTCTAGATTCTAGTGTCATGCCTAAAACATTTGGACCAATAAGCGAACCAATAAGCAAATATCTCAAGGCTTCAAATTTACTACAATACATGGTTAGATGTTTTAGATTTTCTGTAAAGCAATTACCATCACAAAATCTACACCATGGAGTCTGATACATCAATATTTGCTTGTTCCACGTAATCGTTTTTTCAAAAGTATGCAGTTGATTGAGCTTAAATCTCAAATATAGATCACGATAAGGGCTAGCGGGAAATTTTAACAAATATGCTCTACGGGGAGTTCTGCGAGTAGCAAATTTTGCTGCTTCAGAATATTGTTTTTTTGAATGCATCTCATTTAAAGTAATTAACCAATCATGTTCATATAATCGTTTCTTTACATGACCAGCACGAAATTTGAGGTCTATTGTTTTGAGGCCACATTCTTTGAGTTTGTTGATCATAAGATTTGAAAAAATGACCATTGAAGCAGGCATTTGTTTCTTGATCATAATTAAAAACTCCTCGTATAGCGATTGCGGGGGTGGAAATAACATCTTTCCATAGTCTGTTAGTTGTCGCCAGTGGAACCTAGCTGACAAGGCCGAGATCCCCAACTCCTGACGTAAAACGCAGTTTGGTAAGAAGTTTAGTAGTCTGAGTGTAGACTTCCATAGAAATCCTTGAATTTGGTCTATAATTGCATCAATATTGCATAAACATAAATCAAGCCCATATAATAAGATGACTTCTACTTTCAGCATATAAAATTGAAAGAGTGGTATAATAGAAAATTTGCTAAATTTCTTAAATATTATCTGCATCTGAGTCACCAAAACAGATTTGTACGCATTTAAATTTAGTAACCAGTTTTTTCTTGAAGATGAATCTATAACATCATAACCCAAATATCTCATGTTCAAGTTTATGGGCATGGGAATGGAGTTTATAGACCATTTCATCGTGGAGATATTCTTTTTTCTGTTTTTCAAGATAAATATGCTGGATTTCTCAACGTTGCATGTTAAATTGTGTTTAAACAAATATTTGGAGAGAATTACGAGCTTTTTTTTGGAGTCCTTATGGTGTACGATCAAATAAATAGACATCGTCCGCAAATGCAATCCATTGAATCCGGAGATGTCCCAACCTTGCAGGGTAAGTGATCTCATTTTTTTATAATGAAGTGGTATTGATTTATCTGTTTGGTTATTGTGAAATCTTGGGGCAGTTAGATACCAGTTGGCCTATTCTAACTACCTATTGTTTTATATAATTTAGTAGTATTCATTTATCTGTTTAGTTGTTGTAGAGTCTTGGGGCAGTTAGATACCTGTTGGCATATTCTAACAGTTTATAGTTTTTTTTAATAGAAGTTTAGTTAAGGTTTAAGTATAGTTTAGTTAATAAATTTTGGTTTTAAGAAGATTAAATAAGCGTTTTTAAGATTTGCTGGTAATCTCTGCTTTAGAGTAATGGTACAATCATTACATTTGAACCATCCACAATTCTTTTTTTATATATGCAGTGTAGTGGCCCGAATTGGTTGTGGCTCCTGCGTGGTAGGTTATACCTATTGTTGTGAAGGTTTTCTTACCAAGTGATACTTGACCATGTGTGAATCCAGTCAGCTTGCAGTTGTTTTTGGTACCATCTGCATTGTAACGTAAAAGCATTAGTATTACGTATTTACCATGTGTTTGTATTATTAAGGTGGAGCGATTATCCGAATTGCAGGTAGAACATAATCTACAATGGTTTGCATTTTGTACAAGTTGCTGAAATGGAATGGATTCACAATTAGGTACTGATATATATACGAAGCGTTCATTGGGGATTTGTTCTTGTGTCACATTGGTACAGAGAGTGCATGTATGTTTCCACATGTATGAAATCTGGAAGATTTCATTTATAGGTATGTTTTTGTTTTCCAGTACTTGTAGTAAGTACATTAGAAATTCTTGTGGATCTTACTGTGAGTTTATAGTGAATTTCACCATTCCAGCACAGTAGTCCAATTGTTATTTTATTCCATAAACACTATGGGCCTCATTACGACCCAGG
Source organism: Ambystoma mexicanum (assembly GCF_040938575.1). Classification (NCBI taxonomy): domain Eukaryota; kingdom Metazoa; phylum Chordata; class Amphibia; order Caudata; family Ambystomatidae; genus Ambystoma; species Ambystoma mexicanum. Next base: position 729,007,093 of record NC_090923.1, read on the forward strand.
CGCTAAGTAGTTAACGGCGCCGTAAAAGGCTGCGGCGCCGTTAACCACTTAGCACCTTACTACGAGGTCCCTTTGCGGGACCCAACCTGAACGGCTGGTCTGGACCATCCGTTAAAGTAGGGACCCGCAAAGTGACCTCGCAGGCAATTACGGTACCGCAATTTGCGTTACCGTAATTGCCGCCTTCCCCATTCCCATTGAGCCCGGTGGGGCAAAAATGGGAATGGGGAAGGGCCATGGTGAAATGGGGAAATACCGCCCCGCCAACCTTGGAATGGGGCGGTATTTCCCCATTTCACCATGGCGGACTCGTTACAACACCGGCACCAACCATGGTGCTAATAAGCGCCATGGTTTAGCACTGGTGTTGTAATGTAGATCTCCATGACGTCGAAACCAGTACTCTTTAGTATCACGCATATTTGCTAATAGATTTGTAATATTTGATTGTAAAACCTCATCTTTTTGTTGCACTTTTTGTAATAATTGTGTAGCTGACATATTTTGAAAGTGGGATCCTGATTTTAATGTGTGTGCAACTCTGTAACATAAAGTTGCTAGTTCACTTTCAAAGAGTAGGTGGAATATGTATTCCATATTTTGTCTAAATCTGGGATCTTCAGAATACATCCGTAATGAGCGGTATTCTGATGCTGTTATTTGAATTGGTCTATCATCGTACCTTCCTCCTTTGCCAGTAGGAAAGAGTAGAGGAAAAGCATGTGCTTCTATACTTTTTTCCCATATGCTGATTGGTAATCCTTTTGTTTGACGCATTTGGTACGTTTCTAGTGCATCTTCTATGGTGTCATTAGAGTGCAATGGGTGAATTGTATAATGGTCTAAAGTATTGGATATTGTAGCAGGATCTAGGAGCTCAAATTGACCAGCTTCTTGTGTCTCTTGAATTATTTCAGTGGTATCCTTCAAGATATTGCAAGGCTTGTCTAACTTTATGTAAATCTACCAGTTGTTGCCAATGTTTTTTGTCTTTTGTAGGTACACCATTTACTAAGATAATTAAAGATTGCTCCATTGGACGTTGCACTCCTAGAGTGTGCACATTTTCTTTTAGATCTAATGGTAAATACACTACTTTTCCCTGAATACCTTTCACTAATTCAGAGGGAGGTAATTTTGCTGTTTTTGGTTGAAGGCGTATTATTTCTTGAAATGGGTGCACTGTTTGAATTATGATGCTCTCATATAAATTGAGTTGTTGTAGGGGTTTTGGTAGTGGAAATAATTCCAAATTATTTGTGATAGCACGTGAAGGAGTTTGGTTGTTGTCAAGTTTTGTAGTGCAGTAACTGCAAAGTATTAAGGTGTCAGTTATTTCATATTTGTTTTCTGCTATAAGGTAGAGAGCTAATTCAAACCATTTAGAATCTTCATTGTCTTCTATTTTGTATGTTAGGTCTACAGTTTTTGTGTTACTTTTATAAAAAGTTCTACGGCAACATGCACACACATCGTTTGGTATTTCAGCAGATGTACTTTTAAATTTCAGTATTTCTTTTTTGTATGTGTGTAATAGAAGGTTGCCATGCATAGAATTGTTGCTAATTTGCTTTAAAACTATTTCATTCTGTAAGTGACTTTCACTTCCAAAATATTTTTTCTGGATATAGTCGATTTCTTCAAGTAGGTCTTTTGCTGTACCATGTAGAAGAATGTTATTTAAATTGGCTAGTGCTAAAGCAGGACTTTTAGCATAGTACAGTTTATAGACTAGATTTCTTATAGTTGAATGATGTGTTGATATCATTTTGATAGGTCCTGAAATGCAGGCCAATGAATGTCCTTGTAGTCCTGTGTACTTGCGCACTGGACAGGTATCCATATTTTGCAGTAGTTTAATTTTGATTTTGTCTTTGCCTTTCACGTATTGATTGAGGAATTGGCGTAAAGACTTGAAAGATTTTTTGGGAATGTTACACATTGACGTGCATGGCCATTTGTATAGTAGACGCTCTGTTGCAGTTGAATGGAGAGGTAATTCTAAGTTTTCTGGGGATATTTTTGTAAGGAGTATTTCTTGTTCCATAAGGGTATTATTAACTTTTTCATAACCTCGTCCACTGCTATGTATGGCAATTGTATTTGTTTGCTTTTGTTTGTATGCTTCTTCATTAAAATATGGTTCTGTGCTCATAGTGTGACTCCATTCACCTCCACAGATACTTAAGAAGTTATTTCTGTTGACATTTCGTTTATTGAGAAGTCTTTTTTGTAATTTAGTCAATAATTTCGTTAGTGGTTTCATTTTGTTTAACACTAAAATAAATAACTTTCTTTTGAGAAGGATTGCACTGTCTATCAACGCTTCTAAAATTAATTTCCTATGATAGGTATTAAGGGTTGAGCCTGATTTCTCTCCTGTTTTTATAAGATTTTGAAGGACTCTGTGACGGAACATTTTTGCTAAAATACTTTTTTTGGTATGCTTACTTTGCACTATATCAAGATTTATAGGAGCAGTTTTATCTGTAGTGGTAGCTGATTTTTTGTCAATTGTTTTGTGGTTCGTTTTACATTTTGATAGAGGAGGCAAAGTTTCTGTAGTTGAAGCTTATTTTGTTTCGCTAAATGACTGTATTAGCTGTTTTGTTTTAACTTTTTTTTTTTAATTCTGCTAGAGATGGATGCTTGTTTTGGACACTTCTATTTTCATTTGCTCTGCTTCTCCGTTGCTTTCTACGGACTTGATTTTTGGTAAGCATTTTTTAGGGTCTGTTGAAAAAAATAAAGAAGGTATGGGTTGGGGGGTTCTTAATGTATGTGTGCTGTGTGCATGAGTGTCTGAGTAAGACCATAAATATGTATGTAATTGTGTGTGATTGTGCATTGGGCAACTACAACTAGTTGGGATGGGTATTCTTGAATTTATGTGCTACTAAACTGGGGTTCAGATGACAGTAGAAAGTAAGCTGGTGGTGTGGAGAAGTAGAAATTGTAAATCTAATGGAATACAATTAAAACAGTTGTTTGTTCTATAATATCAAAATTCTAGGGGCTGAGTTGGGTCATTTGTGTGTCGAAAAATATGAAATTGTGCGCCATTCTGCCTGTAAATGTCTGTTTAAGAAATGGGGATTTGTAGACAGAATGGTGCACAATCTCTATTTTTAGGCACAGAAATAACATGAATTAACCTTACAGTGTGTTTGAATAATAGTACAAATAATATGGTGGTATTCAACTTATTTTTTTTCTGGAATGAGCAGGTTTCTTCTTAGTTGTTCTTTGTACTTCAAATTCGGCTGCTTCTTTTCAGGAGAATGGTCTTCACTGCAATTGTAAAGGAAACAAATTAGTCATTTTGTTTGTATATAGCACTGTTTTTAATTTAGACATTGACTTTTTTAATTGACATTGACCCTCAGCGCCTTCCTCAAAATCATGAAAACTATCTTATTCACATAAGATGTGTCGCAGCAGTTGAATACATATCATATGTTCTTAATGCATAAACTGTATTGTAATGACTAACAGTACCAACCAAAATATCATTTGTATGCCTTGTGGATTTCATAATATACCACTGAATACCACCATTTCTGTAACTAAGCTCTTGTAAGTAACAGCGCCTCAATGCCATGGGCTGCTTGCGCAGTATATAAATATAAGTAAATAAATGTTTATGTTTTTGTACAAGTTTTGTTTGATATTTAAACATACTGTCTGCATGCAATTTTGTTTGAGTATGTTAACTCTTCATATTGTACTTTAAATATGTTAGTTCAACATGCTTTGAAAATGTGTGTGTAAAAAGAAATTAAATAGCAGTTTGGAAGTGACAGTTGATTTTAGGAGATGGAAAAAATGACAGTAAATTCATATTATAGATTATACAAGCTAAAAGTCAGTTAATCTGTTTATATGAATCTATAAGAATTGTACATCTACTATACAGAAAATATGCATACCTGTAGTTTGTGTTCATGCATATGGATATGCATGCAGCAGCAAGTAGAAATCTTGGAGACTTGTACAGTATTTCTGGTAGAAGGTGCTTTCCAATGATATGACACTTGTACTCAGAGAGATTAACAGTACATTTAAAGTGCTGATCTATGATGATGCAGTTAGATTTAGAGGTCTTGGATGTGATTGGTGGATGTTCATGTGACTTCTTAGCTATATCCAATGAGAGAATGGCACATAAAGTGAAATGGAAATGGCAGAAGGACTGTCCATGTTACGATATGTCCGCGGACATGACGGTAGTCGCGGACATCGGGTGTTACATCCGGGGATTTTGGGTTGGGGAGCCATGCAAATGAGAATGAGCAGAGAAAGGGATTGGTCAGGAAAGTTTAGTGGGTGTGTTGTGCCAGGAGAGGGTTTCGCAGATACTCTTTTTGCTGAGAGAAGAACAGGTAGGTATGGCTGTGTATTTCAGAAAACAGATTGTTTGGATTTTGGGAGACTTGTGGATACATTGGTTGAAGGTGCATGCAGAAAGCTTTGGAGTAGCTGTAGATCTTGGATTCCCACATGTGGAAGTGCACTGGCATGGAGTACGTGGAATTAAGTGGTTGGACTTGCTACCTCTCTGTGCTACTTTGGAGACAGAGCAACATCCAGACATAATTGTAATTCATTGTGGAGGGAACAGTTTAGGACATGTGTCTGGAATTTCATTGCAATTAGCAATGAAAGAAGGACTTGGGAAGGTCATGGACATGTTTCCAAATTCTCAAGTAATTTTTTCACGGATTGCGCAGAGACAAATGTGGCTTCGTTCTTCTTCATTTGGTCCACAAATGGAGAAAGCAAGGCGCAATGTCAACAAGGCTGTTTGTGCCTTTCTAAGAGATTTTGGCATGTCCTCTTTTCACAATGAAAATATTATGTTTCGTAGTACATACATTTTTCGCAGAGATGGAGTCCATCTTACTTATGGTGGCAATCAGATTTTTCTGAGAAATGTACATAATGCATTGCAACCTTTTTTGGAATTTCAGCATCCATTTTGTAGTAGGTGTTGAGCATTTCAAATTTTTCAAACACAAACAAACACCACCAAAAGGCTCTTTTCAGAGCCACCACTTTCTCCCAGATAAAACTGCAATGGTTATGATAGGATAGCACCCCAAAATTTTAGATGTCCGCGGACTGTCTGCGGACTTCTAAAAAATGCAAAGGGCCCTGCTTCATTTATTTTCACTTCTATTTTTTAACTGTGAAAGGCGGCTCTGAAAAGAGCCTTTTTTATTTTTGTTGTTTTATTTTTTTTTTATTTTTTTATACAAGACACACTAGGAGAGGAGGGGAAAGAAGGATAAGGGGGGGACACCAACCACGGGGATAAGAAAGGGCGAGCTGAGAGAGGAAGATGTAGAGTGGGTTTTACTTGGGTAGTGAGCAGACCTTCTCGTGCTCTGAGACGATAGCCTCAAAAGCACTACGAAGTCTCTCCCCCTGCACAGTACTGTGTTGCAGTACACACACACAATCATCAGTATTGCGTATTGCCTGTGAGGCAGCTTGAGGAATACGCTGTCCCACAGGAGTGTTCCTTGTGGTGACAGAATCGGAAACGGAGGATGAAGTAGAGAAAGTCAACCTGCTACGCTCCTCGCAAGGTAAAACCTTGCGAATGGCCCCAGTGTGGAATGACTTTAGGTGTCGCTTCATGGTAGTTGTCCCTAAGATGTATGAACCATGCCGCCCGTGACTGAGTACCATTTTGCACTCGTTGCAGGTGACTTGGTTCGCACGCGCCTTATGACCATTACCACGAATGGTAAATAACCGCCACACCCAAGACTCACGCCGAGTGCTGGTGGTAGGGACTTCCACTACCTCATTCTTGTCATCCTGTTCATCCTCCTCTGCATCCTCACTCCTGTTCCCCTCTTCAGGCCCTTGGGGAGGTGGTGGTGGTGGAGGGGGTGGGGGTGGTGCTGAGGCAGATGCAGCACCAGGTGGCATGAGTGGAGCCATGGAAGCCATCAACTTGGAGTTGAAAATCTGCAAATTGGCAGCAGAATTTGCTGTGTTCTGTAGGATAGCCAGAAACACAATGAGAATGAGCTCTAGGGCGTGGTCTTTTATAGGGGTGCTTGTGCACGGTTCGCGGACATGCGCGCTGTCTGCGGACAGATCGAACAGAAAAAAGGGTTCAAAAAGTCACAAAAAGTATGTAGAAACTTAGGAGTACTATGTGGGACTTGTTCTATGTGAGTTTTTATTGAAAGATATTGTATATTACTTGAAAATGTAGTTTTAAATTGTTCGGGGACACGAACAGTGTTCGCAATCAGAACATATGCTGATCGTGGGCGCGGTCACATGATGGGTTTGCGAACATGTTCGCGAAGGGAGCGGGTGTCCGCAGGACACCAAATGCACTGAAACTGTTTTGTGCATGCGTGTTGGTGTTCTACGGACACTGTTTGGGTCCTGAAGTGATTAAAAGTATGTCACAAGTGAAACGAACAGTTACGGACAGGCGTTTGTTATTAGAACAGTTTCAACTTGCCTGCGAACAATACGGACAGGCATAGCGTCCTCAGGACACCCCCATTTTGTTTATTTACGAACATCCCAGGACACTTTATGTGTTCTTAGAACAGTTTCAACCTGCCTATGAACAGTACGGACAGGCATGGCGTCCTCAGGACACCCCCATTTCGTTTATTTACGAACATTTTAGTGTGATATTCTTAGTTACCGCTTTGTTAACGTGTGGGTCTTTAATGCAGACGACTTTACGCTTTAGCAGGTTTTGCCATTTCGAGGATGGATGTGTTCTATTCGATCGGATACTTTTAACGAATTGTTGCATTGCGAATCAACATTACAGGTGTCAAGCAACTGTTCTAGGTACTTAGTTGTTACTTAGGACGTCAGAACCATCATTGTCGTTAGACCTGAATCCACTCAGAAGCGGACGCTTCTCTGAGAGAATTTATCTTTGGTAATTGAATTACTCAATATAATTCTGATACTGCATGCTACTGCTTCGGTGAGTGACACATGAACTAGGTGCAAGGGACTTGCAATAACCAGGCCACCATTCACATTTCATACAGTGTGCATTTAATGTCTTCAACTCAGGACATCAGAAGGAGACAGGCCTGCCCCCAGCTTGAGGGTGAACCTCCTGGGAAGCATAAGATTTATTGGGAAGGAGGGCTCCTCTACAGTGAGCCTACAGAGTCTACAGAAGGAGACCATAGGAGGTTGGTGGTTCCCCTTGCTGTAAGACCCTTCCTCCTGCAGCTGGCGCATGAAGTACCCCTTGCTGGTCACCTTGGTATCAAGCGACCCAAGTAAAGGTTATCCATGAATTTCTACTGGCCCAAGATGGGGGTGCAAGTAGAAAGTCACTGCAGGAGTTGTGCTACATGCCAGTTATCTGGTAAGAGTGGCACAACAATCCAAGCTCCATTGGTACCACTCCCAGTTGTGGGGGTACCATTTGAGAGGGTAGGGATTGACATTGTTGGTCCCCTTGACCCCCAGACATCCAGAGGCAATAGGTTTATCCTGGTACTAGTCGACTGTGGTACCAGGTATCCTGAGGCCATCCCATTGAAGACTGTGACTGCCAAGCCTGTTGCGAAAGCTCTACTTGGCATATTTACTAGGGTTGGCTTCCCTAAAGAAGTTGTGTCTGATCGGGGCAGCAACTTTATGTCAAAGTATATGTAGGCCACGTGGAAGGAATGTGGTGTCACCTATATGTTTTCATCCGCATATCACTCACAAACCAATGGTCTAGTTGAAAGGTTTAACGGAACCTTAAAAAGCATGATTGGGGCTCTGGAAGAACCCCAAAGAAGAAAATGAGATCTTCTGTTACAATGCTTACTGTTTGCCTACAGAGAGGTGCCACAGGAGGGTGTTGGCTTTAGCCCCTTCGAGCTTCTGTTTGGTCACCCTGTGAGGGGACCCTTAGCCATAGTCAAAGAGGGATGGGAGGTGCCCACTCCCCCCATTACTACCAATGTAGTAGACTATGTGCCTGGGCTCAGTAAAAGGATGGTACCCCTGATGGGTCTGGCTAGTGAAAAACTGAAGGCAGGGCAAGCACTGGTGAAAAATTGGTATGACCAAAAGGCTTCCCTCATCAATTTAATACTTGGTCAGCAAGTCCTGAACATGAATCCTATAAGGCCTAGAGCTTTACAGGAGAAATGATCAGGCCCTTCCACAGTGGTGGAGTCACTGGGTGAGGTCAACTATTTAGTGGACCTTGGAAGGGCAGGTCAGGCTCCAAAAGTGTTCCGTGTAAATAGGCTGAAGGCTTTCATCCCAAGAGTTGAAATCGCTGCACTGCTGCTGGCTTCAGATTTTGAGGAGGTGGAGGAGTCAGAACCTCTCTCTGACCTGTTGCAGGGCAGTCCTTCAGACAGCTTCATTGAGGGAGTCCAAGAGGCCCCTCACCTGGCTGCTGATCAACAAGCAGAGGTGAAAGGTTTGCTGAGGCAATTTCCCCCCTTGTTCTCACAGTCTGCTGGTTTGACACCTTGGTCCAGCCCTGTGGTTTTTGTTCCAAATGCAGGTACCCCCGAGTTGAGGTTCTGTGTGGATTACAGGGCTCTGAATGCTGTCACCAAGACAGATACACACTCCTTGCCCAGAACAGATGAGCTGGTGGATACTTTGGGTGCCTCCAAATACCTCAGCACATTTCAACCCACTACAGGCTAATGGTCTTCTCCTTGGTATAGCTCTTGCAGAATATGCCAAGGAGAAAGAAGACAGCTTTCTCAACCCCCACCCCACCGCCCCCCCCCCCCCCCCGAGGGTCTTTCCCAGTTCAGGGTAATGCCTTTTGGGTGGAAGAATGCCCTTGCCACTTTCCAGAGGCTTGTGAATCATGTCCTTAATGGGTCGGTTGAATTCTGTCTAGCATATCTGGATGATGTAGCAGTTTTCAGTGCCACCTGGGAGGATCATGTGTAGCACCTCAAGATTGTGTTGCAGGCTCTTCAGAAGGCCCACTTGACCATCAAGGCCAATAAGTGCCAGATTGGATCAGTGGTCTACCTTGGACGTGAAGTGGGTGGAGGGAGGATACTGCCTCTACCCAGCAAAGTACAAGCAGTACAGGACAGGCCTAGTTCCACTACTCAGACACAAGTGAGAGCCTTTTTAGGACTCACTGGGTACTACAGGAATTTCATGCGACACTATGGCGCCATAACTGCTCCTCTGACTGCTCTACAACTCCTAAGAAACCCAAGAAGGTAACTTGGTCTGAAGAGTGTGGGAAGGCCTTCAATGGCTTAAAAGACTCATTGTGCCAGGCCCCTGTTCTCAGGGCCCCTGATTACCAAAGGCCTTATTGTGCGGACAGATGCCTCTGACACTGGGATAGGAGCGGTACTATCACAATTAGATGAGAAGGGTAAGGAACACTCTATTGGCTTCATTAGTCGCCAGCGTAAGGACAGAGAGCTCAGATGGTCCACAGTAGAGAAAGAATGTTTCTCTGTTGTGTGGGCCCTAGGGAAGCTGAGGCCCTACCTCTATGGGACCCACTTCACTGTGCAAACTGACCATAAACCCTTAAAGTGGCTAATGAACATGAAGGGAGAGAATCCAAAGTTGCTCAGGCGGTCCATGTCTGCAAGGCTTTGGCTTCACTATTGAGCATAGGCTAGATGGCCAACATAGCAATGCTGATGGGTTATCTAGAATGTTTAAGCAACCTGAACATGAGACTCATCCAGGGGTGCATTAATTCCCCCGTCCTTGGTCTGGGAGGGGCAAATGTTAGGAAAGATTTCCATTTCATGTGTAATTTCCCTCCAGTTGTGTACCCCCCCCCAACGTTTTGCTGATGTTAAACACCATTCTCCAGCATGGGGTCTGGCATGGATTCACATGCTCATGAATATTCCCCGTCGTCAGGCTAGGAATACTCTGTAAAGAAAAAAACAGTTTCAGTTATGTTTCTGAACTGTCTTTCTACTAATAACCAATCACTGGTCTCTGGGTCATACTGCCCCCAGCCAATGACAGTCCTCTATCTAAGTCCCTCCACTGGCTGCCATCTTCAGATTTTTACTGCATGTTCAAGTGTTGGGAGTCCTTGTGCTATAGCTCTCGAGCTATTACTGCGTTTTACCTTTTTCCTAAGAGTTTTCTCTTATTTTTCAGTCAATCCGAGCCTCAAGCTCCACCGATTGTTCTTCCGATCAACGGGGACCCGTTTCAGAATTTTTCTACGCTCCTCAAGGGCGAATTTTCGTTGAGTTTCTCTTCTTGGAGGATTCCGGAAGATCTTTGAGGCCTACCCCGCGTGGACATGGCCCAGGACAAAGGAGACAAGACGCCTACTGGATCCAAGCTGTTTAGGAACTGCCCTGGATGTGGTTTGCAGAATGTCTTTAAGGAGGATGAGCACTCCCAGTGCCTCTACTGCCTTCATGCCGACAAGTCGCACGTGGAGGAGGACTGTGCGTTCTGTAAGAACATGTCCGTCCGGACCATGAATGACCGTCGTAAACGACTCGCTGACTGGTTGGAGGCGAAGAGCCCAGCAGCAGGTGACAAGAAGTCTGAGCGGTCTTCTAAGATCTTTGAGGGCGCTCCGGCAATGCAGACCCAACAAACGGCAAAGCACTGCGAGTCCGCAGGCACCAGGAGTGCAGTTGGTTCGGGCTCCTCGGCTGCCAGGCAGGGCGCTATGTCCCCGGAGCCATCAACCACAAACCAACGCTCTGGCTCAGGGAAAAGGAAGTCGGAGAACCCGGGTAAGCTTCGGGAGAAGCCCCAGTCGATCCCGGCGGAGAAAGCCAAGGGGGGGCGAGGCGGTGAAGGCCACAGACGCAGCCAAGGCCGTGAAGGCCCTGATTCACCCGGCGAAGGCCTCGATTGAAGGAGTCGTGGAGGCCCTAGTGAAGCCTGTGGAGGCTACCCCAGTGGAATCGACTCCTGGGCCTAGAGTTTATCTGCCACCCGGAGGGAATCATCTTTTCAACCTATCGAGAAGACCACCGTGAAACCGCGGGACGAGAAAGAGGAGGGTGCACGGTAGCCATAACAGACACAGATACCACCCCCGAAGATGAGCTGGCTTGGGTCAAAAAGATCCTGGACAAGAAGTTCGAGGAAGTCCGGTCCTACGGGAGGGATCCCAACGAGGCGGACGTAGGGAGCAACGGTGGAGCCGACGTGGAGCTGTGGGCCGTGGAGGAGACAGAGAATCCAACGACCCAGCCGTTGCTCCATCGCAACCGATGCCTATGCCACATGACAACACTGGAGCGATCTTTTTGGCTATCTAGACCCTGGGTACGGAGATAAGGATGAGGTTGCCCTTATCCCCAGCGGACAATCCAGCAGCGCCTGGACCGTCGGGGAGCCCACTGAATAAGCGGAGGCGAATCCATCCACCCCCTCCTTTCCAGCCTTCACCTCCTTCCCCTCAGCTGAGGGATGAGACGGGAATGCCGACGGCGATGACGGGGACGGACGACGACGTTGGTGACGATGGGATGGATCTCCCATCACCCCCTTCCCTGGCTTCCCCTCCCAACGAAATTGGCTCCTTTCACGCCATGATCGCCGGGAGCTTTTCCAGCTTTTTCCCGAAGAGCAGAAGATGGAGGGTTTCCTCTACGAACGACGGGAGGCCAAAAGGAAGACAGTCCTCTCAGTCCCGTTACTAGCCGACATCTGGGACAGGGGACTATCGCTGCTCAAGAACCCGTCCAAGGCTCCTGCAAAGAGGGACCGATATGAGAAGAAGTACCAGGTCCCAGATTCCACCTCGATGTGCCTCAGAGCTCAGCCGTCTCCGGATTCAGTGGTCTCCGCGGCGGCCAAGAAGAAATCGACAGGGGCGACAGCATCAACTTCCACTTCCCCACCGGACGGCGAGTGGAAGAAGCTGGACGCCATGAGCCATCAAGGCAGCCAATGCCCTCGCGATCGTGGCACTGTGGTACAAGATCGCTCCGCTCCTGGATTTCCTGCTAGACAACAAAATGGCAGAGGCCTCTGAAATCCTACAGGACGGCGAGGTGGCGTCGGACCACACCGTCACGGTAGCCACGGACATCGTCAACACCGGTTTTCGGCAGATGGGAAATGTTGTTTGCCTCCGCCTTCGCGGGTGGCTCAGGGCCACTGACTTCCGTCAGGACGTTCAGACTAGGGTACTGGACATGCCCTTCGACGGGAACAACCTGTTCGGCAAGGCAGTAGACGAGTCCCCTCAGGCCATCAAGGCGGACACCGAGAAAGCCCGGGCCTTGCGTTCTCCCCATCAATGACGCCGTCCTTTCGGACCCCTGGAGGCAGGTCTCAAGGTGCCTCCAAAGGATTTAGTGGCGGTTCCGCGTCGTAACACCAAGCGGCCCGCTCGTCGTCGCAGGAGGCCTACAGAGGCCGCAGCAAGGCCGGAGGACATTGGCGTCGTCGCCAAGTAGGCCAAGGCTTCAAGGCCTTGGCGAAGCGAGATTGAAACGGCCATGACGTCGGGCCCCCAACCAAGCACCCCGGTGGGAGGCAGGCTGGTGAATTTCATCAGCATGTGGGAGTCCATCTCCACCGATCGTTGGGTGCTGGATGCTCTGGCCAACGGGCACACTCTGGAAATCTAAAGAAAGTGTACCCGTCTGCCACCCGTGGCCAGGAAGGAAAACTACGTGCCACAGCTACTTCTGGAGGTACGAGCAATGTTAAAAAAGGGCACAATAGAACTCGTTCCGAAGAGGCTCAGGGGCTCCGGAGTATACTCACGTACTTCCTCGTCCGAAAGAAGACCGGCAGTTGGCGACCCATCCTGGACCTTCGCCGCCTCAACAAATACATCAAGTCCCAGAAGTTCCAGATGGTCACCCTTCAGCATTTGCTGGGACAACTGGAGGAGGGCGACTTCCTGTCGTCGCTGGACTTGGAGTAGGCCTACTTCCACATCCCTATACACAAAGGACACCGAAAGTTCCTACGATTCGTAGTCCAAGGGTGACACTACCATTTCAAGGCCCTACCCTTCGGGTTGAAGTCGGCGCAGAGGGTCTTCACCAAGTGCCTGGCACCAGTGGCGGCTCGGCTGCACCTGCAGGGGATCCACATATACCCCTACCTGGACGATTGGCTCATCTGAGCAAAGTCAAGAGAACTCCCGTCGATCACACAGCGAAGACCATCTGACTACTCACGGATCTGGGATTCTCGATCAACTTCGCAAAATCCCACTTGGTACCGTCGCAAGGCGCCCTGTTCCTGGGACCCAGACTCGACACAGTGGCAAAATTGGATTCACCGTTAGAGGAAAGGAGGAAGGTCGTCCTGGGCAAGGTACAACGGGTGTTGACCATGGACATGGCCAGGGTGAGGTCCATCAAGTCCCTACTCAGCATGATGTCGTGCATCTACCTTTGTAGTGCGCCTATGTAGATTTGTGTGCGCCTATGCAGGTTTCGGTTGCGGCCAATGCAGGAGTTCCTCGACACCCATTGGATGCAAGCAGCGGGCAGTTTCGAAGACAAGATCTCCCTCAATGAGACGTTCCACCAAGCGATCCGGTGGTGGGGCAACCGTGCGCATCTAGCAGCGGGCATGGACTTCCAGACCCCAGCACATCAGGAAACGGTGACGACGGACACCTCCCTGGAAGGATGGGGAGCAAACACCGGAGATCTCCACGCAAGAGCCCTTTGGCTCCTGGAGGAGAGGTCACTACACATCAACGTTCTGGAGCTCCGAGCCGTGCTCTGGGCCCTCAGGTTGTTCCTCCCATCCCTCAAGGGCAAGGTGGTGAGGGTCTTCACTGACAACACCAGCACGATGTTCTACATCTGGAAGCAAGGGGGCACCAGATACCCAGCCCTATCCAAGGAAGTGCAGGATCTGTGGCACTGGGCCGTTGCCCACAGGATGTTCCTGGTACCCTTCCATTTGGCAGGAGTAAAGAACACTGTTGCCGACTCACTCAGCAGGGAGCTGCGCTCGTGCCACGAGTGGGAACTCTGGCAGGATCAAGTGGATCTGCTATTCCAACAATGGGGCAATCCCCAGATAGATTTCTTCGTGACCGCGACAAACACCAAGTGCTGGAGGTTCCCCAGCAGGTTTCCCCAGCCGGGGAGCATGGGCAATGCATTCTCCTTCCCCTGGGATGGCCTATTCCTGTATGCGTACCCACCGTTGCCGTTGCTTCTGCGACTCATCAGTCAGCTCAGAATGTCCCAGTGCAGGATGATCCTCGTCGCACCGGCGTAGCTGAGGCAGATATGGTTCCCATACCTTCTGGACTTGTCAGTGTCCCCCCAGTCAAACTGTCGACGGACACGGATCTTCTCGCCAGGGAAGGTGGCGCCATCCTACATCGCGATTCTGACGATGGGGCAATCCCCAGATAGAACACTTTGCGACGGCAACGAACACCAAGTGCTGGAGGTTCGCCAGCAGGTTTCCCCAGCCGGTGAGCATGGGCGATGCATTCTCCTTCACCTGGGATGGCCTATTCCTGTATGCGTACCCACCATTGCCGTTGCTTCTGCGACTCATCAGTCAACTCAGACTGTCCCAGTGTAGGATGATCCTCATCGCACCGGCGTAGCTGAGGCAGATATGGTTCCTGGACCTTCTGGACTTGTCAGTGTCCCCCAAGTCAAACTGTCGACGGACGTGGTTCTTCTCGCCAGGGAAGGAGGCGCCATCCTACATTGCGACCCGGGATCACTGAACCTGCAGGCCTGGCTCCTGCAGCACTAGAGTTTGGAGGCTACAATATTCCGGCGGACTGCAAGGAGGTCCTTGCAAAGGCCAGGGCGTCCTCGACTCTTGAGTGCTATGGACACAAATGGAAGAGGTTCTCTGTCTGGTGCCGTGCACAGAAGATCAACCCTCTGTTTGATCTGCCCCTCAAGTGTTGCCGTACTTGCTGGCGCACGCCTCCATCAAAATCCATCTGACGGCGATCTTTCGCTACACCAGAACTCCAGGGCGGTCATCCCTGTAGTCTCATTAGTCTCATCACCTGGTGAAGTAGTTCATGAAAGGACTGTTCCGCTCTTTCCCACCGGTGAAGGCTCCAGCCCCGGCGTGGGAGCTCAACGTGGTGTTGACCAGGCTCATGGGCCCGCCATTCGAGCCTCTGCATTCGGCACCTTTGAAGTTCCTATTGTGGAAGACAGTGTTTCTTGTGGCCTTCACCTCCGCACAACGTGTGGGACAGATCCAGGCCCTCTCCTGTAAACCTCCATATCTGACATTCCACGAGATGAGATTGGTGCTGAGGATGCACCCCTCCTTCATGCCCAAGGTGCCGTCAGACTTCCATCTCAACGAGCCCTTGGTGTTACCTGTTTTCTTCCCGTTGCCTTTGTCGCCAGCTGAGTGGACTTTGCACTCGCTGGATGTGGCTAGAGCGCTGAAGTTCTACGTGGACCACACAAAGAGTTTTCGGAAGACATCACAGCTGTTTGTGAACTTTGGCCCTGTGAACCAAGGGAAGGCTCTCTCGAAGGCTTCCATTTCCAGATGGCTCTCCGGCTGCATCATGCACTGTCACCAGTTGGCGAACCGACCGTTGCCCGAGCCGTCCGAGAGCCCATTCAACCAGAGCGATCGCTGCTACTATGGCGTTTCTGTCTGGTGTGCCCCTGCTGGACATCTGCAGGGCTGCGACGTGGAGGTCGACGCACACCTTCAGGAGATTCTACTGCGTCGACCGGGATTCCAGGGAGGAGTCCAGAGTCGGCCAGGCAGTGCTGTGCAACCTGTTCGCTTGAAGGTGAGCCTGGTGAGGAGGTAAGAGATGCTTAATGTTGAGTTGTTGAAATGCTTAATGTTGAGCCTTGCCACCTCCCGTGGTTGTGCATGTGTGTACTGCTATGTATTCTTGTATTCATGAGCATGTGAATCCATGCCAGACCCCATGCTGGAGAAGGAACAAGTTACTTACCTGTAACTGTTGTTCTCCAGCATGGGCCTGGCATGGATTCACATGCAAACCCTGCCTCCAACCCCTCTGAGGCTCTTCTCTTGGGCCTACTGCCACTTTACGTGCTACCAAATCTGAAGATGGCTGCCAGAGGAGGGGCTTAGGTAGAGGACAGTCATTGGCTGGGGGCAGTATGACCCAGAGACCAGTGATTGGTTATTAGTAGAAAGACAGTTCAGAAATGAAACTGAACCTGATTTTTTCTTTACCAAGGATTCCCAGCCTGACGATGGGGAATATTCATGAGCATGTGAATCCATGCCAGACCCATGCTGGAGAACAACATTTACAGGTAAGTAACTTGTTCCTAGTCTGACATTACCAAAGAAGCACAGCCTTTTGCTGCACTCCTCTGGGCTTTTCACTCACTTTTTATGGGGAAACTGACATGCCCTTAAGACAGTCAGTACTGAGAGACTTTGGGCCTCATTACGAGTATGGCGGTAACCTGCCAGTTTTTCCGGCTCGGTTACCGCCGGACTCGTATTACCATTCCCCTTCCATGATTCCCGGAATTACCGGGGCATTACAACCCCGGTGACCTGGGAATTCCTGAGGCGGAATTCGGTAAATCCCCATTCCCATTGAGTCCTATAGGACTCAATGGGAATGGGGACCATGGAAATACTGGCACCATCTCGTGATGGTGCGGTGTTTCCACATCCGCCTGCAGGCGGGCGGTGTTAAACCCGCCAGGTCAGACCTGGCGGGAATGACACCTCCGCCTGCAGGACTCGAGATCACCTGGTATGGAAACAACAGTGGCGGCGGGCTTACCGCCACCGTTATTTCCATACCGGGTGACTTGTAAAGAGGCCGTTTGTTTCCCCTAGTCCTTTCCAATGTTGTAAGTTTTCTGCAACATGTAACAAGTGTACAATGTACCTTCCAGTATAGTGCACTTGGGTCTATTAGTCATTTCCAAAGGCCCTAGAGACTTTTTTATGAGAAGTGCAGATGTGCCTTGAACAGGGCCGGTGGCAGCTTATCATTTCATATATTTTTAACCCTTTCCTGCCAGGTAAACCGCGATTACCGCGTTTGGCACAAACAGGTGGCCTGGCTCCAAAATGGCCATGCCACGAGGTTCTTTGTCCTGTCCTTTGGCCATCTTGCCCTTTCACCTTCCCCAGGTTGAGTCGACCTGTGTCAGTCCTTATTTGTGCATTTTCCCACATAGCGCCAAGCTTTCGCGGGCTTCTGCATGCCTTGTGTGTGTGCCTCCAGGATGTGGGCTGGAACGTCTGGTTCCATTACACATCCTGTGTGCCAAAAAGTCTGGAGTGGTGTGAAGGCCTGGGACCACCATGGTCCGTGATTGGTCCATGTATGGTAT
Organism: Ambystoma mexicanum; assembly: GCF_040938575.1. Taxonomy (NCBI): domain Eukaryota; kingdom Metazoa; phylum Chordata; class Amphibia; order Caudata; family Ambystomatidae; genus Ambystoma; species Ambystoma mexicanum. The sequence goes on from NC_090923.1 coordinate 729,024,351, forward strand.
GCTTCTATATGAGCAGATCTCCCATTGGGTCCTCTTTGTTTTAGCATGAAGAAGATTCTGGATAAGAGAAGGCCCCAAACACCCATACCATGTCGATCTCTGGAGTTCTCACTGAACGAAGGATAGGATCAAAGTATTCTGAAACTAAGAAGCTGAGTCGAGGAACTGCTGGTGACCCTCTGGAAGGTTTGGCACCCTGAGCCCGCTGTCTTCCCTAGGACACCTCTGCATCTGGTCGTCCTAGAAGGTCTGTGAAGACGCTTCGACCCATTGGAATAGTGGGACCAACTATTCTCGGCACCTTCATCGCACCTTCATCAAACCCTGCAAGTAAACTCTCTCAGAAGTGTCCCTGGGCCAACCAGTGGGCTGACCAGTTTATGCAGACTCTTTACCCCGATACCGCCGCCCTTTTGAGGAGGCCTGTAAAACTTGATAAGTTGCTAGTGCTATGTCCACGGCACTCTCACACCGAATTCCGTAGACTTGGCGTTCCCAGGTCTAGAGTAAAGTGAGTGCGCCCGAACCGGAGTATACTCAGTTACCGTGTCGCTGAGCCGTGGCGACGAACTTTGCAGGTGCACTGCATTTGGCCCCTCTTGCCCCAGAAGCCTGCTGCAGTGAAACTGGCCTGATCCATCCACCAGGAGCGGAGAAATCGCCACTGTCCCATTTGGGAATCATCACTGTATCTTGGTCGCTGAAAGCCGCAGAGCTGCCAAATTGCCGCACTTGAACCTGCAACCAAAGTGGACTCGACTGCCAATGTTTGGTCCGGAGTGCACCGGGGGTCAGTGAGTAATCGTAACCCTAACCGGCGGCCCCTCTCCTTTCCACTGCTAGTGCGAAATAGCAAACTATTCCTAACTCTTGGAATCGACTCTGCCCTCAAGTGGAGGCCCACCTCGAATAGTGGGAACCTATTCTTCATCACCTCATCCACCTTCCTGAGCTGCTACAGACCCTTGAAGAGACCCTGTTTTGCTGATATGAACTACCACGTGAGCCAGCAGTGCAAGTACATTTGAGCAATAGGCTCCATCCTTCTTAGGGATTGGACTGCCTCTTAGGAGTGTGTTGGATGCAGAAGAGACTAAAGACTATTTGCACTGCCTGTTTTCTTCCCCCTTTTAGGTTGTGGACCCATTTTGTGCATTAACCCTTTAGACCCCATTGGTCTTGTATATATGTATTTAGATAGGATTGTGTTGTCTTACTAGTATTGCTGTGATTTGATTTGTGTGTTGAAACTCAAAGGCCTTGAAATAAATGTATTTGTATTTTTAATATATATATATATACCTGACTGGAATGATTTGTAAGTGTCCTTTGGTCTGTGTGCTCATTGAGGTCTTTCAGTCACCTTCACCCCTCCGGAGAGCTAGTCTTGACTGCGGCCAAGCTACCTTGATTGGTCTGGCTTGTCCAGAAGGTTACCCTGTTCCAAGAAATTAGGCTGGCCTTCTGAACCTCTGCCCATCAGGCCAGAGTTCAGAAATCCATCTTAACAGTGAGCTGTTTTTCCAAACAGAGATTTGGGTGTAGATCCTTATCCTCTGCAGGGGCCACCCTCTGGAACAGTCTCCCTGCCTCTCTCCGTCTCGAGATGGAATTCCTTAAATTCCGGAAACTCCTCAAGACCTTCCTTTTCTCCTCTGCCTTCTCTCTACCTCTCCCCTGCTAACCTCCACTTTCTACCTGTTACCACCTCTGTCTGCTCAGCTTGCTGACTGGTCTCCTGGCTCCATCAGACTCTTACAGGTCCCTGGTACCCACACCAGCCCCTTCACTTGCCTCTGGGCCCCCAGCACAACTTGCAGCACTACGCACTTCCAAAAAAAAAACCTGCACTAACCAAGCCCTCTGGGACCTGGCACAATTCTGCCTAACCTAACTGCTGATCGCGCACTTCCAGTTTGTTATGCTTGTACCCCCCTCTCTTCCCTGCCCTACTACCTGGCAACACTCTTGAATTATCAGAAATGTCATCAGGCCTAGTATGCTTATTATTATTGTATACCATTCTGATATTTCCAAGGCCTTATGAATGATTGTATCGCATGTTCCCCTCCGGTCTTGGAGCACTTGTTTTGTGTATAAGCGCTTTATAAATAAATAATACAATACAATTGCTTATTACACCCCTATTGAAGCCACTCACAGAATTCATCATCCTATGTGATATCAAACTTGGCTTCAACGATAAGACGGACGTTAAAGTGGCCGCACTCGCATCAGCCCTTCACGACATGCACTTCACCCAATTCATCGACACACCCACTCACAACAAGGGCAGAATCCTTGACTGGATTCTCACAAAAAATTACCATCAACATAGAATCTATCTCCGAAGTTCCTAGATCAGATCACTTCCTGATTCACTTTGACTTCCTTATCACTAACTCTCAGGTAACATCTTCTTTTATGAATAACCCAATTTTAGTCAGAAATACCCCAAACTCACAGTTGACAGCCTCAACCCTCTACTCACTACTGCCCTCAAGAAACATGACCCCTCCAACACCAACCCTGACAGCATCTCCAACTTCTATCACTCTACAATCCACACTAGACACCCCGGCTCCTCTTGCTTCTAAAATCCCACAAAAACCCAAACGTGACAACCATTGGTTCGATGAAGACCTCACAATCCTGTGCCGCAAGAAAACGGTTCCAGAACTCTTCTAACACCACTGTCAGTGACCTAGTCTCAGCTACAAAAACCTACAGATCTGCAGTGGTCTCACACAGAGCTAACTCCTACAATTCTCGTATTACTAATGCAGGGTCCAATACCAAAGTGCTTTTCTCCATACTTAGGGAGTTGGAATCACCCATCCCTACCGCAGCCCCCACTCAAGTTGACAAATCCTGGTGTACTACCATCCAGAATGTGCTGGCACGTAAAATGTACACCCTTCAAAAGAAAATAAATACCAAATGAGATACCCTGGCAATCAAACCCGCCTCCACAAACACGACCAACCCCAGCCAGCTTTCCCTAATTAAAATTTAACAAAGTCACCCAAGAACAGGTACTGGCCACCATCACAGCCCTTAAACCATCAAACTGCAAGGGAGATACTTGCCCTACTCACCTGGTGAAAATCTGCGCACCCACCCTAGCACCCATCATTACAGACTTTATCCATGCCTCCTTTTCTTCCAACTCTGTCCCCACCAATATAAAATTAACCTGGATAAACCCCTACTCAAGAAATCTACCCTCGACCCCGCTATCCCTACCAACTACCGGCCCATCACCACTGTTCCATTCCTGTTGAAGATAAAAGATTGTGTAGCCTACACACAAATTTAATTCGTCTTGGAATGTAACCACCTCTTTGGCGCCAAGCAATCAGTCTTCTGCCCCAAGTATAGCACTGAAGAGGCACTACTTGACTTAAAAATCCAGATGGACAGCATCTGTGACTCCGGCAATTTAAGCTTCCTCTTACTACTTGACCTTTGACCTTTCTGCTGCTTTTGATTTAGTGGACCATGAAAAACTCAGTGGACCATGACCAATCCCTCAGCCAAAACTTCCACTTCTCCCCGGAAGCCACACTTTTGATCAAATCATTCCTATCAGCACACACCAGTAGAGTCTCCATTGTAGAAGAGACTGCGGACCCCATTTCTGCACCTTTTGGGGTTCCCAAGGCTCTTGCCTCTCCCCAACACTTTATAACGCAAACACAAAACCACTCTTCGAGGCATTGGACTCCATTGCCATCATTTACACAAACTTTGCCGATGACACTTAAATTCTGATCCCTATCACAGGTGACCACAAACATGACACCACCATAATCAATAAGATCTACACCACCATCCAAAACTGGATGGCCTCACATAGTTTATGCCTCAATGATGAGAAAATAGAACTCCTCATTGTGAGCTCCACTGCCCGTCTTAAATACTTAGACAACAACCACTCCGCCTTAAATATTGATGGCACATCCATCCCGGTCCTGAAACAGGTAAAAATACTAAGGTGTCTACCTTGAAGCTGATCTTTCTATGACCAGGCACATAAACGCTCTATCTTCCTCCACGGCCTACACCGCAAAACCTATATCTTTTAGCAGACAATTCTAGTCTCCCAGAAGTGCTTGATCGTTTCTAAACTGGATTATTGCAATATTCTCCTACTGGGTACCATGACTTCAAATCTTTCCAAATTATAACTACTTCAGAACAAAGCTCTACTTGCTGCTTTTGTATTAAAACGGGGCAATCACATCTCCTTCACCAGACAAGAGGCGCACTGGCTCCCCATAAAAACGAGAATTCTCAATACCCTTACCATTGCCCACAAGTGCATTCAGAAGGATGCCTCAATATAGGATCACCCTAAAATCTTTACCACAGACCTTAAGATCTAGTACCAGCATGTCTCTGAACATTCCCCGTTACAAGAGTGAAAGGGCAGGAGGCACTAGCTTCCCTGTGGCTGCACCTACTCTATGGAACACTCTGCCTGCACATATCACAAATTAACAATCGTACTAGCTTTTCAAAACATGGCTCTTTGAAAAAATATGATCAATGTGAATCGCTCGTATCTGTAATGTTTATCTACTTGTCCTCACAATCAAATCTTGTAACAAGTAAACTTATGCAACTAACGCCATGATACCCCTGGGTTTGGGCATTGAACAAATATAATAAATAAATAAATACAATTCTGCAACCTGCTACTCTTCATTGAAGTAGCCTAGAAGCCAGTCCTATGGGCCTGCCATCCAGTGAAGGGGTCTTTGTAGTCCTGAAGAGGAGTGCCCAGACATCTCGAGTCGAGAAGTCCATTGGTGTCACCCAGGGTCCGGAGGTAAGTTTCGTGATCCGCTAGAAGCCGTTGCTCTCTACCGCTTGGAAGAGGGGGTACACTGGCATTGTGCTGCTGGACGCCCAGAGCTAAGAAAGTTCCAAACTGCCTAAGAACATTTCAAAGGACATCCTTGCCATCATCACTGACCAGTTTTTCAGGCTGGAGAGAGTCCATAGTCGCAGTGTGCAGTGGAAGGTTCTGTCAGTGGGTTTCCCGCCACCAGAAGCTAACAAAGATGTCCCAAGGGTCCAGACTTGGTGAGGTTCCGAGGTCCACTCCAGTGGTCGGGTCCAGGTTGCCAGAAGCCATCCAGAGGTCTGTGCTGTGGCTGCAGCACCGAAGAACCGAAAGTTAGAAAACCACGATATTCCGAAACCTGACACCAAAAGTGGCCTATCCACACGTCACCGCCAGAAGTCATCGAAAGGTCCCAGGGGTCTTACTCTTATCTGCCAAGCCTTTAAGGAGCACACAGCAAGTTTCATCTTCGCAGGACCACTACAGTCAGAGAAATCATCAACCAAAAGAGAGCACCGCGAAGAGTAAAATTGCTGCACTTCAGAAAGACTTTTCCATTTTTCTGCTTGGACTCAGCATCCCAGTGGCTCCTTCTTCCAAGTGGGTTCCATCCTCTGAGAGAATCGCTGAGTGAAGCCCAATAACTCTGCCACTTCGCCTTCCAAGGCACCAAATGTACTGTGACGAGGAAGAGTCATCCAGGGGTCCCTGATTCATCTTGGGTCCTGTGCTCCTGTGTCCTCTCGGGTACTTTGGGGTGGTAGAACCTTTTAAAGAAAGCAGAAGGTTATTGAACATTATTGGACTGTGCTGTAAAAGACAAGATAAGTTACTCCCTAACCTTTCCCTTACAGGTTGCCACAGTGAGGGAGGGGCCTTTGTACAGAATTGTATATCTAGTCTAAAGAAAGCATTCTGCCACAACTACAACCAACCTGCCTTTCTTCCCTATTCTATGCTGATACAACTCACTTAAGAATTCACATGCATATTTAAAACTGTCGGCAATTATTGCATCTATTACTGCATTTAAGTATTGTATGGTACCACATAGAGTGTATATATTTGCCATTCTTTGAATAAGTATTTCCAATTACAAAGAGTTATTATTCAAATGTATATTTACATATTACTGAATCTTATTTTATATAAAGAAGCTGTGTTATCACCTAACATAATGTGGGACATTCCTTTGTGGGATTTTTGGGGATTTACTGTACTTCTTAACAGTTATTTTTCTTTTTTCTTTGAAGTCTGTGTCTCGTGTAGAAAGGGACAAGTCTCCCCTGACGCCACCCTGCTGGATCAGAAGACCAGACAGGCTAGCACCGGGGGTAACTGCCCAAAACCAGGGAAAAAACCTGAGGTATTCTTGTATGTTCCTTCTCCTTTTGGCAAAATCCAGGGAGGAAGAAATCCAGGAAATACATCCGTCCAATGGCGGCCAGGAAGGAGCAGAACAGGAATATGCAAACTGAAGCAGTGCGGCAACAGGAAAAGAAGAGAGTAGCGGCAACCCAGCCAGGAGGGCGGCGGAGCCAGGAAGCACAGGGAAAGCAAGCACCACCAACACAAGGAAGGTAAGCAGCAACGCAGCTAGATGAGCAGCGGAGCCAGGAAGCACAAGGAAGGTAGCGGCACGGTAGGAAGCAATGCAGCCAGGAAGGGAATGGAGATGGAGGAGGAGAGACCAGGAAGCGCTGAGCACGGCTGGAGGCTAGCAACCGAGCGTTGAGACGCGCAGACACATAGTTGATCGACGATTACATGATGATGCCGTGGAAACGTCCCAAAAGCCTAGACCGCTGCTACCATGATTCATAACAGCGGCAGCCATGTTAGGAGTAAAAATGGACGCCGCAAGGCAACGCTGGGCTTTCCAGGCAGTCCAAAAAGGGCAAAGGCTATGAGACATGACAGCATGCCCCCTCCGAAAACCCCTTCCACCGGGTTTGCCCGGATGGGGCTGATTAAACCGAAGAACCAAGCGTGGGGCATGCACATTGGATTCCGGTTCCCATGACCGTTGACTGGGGTGATGGCCTTTCCATTCCACGAGATACTGAAGCCGTCCCCGTCTGTACCGAGTCACATATTCTCGAGACTTTGTACTCGATCTGATTGTTGGTGATGACCGGAGGAGGGCGAGCCTCGTTTCTGGTGGAATGATGATAGGGTTTCAGCAGCGAAGAGTGGAAGGCTGGGTGTATTCTGCTCCAGGACACAGGAAGACGTAGTCGAAAGGCCACTGGATTCATGATCTTGCTTATTTAAAACGGTCCATATAAATGTGGGGATAGCTTGTTGGGCCTCAGATGTCTGGGCAGATGTCGGGATGATAGCCAGACCTTATCCCTGATGTTGTATGCAGGAGAGGGTGGATGTTTGGTATCTGCAAATCTTTTGATGTCCATCTTGGCTTTCTGTAAATGGTCCTTGACATTCTTATTCACCAGGTCAGTTATCCAGGTATCGACTGAAGGGACAGGACTGGGGTGAGGCATGAGCGTGGGAAGAACTGATGGATGAAACCCTTGATTACAGAAGAAAGGACTTGTTTTCATGGTAGAATGTTCTGAATTGTTATAAGCAAACTCCGCCACAGGAAGCAGAACGGCCCAGTCATCTTGTACCTTGGACGAGAAACACCAGAGGTATTGTTCAAGGGTTTGGTTCACCAATTCGGTTATCGCATTGGTTTGTGGGTGAAAGCCGGATGATAAGACTCATTCAATACGCAACCGGTGACACAAGTGTTCTCAAAACCGGGAGGTTTACTGAGGACCACGATCTGAGATGATCTTGGAACAAAGGCCATGAAGTCTGAAGATTTCAGTTACAAAGATGTTAGCCATTTCGCTGGCAGAAGGCAGTTTAGTCAGCAGAGTGAAATGCGCCATGTGAGAAAATAGATTGATTGTCACGATTATGGTTGTGTGCCCCTTGGGTAGAGGAAGGTCCACAATAAAATCTGTGGCTATAGTTTTCCAGGGACGTGATGGAAGATCTGGTTGGAGCAAGTGACCTGCTGGTTTCTTGTTGCCGTACTTGTTTTGATTACAAATAGAACATGTTTGTATATACGCTTGAACATCGAGGTTCATCTTTGGCCAATAGAACTGCCTTTTAAGGTTTTGCAAGGTGGCTCTGATCCCTCGATGCCCAGAGAAGAAAGAGTCATGACAGAGACGTAACACCATTTCTCTTAAGGTCTGAGTGTGAACCACTAAGGCAGTGTTTTTAAATTTGTAGCCGTCCTTTGTTGTCAGACCCCATGGATTAGTACTAGAAAAGTCTTTGCACAAGGCTGATGCTTCAGTTTCTGACCGGATCCTGTTCAAAAGAACATCGGCCTGGGCAACAAACACCTTGTCTGGAAACATCCTGGGAAGAGGTATCGGTTCATCAGGAATGTAATCCTGGCATCAGGATAGAGCATCGGCAAGAGCGTTAGACGAACCTGGTATGTATGGAATCTGGAACTGGGCAAAGAATTATGCTCAGCGCGCCTGACGGCTGTTTCTGCATTCCAATGACTGGAGTACTTGTAAGTTCCTATGATTGGTCCGTACTTGCACTGGAAAACTGGCACCTAGAAGGATGTGACGCCAATCAGTAAAGGCTTGACGTATAGCTAGTAGCTCTTTTTCTACGACTGAATAATGGAGTTCACTGGTACTTAATGTCCTGAATAGGTATACAATAGGATGTTCAAGGTTATCTTCTTATTTCTGTTTTAAGACTGCTCCTTTGGCGTATTCCGAGGTGTCAGTCTCAACCAGGAAGGGTTTGAAACATCGGGTTGGCATAATACGGGTCCTTCGGTGAACTTTTCCTTGAGTGACCTGAAGGCGGGCTCCTGTGCTGATGACCAAAGAAAGGGTGTGTCTTTCTTCAGGAGAGATACAATCGGTCGTCCAAGTGAGGAAAAATTGGGAATACATTTCCTATAGAAATTTGCTAGGCCCAGGAAGGAGTGTATCTGTTTAACCGTAAAAGGGATAGGCCATGAAGTGATAGCAGTGACTTTGGAGGGATCCATGGCCACACCTTGAGGACTTAGGATATACATTTTTCCGGCTTGTCTAACAAATGATGTTCACAAAGACGTTGTAATACTTGAATGAAATGTCCTTTATGCAATGCTGGATCCTTCGAATAAACCAGCATATAGTCTAAATAGACGATAACAAAAAGGGACAACATGTCCGAAAACACCCTATCCATGAAACGCTGGAACACAGCGGGAGCATTAGACAGACCAAAGGGCATGACTAAATACTCAAAAATGTCAAAGGGTATTCGGAAGGCAGTCTTCCATTCATCGCCTCTCCTTATGCGTATAAAGTGGTAAGCCCCTCTCAAATCCAGTTTGGTGAACAGTACAGCTCCCTGTAGAGCTTCCAGAATATCAGCTATGAGGGGCAAAGGGTATCAGTCCTTCCGGGTGCTTTGATTCGGAAATTACCTAACCAAAAATTACCGACATTACAAAAAGACCTAAAAAGCATAGTACCAAAAGTTCTAACTACTGAAAGTTCGACCTACCTTTTTTCTCCTTTTATTTCTTCTGTTTATTACCTTTTTTCTTCTTAGGTCATCTTTTTCTCAATGTTCTTCTTTCTATTTAAACTAAGGTATATTTGTAATCAATACATTACACATTTCTCATTACATATAGTAATTTATTTGGTTAAAGTAATGTTTATTGTAGGTCACTAGATGGCATTAGGGGACATTCTATGTGGCATTTGTGTAATTTTTCTGATGTAATATTTCAAGTTTTATCATTTCTAGTCACCATTTTCTGCCAGATCTCCGGTTGGTTTGGTCAGATGGATGTGCTTTTCTCACGGTCATGGATTTTTATGGACTACTTATGGGTGTTTTTCATTTTTCTTATATTTTTTTCATTTCGGATATTCTATTTTTCCTTGAATTTAAGGTTTTTTTTGTCATGTTGTTGAGTTGCTCATCCTCTTTTATTGGATTATCTCTTTACATGGAATGGATGTTTTTCTTTTTTTTTGTTCTTTTTGGATTTTTTTCGGATTGGATTAATGGATTTTGGATGCATTCGGTTTTATCAGCAAGTCTCCAAAAAGGAAGTAACTGTTTTTTATTATTAATTTAAATCTGCCTTTGTTTAAATGTTTGCAATCACTAAATGTTATTTATATGTACAAGTTGTAATGTTAACAATTAATTAATTCTATTTACAAAAGATGTTTCAATGTGTTTATGTCAATACACAACAAAGTTTATGTTAAATGCAGGGCTGTTCAGGTAGTCTTTCATTGTCAAGGTACCATATTTTTCTGCTCTTTCTTTCAGTTTCGCAATGTTCTGGACAGTTTTGTTTGATTTTTTGTGGTGTATTTTTCCACTTATTGTTTGAATTATTACGGTTTCTTGTATTTTTTGCACTTTGCGTAATGTATTAATGAATTTCCAAATTGTTGGTTTTGTGTGTCCAACTGCTACATTCAATGCATGGTGCTGGCGTACCCTCGAGTATTGCGTCGTAGCAATTCCAGTATGCTATCTATATTTTGCCCTACTTTTGCCCATATCTGGTTTGTTTGCCCATCCACCCAAGTGTCCTCAATGTAATTTAGAAAATCTTTAAGTTTGTTTTCATGATTTTGATAATATTGCTCTTTGATTGTGCTTTCATATGTTGCAACTACGTCATTTTTTGGTTCAAATGTTAATGCACATAATTTTTTAATGTCAAATTGGAACTCGCTGTCATTTATATACACTTGATGCAGGGCATGTCTCTGTAAATTTCGCCAGATTGTCTGATTGAAATGAAAATAGCATCCTTGAATTTCAGTGTCTTGATACACCACTTTTATTGCTCACATTGCTGACAATTCGTAGTCCATGATACATTATTTGAGGTTTGATTGGGAGTCATTCATTTTTCCTTTGATAAAGTTAAATATTTCGCGATACATTTTTTCAGTTTTTTGACTAATTAGTATGTACACCAGAGTAAATAAATAATCAGAAATTTCTCTATGTATGCTATGTAATTGCGTGAATGGTTTTGGCCAGCATTTGAATGTGCTGTCTACTATCCATGTTTTGCTTAATTTTAATCATTGTATATTGTCTTCTGTTACAAATATTATGTACTTTTCTTTTTCGTTTTCTCCTTCATGCATTAGGAATTGTTCTCCTTCCTGCGTTACTCGCATACTTTCTGGTATTGATACCTCAATCAAACTCTTTGGGACAGGCAGTACATTCTCCTTAGTTGCATTTTGGTATATAACATGCCTTTTTAACAGTTTAGCGCTCGGCATTTCACCTGACAAATGTTGTGGTATCTCGTTTAGTACTTGTCTTACAATTTCGCAGCTGCTACCTACGTCTGTGCCCGCATTCCTTTTTAATTCTATAGGCTATTGTTTTACCTCGATTTTGGACACATTTGGTTCGTGTTTATGTTCTTTTAAATACTGGATTAAATCGTGTTTTGTGCATGCTCTTCCTCTACAGTTATATATTTGTTATATTCAATACACTTCCACCATGTTCTATCTACCTTTTTTCATTCAATATTATATATATATCCAGATTTGTGAAGCTGCTTGTTCCCTTTGATGGGAATTAAATAGTTTGCCTTTTCCATATCGATTTCTCCTACGGCAGTAAAATGGACACTTGTAGATTTCGCTTTACTGGTATTATATACATTCCTTTTGTCAAATGCGGATTTATTTTATTGTTAATTTTCATTTTCATATTTTACCTTGGCAAAAAAAAGGATTCACAGTTTTAACGGTTAATATGTCAAATATGCATTGCTGGTGCATCTCTACTTCGTTTTTCTCACACACTTGTCAGTTGACAGTTTAACTGCCTTTTTTCTTTTCTCGTGTTTTCCCTTCCTGAAACTGTTTTCTCGCGTTGTTTGTTGTCCAATCACATTTTCGCAATTTTATTTCATATGCGGAAGTAGTTTCATACATTATAGTGTCCTTTTTTGTTGATCTTTTTTATATTTAAATATATTATCGTCACTTTTGAAGGTTTTTAAAGTGATTTAATAGTTCACCAGGCTTTTTTTTTATTGTTTGGGAACATTCAAACATTTTGTTTGAATGGACCTTTTGAATGCAGTCATTCCCGTTGCGGGTAATTTAGCCACATGAAACTCACACCGATTCATTGATTCAGGCTTCTGTAATCCTGACATGGACTGACTTCCTTGGTCTCTTTTTTAGGTACAAAAAATAAAGATGCCCCTCCGGGGCATTTGGAAGGACAAATCTTTCCATTTTCCAAGTTAGTGCCCACATACTCCAGGAGGGCCATTTTCTCAGGTTCAGACAAGACAAACATCCGGGCAAAAGGAATAACTGCATCTTTGTCAGTTTCAATAGCGAAATCTTCGGGCCTATGAGGGGGCAAGGTCTGTACAATGGCTGTGGAAAAGACATCAGAAAACTAACGATAAGCCTCAGGTACCTGGTTGATGTTAGAAACAGTGACATGTTGTTTTTCATGTGGTTCAGTGTCTGTAGGTACTTCAAGGTGGGCCTCCACAGAGAGACAATGCAAGAGGCAAAACTCAGAACCGAGACACAAGGAACCTGCTGCCCAGTTGATGTATGGATTGTGACATTGTAACCATGGCATGCCCAAAACCACCGGATAATGAGCAGCCTTTATGATGTTGAAACACAATAGTTCCTGATTGTTGTTGATGGATAGCAGAAGCCCCACGGTTTGCTGAGTGATGGGTCCAGAGGAAAATGGGCGTCCGTCAATTCCTTCTACAACCTGTATCGTTTCCTTGGACTCTCTGGGTATCTGGTGTTGTTGAGCCCACTCGTCATCCAAGAAGATGCCCATGGCACCACAGTCTACCAGGGCCAGGACAGGGTGAAGAACTCCTGGGGTGGAAGCAAGGGTCACTTGGAGGATCACCAAGGTAGAACTTTGGGCCGGACCTAAAGATGCAGAAAAAGAGGAGCATGTATCGATCTCCCGAAACTGGGCTCCATTCAGGATCGGGAGCTGGCGTTTCCCGAACGCTTTGGAAGGTCGATTGGGCAATTGCTGACTAGATGTTTATCCGAAGCATAATACATGCACAATCCACTGTTGATCCTTCTTTCCTGTGGTGTCAGTGGACCTTGTAGAGTTCCCAACTGCATGGGTTTGGATTCTGTTTGTGAGGACTGAGGAGCCTCTCTAGGACTGGGTTACACAGGCAAGGGTTTCTGCAGGGGGCTGCAAACCTTCCTTTTTTCTGCCTTCCTTTCCTGTAGTCGGAAGTCGATGTGTAGGGATAAATCCAGAAGAGCCTGGAAGGAACCAGGGCGAGCCACTCTGGCTAGTTCGTTCTTAACTTCTTCGTTGAGTCCCTTGCGGAACAATGTGAAGCACACTTTGGACGACCAATCAGCCTCCTTAGCTAACTGTTTGAAACGAGTAACATAAGTAAGCATGTCTTGGCTGCCTTGCTGGAATTCAAGTAACTTCTCCTGGGCTGAAAACACCTGGTTGGGACGATCAAACATGGCCTTGATTTGCCATAACAAAACCAGTGTAGTTGTCCAACATGGGGCCTCCTGCTGCTCCAAGGGTGTAGCCGAAGCAAGAGCATCACCGACGAGATGTGACACGATAAACCCTACCTTAGCCCTGTGGGTAGAAATGTATTAGAGTTTGAATGTGAAGTGCACCATGCACAAATCCAGGAAGGAGCGTAATGTCTTGGGTGCTCCATCATACTTTTCCACTATGCCTCCCACGAAGGCGCTCTCATGAAATGCAGAGTCCCGGGAGAGGACCATCTGCCTCAAGGCTGTGTTCTCCGCCTTGAGGTTTTGAACCTTTGTGGATAACTCCTGCATTCCATGCAAAAGATCCTTGAGTGAGGGTTCCATTTCCTCTGTTGTGGTAATCCGTTCGCATCTCAAACTGACAGGTTTTGAAGGTAGTAGTTCTTGGCTTACCTTTTTTGTCTTTGCAGTTTTCTTCTTAACGTTTTGTTTTTCTTTTTTCTTTGAAGTCCGTGTCTCATGTAGAAAGGGATGAGTCTCCCCTGACACCACGCTGCTGGAGCAAAAGACCAGACAGGCTAGCACTGGGAAAACCGCCCAAAGCTAGGGAAAAACCTGCATGGTAAAAAAACCTGAGGTATTCTTATATGTTCCTTCTCGTTGTGGCAAAATCCAGGGAGGAAGAAATCCAGGAAATAAATCCGTCCAATGGTGGCCAGGAAGGAGGAGAACAGGAATATGCAAACTGAAGCAGTCCACGGTAACAGGAAAAGAAGAGAGTAGCGGCAACACGGCCAGGAGGGCGGCAGAGCGGTGAAGCACAAGGAAGGCAAGCGGCTACGCGGCCTGGAGAGCAGCAGAGCCAGGAAACACTAGGAAGGTAATCGACAACGTGGCCAGGGGAGCAGCAGAGCCAGGAACCACAAGGAAAGTAGCGCACGGCAGGAAGCAATGCAGCCAGGAAGGGAATGGAGATGAGAGCTGAGAGAACAGGGAGTGCTGAGCATGGCTGAAGGTTAGCAACCGAGTGTTGAGACGCGCCGACACATGGTTGATCGGCGCTTATATGATGATGCTGTGGAAACGTCCCAAAAGCCTAGACTGTTGCTACCATGACTCGTAACAGCGGCGGCCATGTTAGAAGTAAAAATGGACACCGCAAGGCAACGCCGGGCTTTCCAAGCAGTCCAAAAGGGCGAAGGCTATGAGACATGACACAGCCTGCATCACCTCCTGAAAGCTTAGGCCTGACTGTGCGTCCATTGCTACCAAATTGGAAACCTTGCTGGGGTGTTCTGTGCTTTTACCCTGGCATATAGAGGGCAGAAGCACAGATACCCAGTCCAATCTCTACAACTCCCCATTCATTCAGGCTGGGCCAGGCTCTACCAGCCACTCACGCACACATGAATTCATGCAGGCAGCACCCATTCAGCCTCACAGGCATTCAGGCCATTCACCAGAAACCAGACATCCACAACACAGGGTGTGGATTGGGGGCTATTCCCCAGCCTTTAAGTGCACTACACAGCATTCATTCCAGTATCATTCAGGGCTGACTCGGGCTATGTGCCACACAACCCAAACCAGTCACCCACAACACAAAATGCATACTGACTACTCACTCTATTCAGGCAGGCTCCACCACATGGGTGTACCGACAACAAGCAATCTCTGGGAAGGCTCCAGGCAGTCCGGCAGGAGGCAGCCCCATACCCATATATAGTCCTTCCACCTAACCCCCATTCAGTGTAAGAGAACAGAACCAGGGCTTCTCAGGACTTTGAGAAACAAGGGGGTAAGGCAAAGGAAACCAAGAGGCCACCAGTGGGCATCTTGCCTTTTCATAGGAATCCATTGATTCCTATGGTACGACCTGGGTATCCCAAAAATGGAGTGTTCCCCAGAGCCACTGTCAAGTCAGTACGTAGCTGCTGGCAGCCCATTCCCTGCTCTGTGGGCAACACACATGTGCCCAAAAACATACACTAGGGGTACAAGGGTGTACCCCTACCTATGGGTGCCTTAAGTGTATCCAATGGGTACTGTTCACCAAAATGTAAGAATGAAGAGCTGCACTGCCAAGGATCCACACTGGACCTCTGTGAAGAAAAACACACAGAAAACACCAACCGAGAAGTGGTAGGACAAGAACGAGGAGACCGTGTCCCTCCAACAGCATTTCCAGCATCACAGTCACCTCCCCCCCGGACTGAGATTAGCGTGGAGTGATCTCCCACGAGATGGTCACCCTCATCCAGATGGTCAACATACTTATTTATTTATTTTTGCATTTATTTCAGTACACAAAGCCCACAGGCATCTAGGCGCTAGTTACAGAAAGTGCATGATACATTGGCGCAGTGCAGGAATGAGCATAAGGTTACAGACATACAGTGGTGTGTGTACACAGACTGGCAAAGCCTCACCTCATGTTATGGCAGGCTACATCAGGCAGCATAAAAGTCAGATAGGTATGGTTACACAGACTGGCAAAGCCTCACCTCATGTTACAGGGGGCTACATCAGGCAGCATAAGAGTCAGATAGGTATGTAATGCAGATGACCTGGAAATGCCATCTGCATTATCATGACTCTTTCCTGGTCTATGCTCAATAGTGAAGTCTAAACTTTGCAGGCTAATGGACAGCCTAAGCAGTTTGGGGTTTTCACCCTTCATCTGCATAAGCCACTTTAAGGGCTTAGGTTCAGTTTGGACCTCGAAGGTAGACCCTGTAAGGTAAGATCTAAAACGCCTTAGGCTCCAAACTATACTAAAACATTCCTTTTCAACAGAAGCCCACCTAAGTTCTCCACCTTTCTTTGTCAAAATATGTTTTATTGAAATATCGATCAAACATGAAATTCATCACAGAACATAAGACAGTGATAAATCATTAATCAAACAGCTTAATCAACGCTTCGAAATTTCACTTTAACATAGGTAGAATTCATCAACGCTTTGAAACACCAAAATTTTAGATTAAGGAAAGTAGGAGGAGAAGGAGGGCAAGCAAAGGAGAGGGAAGAAAGCGAAGAAAAAAAAAAGGTTTATACATATAGCCTTCACATCACCAGTATTAATATCAACACTAACATTATTCTCAAGAACGACCCTTCCCACATAAGTCCAGGTTACCCCAGCGTAGCGTACAGTTCGTAATCCAGGGCTATCATGGCTTAAGAAGATACTTAATCAGTTTGGGCTGGAAGAACATGTGTTCGCTTTCGGCTACATACTCTAGGAATGGGCTCCAAGTCTTGGAGAACTTCGATGTCTTGCCGTTTATTGAAGCTGCAGTTTTTCCATTCCAAACAGTTCCCAGACCTTCACCCACCAGTAGGCTACATGGGGGCCCTCCACCTCTTTCCAAAATCGAGCCCTTGTGAGTCGGGCTGCCATGAGTAGATGGGTGATCAAATCCCCTCTGGGACCCGATTGCGGATTTGATCAATCATCTGGCGTGTCACCTAACAGCATTATAAGAGGGTCCATAGGGGGCAGCACTCCACATATATCTTTGATCTTCGACCTGATTTCAAGCCAGTAGGACTGAATGACTGGGCAGTGCCACCACAGATGGCCCAAGTCTCCCCTCTCTCCACACCCGTGCCAGCACGTGTCAGGGTAGTCTGGATTCATTGCGCGTAACCTTTGGGGGGAGAAGAACCAACGAAAGCATAGTTTGAGCGTCCTAGCCCAAATTCTCTGCCAAGATTTGTGGGACACATCGAAAGCTGCTCGTCCTCCGGGATTGCCTCCAGGAGACGATAACAGGTAGTTATTCTGTGTGTTTGTTGACCTACTGAAGTTGTCAATTCCAGTCCTGTGGGGGGCCTACTAGCTGCCTTTCTTATGATAGGGTTGGTTATCCAGTGGTGGATCTGTATGTATCTAAACCTTTCCGTTTCTGGGAGAGTAAACTTTTCTTTAAATTGGGCGAAAGTCAGGGGCTGATTGTCTGCATAGAGATCTCGCAGTTTCAAGGAGTTCCCGTGCGACCAACGTTGGAATGAGTTAGGTTGAAGTCTGGGGGTAAAAGCTGGATTCTGCGTGATAGGGGAGAGTGGGCCAAGACCCAGTGGAAGCCCTCTTTGCGAACGGAATCTATCCCAACAGCAGAGTGTCGCCAATGTGGAGGGGAGAAGGAAACCCCGATAAGTGCGCGCTTCCTGTGGGAGAAATGGCAGAGAGGGATCGAGATAGAATTTTGCTCAATGTCCTGCCATTTGGTGGCCTCTGTCGGATTAGACCAGCTCAGAATGGCGGCAATTTATAATATTGAGGGATAGAGGGGAGACCCAGACCTCCCAGTTGTTTACTCCGAGTTAAGAGCTTACGCTGAATTCTTGGCGTTTTCCGTTGCCAAACAAAATGGCCCACTTCCTTCTGTAAATCAAAGAGGTCCTGTTCAGGAATCAGTATGGGGAGTGCCTGGAATGTGTACAGGAGTCTAGGGAGCAAGACCATTTTAACTGCACTAATGCGCCCTAACCAGGATATCTCTTGTGCGGCCCACTTCTGTAGCATTTCCTTAGACGCTTTCAATAAGATGGGGATATTGGCCTTCCTCAGTCCCGTAAATGTTGGGGTCAACTGTACACCAAGGTAAGTGATGGTTATATTTTCCCAGTTAAGAGAATAGGCTTTCTGGAGAGTGCTCAGGGTATTAGGGAGTTCGAATAGATTCAGACCTGTCGATTTGCCCGTGTTTATTGTAAAGCCCGAAATCTTTGCAAATTGGGCAAGTAAATCCATAAGGGGAGGAACTGAGGTCTGAGCTTCTTTCAGAAAGCAGAGAACATCTTCTGCGTACAACGCAATTTTATGACACTGCTCTCCTATCTCGAACCCCTGGATTTTTGGGTGCAGCTGAATTCTCTGGGCTATGGGTTTCATTGCTAGCGCGAATACCAATGGTGAAAGAGGACACCCCTGCCTGGTTCCTCTACCCAGGGGAATTGGAATTGTATATTGGGAATTAACTCGAACCTTGGTGCAGGGAATCTGAAAGTTTGACAGAATTAATTTAGAAAATTTTGTGCCAAATCCAAAGCCTCTCAGCTCCAAGTTCAAGTAGTCCCATGACATGCTATCTAACACCCTCTGGGTGTCCAAGGACAGCAGGGAGAGAGGGCCTGGGATGGTAGGGGCGAGAGCAATCAAATCAATTGCCCTCCGAATGTTTTCTTGGGCAGAGCGGCCCTGAATAAACCCTGTCTGGTCTCTATTTATAATTGCTGGTAGGACTTCTCCCAGCCGCCGGGCTATGATTCTGCTAAATAATTTTGCATCTTTATTAAGAAGGGCTATAGGGCGGTAGGATGCGCACTCTGTTGGGTCTTTTCCAGGCTTTATAATTAGTGTTGTGGCCGATTCCGCCATAGATTGCGTAACCAAGCCTGTTTCCCATAGAAAGTTGAATAACTTTGTGAGGCGAGGTGTAAGCTCAGCAGAGAAAGTCTTGTAAAATTTATTTGTAAATCCGTCTGGACCACGGGCCTTACCTAGAGGGAGAGCCTTAATTGCCAGCTCCACTTCCTGGGCAGTTATCAGTTTTTCTAAAGACTCTCGTAGGTTCCGTGAAACTTGCAGGAGGTTTGCCCTTGCTATAAAAACTTTGGACGCTTGTGGGTCTCCCACATGTGCAGAGGTATGTTCTCTGAAAAATGTCTCAATAATATTGAGCTTGCCATCTTCCAAAGAGACAAACCGCCCTCCCTCATCTCGCAGGGTGTCTATTCTATTTTGTCTTGTCTGTTTGTTAGTTTATTTGGCTTGTTCCCCCTTGTGTAGAAATATTGCTTGGTGAGCATCATCAAGTAGGCTGCTCTCCCCATGTGGTGTGCTTCAAGCGCTCTTTTCGCAATTCGCAAGTCTCTTAGGGATCGCTGCAAACCTTTATTCTTATTCTTATGAATCACCTCTAGCCTATGGGCTTCAGCTTCGAGTCTGAAATAAAAAACTTTCAATCTAGAGAACCCTCCGTGTACAGGGGAGAAATAAGTGTAATCCCGTTCATTTTGATGGCTGTATCACCATATCTCAATGAGGGAATGATCCCGCAATAGTGAGGTGAGTGCTCCAAAATTGCTTTTATCATTAGCCGTGGGTGGTAGGGTTTTATCTACTAAAGGGTTAAGAACCGCATTAAAATCGCCCCCTAGGATTACCTCCCCTTCTACTTGGTCGAGCAGCGCTCTAGACAATTTTGCGAAGAATATATCTTGTTTGGAGTTCGGGGCGTATATAGAAACCAAAGTGATGCCTGCCAAAACGCATGTCTACCATGGCTACAACCAATAGGAATCTCCCCTTTCCAACCCAAACCACTTTCAATACCTTAAGAGAGATACCTTTACGAACCAAGATGGCGACCCCTTGTTTCTTTTGGCCACTGGAGGCAAAACATTTCGTAGGATATAATTTATTGTTGAGGCAGAATTTATCAGCGGGGCATAGATGGGTCTCCTGAAGAAACAGAAATGCTGCATCTAGGGAGTGTAGTCTATGAAACAGCGCCTTACACTTCAAGGGGGAATTTAGCCCCTGCACATTAAGAGTAATACAATTAACGTTTGGGGTCGCAAAGTCAGGCTCGTTCGGGTTTCTGCATTCTATCGCTTAACGGGCCTTCAACCCCTTGGGTGGAACTGCGTATGGAGCAGCCAGACCTTGGTGCAGTCCGGAAGTTTGGGTCCAGGAAACAGTGTCTCGACAGGGTCCCTCTTGTGGTATAGTTTGTACTTATAACGTGGAGTGTGGGTCTATGGCTCAAGTGTGTTAATAGTGTGTGAGAGGCAAAGCAATAAGCATATAATAGATAAACAGAAAAAAGGAAAAGATCAAAAAGCATCATTGAGGATCCAACAAGCCTCAATTCCCAATTGAACTTTGACCAAACAGTAGGCATCTTGGGCGCCATCCACTGAGATGCCCAAATTTGCTAGTTAAGAGAACTTTCTGTACCCTTATTCAGAGCCAGGGGTCGGCAATCCTTGGCTTGTGAACAGACCAGCCTCGGGTTAGATCACTTTAAACAATTCCAGCACGGGGTCTCAACCCCCATGGTCAGGCAGTGGAGCATAAGAGCCCAAGGAAAGATATAGTAGGCTGGCGCGACAAGTCTTGAGGTCAGCCCCTTGGGGAGTCACGTCTCCAGGGGGCAGGGGGAGCATCACTGCTGAGTAAGAGCGAGCAGGGAGTCCCCACATTTTCCAGTTGCATGACCAACGTGCAGGTAGGCTTTTAAGTTCAGTCAGCTGTGGGATTGTCTCCCTCTACCACCAGGGGAGGATCGAATTAATCTCTCCTTTCGACTGTTTCAATGGGGTTCTCGTCCTAGTGGAGACTTGTCTCTACACAACACCATTCTCAGGACTTTCTTCGTTTGTTCTTTGGGGTGGGGCTAAATTTAGTTT
This sequence comes from Ambystoma mexicanum, assembly GCF_040938575.1. NCBI lineage: Eukaryota > Metazoa > Chordata > Amphibia > Caudata > Ambystomatidae > Ambystoma > Ambystoma mexicanum. The sequence goes on from NC_090923.1 coordinate 729,045,150, forward strand.
CGGGCGCCTCCCGGGTGCGGGATCCTCCGGGGGTCTTCGCCAGGTGCTTACAACATCAGGCCTTTAGCTTCTTCCTCCGCGGAGATTGCGTAGTGATGGTTATGAAGATCATAGAGCAACTTACATGGGAAGCCCCTGCGGTACTGTATTTGTCTAGCCCTCAGCCAGGCCGTCACCCTTTGGAGGCGCCTCCTGTTCGCGAGGGTATACAGAGAGAGATCCTGGAAAAGTTGCACAGACACACCTCGAAACTGTATTGAGGGTGAATTTCTGGCGGAAGAAATGCACACGCGTAAGGACGTCCGGCAGTAGGTTCCTTTTGAGCTGGGTCGAGAAATATAATCAATGGGTTCTATCCAGCACAAGGTCTTCCGATGGGGGAACTCTAAGGTGGCCTTGAAGAGCGCTGTGACATATTCAGACAAGTCCTGATCAAGGACCTTGCAGGGAATTCCGCAAAGTCGCACATTGCTCCTCCTCGACTTGTTTTCGAGATCCGCCTGTTTTGCCCGTATGTCCTCTAAGTGTTCCCCAATGGTCCTCACTCTTTCCGTGAGGTCCTCATTGCTCTGGGCGTGTTCACAGAAAGTGTTTTCCAGGTCATTAACTCTAGTTTCAAGACCGCCTAGGTGGGCTGTCAACTCCGTTATTGATCGAGCTAAAGCTTCTTTGGAGGTCTTGATCTCCGTTTTGATTTCCTGAGCGATGTCTTGCTTAAAGGATCCTAGGAGTACTTCACATTCATCTCTGGCAAGGGCCATGGCTGGTTCCTGGAGTAATGCAGGGGGTGGGTGTATGTCCGCTTTGATTATGCGCGAGCAGGACGGGGCCGTGGGCTGCGGTGTCAGGAAGGCCTGGTTACCATGCGCCTTTCGCCTTCCGGACGTTTTGGGCATTGCCAGCGGGTCTAATGTTGTCTATGCCATTGTTTCCAGGTGCAGGTGTTCACATGCAGGTTGGGGGGGAGTGCCAACTCTAGCTCACAGGTGCTGGGCTAAATCTTCAGTCAGGGGTGTGGAGGGAGTTGGTTGGCCCCCTTTATCTATGTTGGGAAGTCTTGAGTTAGCTGGCTCAGTATTGCACTGGCCCCAGTGCACAACGTGATGATCACAGCCTCTGGCGGCACAGGATCAAAGGATTCATTCAGCCCTCTCGGGGCCCCTCATCTGGCCATCAATCCACTCTTGTGAGGCTCTTTTTTCCACTACACTGCACCGACCAGCAGCGGATGCCGAGCAGCACTCAACTCCTGCGCCCCTACCATGGCCACAGCTTTCACCCTTGGCTCCTTCGGGGCTGTCATCCCCCACCAATAATGGAGCACGGAATCGCTGCATGCCCCAGCGCCATCATCTGTGCATTTTCGCGCGGATGTTAAGATTCACCCACCTTCCGCTGTGTAGTCAGCCGGCAGCCCCTCCCCCCCAGTCAGCGGGAGTATCTGCCTACGGCGCTGCGCAGCAGGGGTAGCCGCGCCCCGTTCTCGGGGTGCCTCGTTCCGGGGCTGTGCCGCATCTGTCGCACTCCAGCACGTAGGGGGTGCTTCAATCCAGGTTCACACTGCGTCAGTCGCGCTCCAGAGCCTCAGGGTCGTGTTGCGCCTTCTCGGGGGCTCCCGCTGTGGATACCAGGCTGATTCTCCTAAAGTAATTCGGAGCCCTGCGGAGTTCCACATCCGCAGGCAGTGTGCTCGAGAGTCAGAGCCGGACCGTGCTTGCAGCTCACTAACGGTCCTGCTCTCCAGCTCCCGCCGCCATTTTCGGCTCCGACATCTCCGCGCCTTTCATCAAAAGAAAGTCCCTCGTCTGGAACATTCAGCACCTCAATATGCTTTCCGCCGACGCCGCTCAGATATATGAGCCCCCTGGGTGAAAATCGGGCAGAAATTTCCGATTTAGAACGATCACATTTATAGACTTGGCCGTCTTGATATGGAGATCATGGCGAAGACAGCCGCATGGCTCGCCGCCTAGCAACGCCCCCCGAGTTCTCCACCTTTCAATTGGCAACTGATGAAGATCATGGGATGTTCTCTCCCTTTGTCGTACAACTGGAACTACACAGCTCCAATTCCTGTGTCACTGGCATCAGTTTGTACAATGAAGAGTTTGCTGTAGTCAGTAGCGCGCAACACGGGTGTCCTGCACAGACATTCCTTCAAGCCATCAAAGGCCCTCTGACAGTCTTCAGTTCAATGCAAATTCCTAGGCGGCTTGGGTGATGTCAGTGCTGTCAGAGGGGTAGCTGTGGTGCCATAGTCTGCCATGAAGTTTCTGTAGTACTCAGTGAGGCCTCAATAAAGCTATCACCTGGTTTTGAGTAGTGGGAGTCTCCCAGTACTGTACATCTTGTACCTTATGTAGAGTAACCTCTCGACAACAAGACCAAAAGAAAACAACCCTCCAGGGAAAAAAGGATTGATGCACCTTCTGTGAGAAGAACAATAGCTTGATTTTGTATACAAAAATGAAAAGGACTAACAGGGTATTATAAGTCCACTGCCATAGAGCTCTGTCTTCTTCAAAGCGAACAGCAGATAATAACTTCACAAATCGTCATTCATGATGTGTTCAATATAGAGTTTTCACCCCCACCCTCATTGCCTACCGCCTATTTACTTGCTAATAATCACATATAGAACCCTGAGACATTGGTTACAATTTCTCTGACTCCAACGTCTTCACATGTGGGTGACGATCTCTTCACCTTGGGTCACTGTAAAGGGATTGGTTAAGGTTCTGAAAACACTGCCTTGGCCTGGAACCTAATCATGTGATGTGCACCTGGCCTGCAACATGAGCTTGCCAGAGAACCTTGAGGTCAGTCTGGTGCTTGCGAACAAAGCATCTCTTTTCTCATCCCAGACACACAGGCATCCCATCATTCCTCTCCGCCGTAACATTGGCATCATCCTTTGCTCTCCCTGGTACAAATCACAGACTTTGTTGTCTTCTGCTTCCACCTTATCAGCTACCCCTCTCAAGGGGCAGACCTGGGTTTCCTGTAGATCGCACTAATCAGTCTAAATAGTGAAGGATTTTGGAGTGTTGTTCATGGGCATCTGATAGTTCAAATGGGATGGCCATTCTTTTGTGTAGCGTTAGTGTCCTAAATCTCTGCTGGTGATTTGGAAACTCGAAACCTCTGCCCTCGCTCCCATGGGTTTGTCCTTCACAATTAGCAGCAGTCCTTACTTGCGGTGGGCCACTCACATTCCTAACTGATTTTGCAAGGCTCGAACAAAGGCTATCTCTATGTGTGTTTTCATGTTCCCTTTCTCACCAGGGGTGGGGGAGAACTATTCACCTGCAAGGCTTCATTGTTTTGCGTGCCCAACACAGCCTGCAAAGATTCAGGCCAACCTCTGATAATAGTGTTAAAGAACCATTCTGTATGTATGCTGTGCGCATGCAATATATCCACCTACCATTCTAAGAAGCCTGTTGGTTATTTGTCTTATAAAGTCCTGTAATGCACATGCCCTGTGCCAGTTACATATACTCGTAAGTCTCCCCACTCCCCTCTGTACCAGCTTGTATGTATCTCCTGCGTATTAGCACACTTTCCACAGAATCGCTTGAGCTGTTCATACCAACATTCCCCCTTTAGTTAATCCTCCATTAACTAACCTCTCCTTCTCACTCTCCCTATCCATTTCGTCCTTAGGGACCCACACCCTGCATACGTGACATTAACTTTCCCCATCCCGGGCATATATCTCCTGAGTGCATGTGAGATAGATATACCCTCCATCAGCCGTTAAGTCAACCCAATGATCCATGCAGTTTTCCGGATCTGGTGAAGTTAGGGTCCCCGGGGAAGTATTGGTCACTCAATTCTGACCATACGTAGTTTATCTGGGTCATCCATCTGAACTTGCCCATTCTTTGTACCTGGGAGAGCTCTGCCTGCACCAATAGTAACCATCACTATTGCACTGTTTGGAATAGTCTTGTCACAGCATCGAAGCATCATTTGTCACATACAAAACAACACCAGCAGCAGCATTACGATTGGGACCAACAGTTTCACCACTGCTCCAAGCCATGTCGCTGCCCACAAGATTAATGAATGGAACCAATCTTCAGCCTGGACCCCTGCCTCACTTTCCATACCTGTCTTCAACTTCTGCAGGGCCTCTATGATATGTGTCAGGGACCCATTTTCTGCTCCATTTGGGGGTGGGAGGGTGTGCGTAAGTGAAGCAAGGTAATCCTATTTCTTTGCACACACACCCCTCCGTTGCTGTAAAAAGATCAAGACATACCGGTTTCAGAGTGTCATCAACCAGATCGTTCTCAACTCACTCTTGATGGCGTTGAGTCCTTGTTCAGGGTCATTTGCTAGTTGGCTCATCTCCCATGGAACGATTTGAAACCATTTGGCATTGGCTGCAGCCTGGACTCTTGGCATCAGAAGGGAGACAAAGAACACTTCCATCTTAGTATACAAACAATAATTGTCTGGGATTGCTTTGAGTAGGTTGGACGAATCCTCCGACAAATAATTCAATCCCCTTTTTCATATTTTCAGTGAGTGTTTCCTCTTCTTTACCCTCGCGGGTTGGGAGGGACTTTATTCTGTTGCTGCATACCAGGCTTGGATGCGATAGTAAGATGCGCGTCAGGCACCACAAGGATAGCTGAGTGCAGAGGTGTCAATGCACAGGTGCCTCGCCAGGATGGTGTGATGTGCAAGTATGCTTGCTGGCCACACACCCAGTAGAGATCCATTAGGGCCACTGTTCCTCTGGCAAGTCTGGGATAAACAGGGTATTTTTACACTTGATATGTCTGCCCATGGGAACAGTTCCATATCCTCAAACACAACTCATATTCTTTCGCTGCTTGGACCTTCTCAAGTCTCAATGTAGGTCAACTTTGAGACAAATGTGGTCCATATTGTGAGATGGTTCTTATTGATATTCCATATCACTTCTTCTCTGAACACTGCCAACACCCCTGCCGCACAGCTCACCACCACCTTCTCCCATATGTTCGACACGAACAACACTCCATCCAACTAGCACTGAGCGGTGCTATCTTCTTTGGCATATTTTTCTTCATTCTTGTCCATTAGTACAACTTGTACCTTATGCCCCTGGAACAGACTGCAGACCCGACACAGTGCCAGATTAACCAAACACCGGGCTTCCAAGGAGGACATTTCCTGGGGTACTACCATTTTGGGTGCCCCTGACGCATGGGGGATGAGGTAGCCAACATAACACCTCCCGTTATACCTCTGTTTTGCCACCAAGCTCATGTGGCTATACAACATATTGCAACATTCTGGATGGTGCACATCAGAGAGTGTATCAAGAACTACTCTGTTATACAGATTATACTCAGTTTCTCTGTTGAATCTCTTAACCTGCAAATTTAGTTGCCATAATAGTGTATCTTGCATATGTGTTCTCTTAAAATTCACTAGAGTGGTCATAAAGTCATCAGTAGGTGTGTGACATCAGGAAAACCTCTGTTTCCGCATCCCCCATCATGCCCCCTTTATATGTCCTAACCATATACCCCTACTTGACATATATAAAAATATACCAAACAAAAATCCATGTCCAAGATAAAAACAAGCATTGGCAATGCCAATAGTTTTAGCGTTTACTGAGGTTATTTGCATTTTGCATTTATAGGTAAAGGGTCCAAGGAGGAGGGTACACCGTTTCAAAGGAGGATGTGATAAGGGGCATGGGTGTGAGAATGAGAAGAAAGGAGAATAGAGCAAGGTAGGAAATTATTAAGAGCGGGTGCCATCAATGATAAGCAAGAAGAAATATGAGTGAGAAAGGTTGAGTAAGAGGCTAAGAAATAAAGCAAGTGTGTGAGAGGAATGGCGAGAGGGGGTAGAGAGTGGGGTTGAGGTGGGTGGAGGTAGAGAGAGTCGGGGTAGGGTGGGTGGGTGAGGGTAGAAGGAGTGGAGGGGGTGGGGTGGAGAGAATGGGGTAGAGAGAGTAGAGGTAGGGTGGGTGGGAGTAGAGAGAGTGGGGTAGGGAGAGAGGGGGAGGGTGGGTGAGTGGGGGTAGAGTGGAAGGGGGTCAAGAGTGGGGTGTGAGAAACATGAAGGTGTCTCACCCACTAGTCCACAGGGATCTGTCATCCAGGTGGCCAGGACACGCACATCGCTTTTGGATCCAGTTCCTGGGGGTGGACCAGTGCAGGAGGATCACTGGGTCAGGGGGTCTTCGGGAAGTGAGAGTGGGAATGGCACACCGGATGGCCAGACATGGTATCCTATTCCCTGTAACACCTTTACCCCATCCTACCAGGTAGGATACTTTGGAACTCAACCCTCCCCTCTTTACAACACAAATGCTTTTTCACAGACAGCTCACTATGAGAGAAAACGGACTAACGCCCGAGCCGTGTACCTGACATGTGCCAATACAATGGTCAGGCAATTACTGACCATTACACACACCTGACTTCCATTACACTTCCCGACACGGACAAAAGGCAGAGCACGAGAGCACACTCTGAGCAAGGCAGAACACACGAGGAAGCAGCAGTTCCAAAATGGCAGTTTAACACAAGGAGGAAGATGGCAAAACAGAAGGGTATCACAAGGAGGGAAGTGCCCTTGACCTTTTTCGACGAGGAACTATTACTTTCACAAACTCTCAAGAATAGAAAGCGTAAGACCAGGAATCCAAGCTGAAGAATCCTGTATTGTGTGTCGGAGGTAACCGGGGCCATCCGGCGTAGATAATCAAGGGGGGCAGAATTGCCTGCTGCCGTGGTACTGTCCTTGGCTCCTACAACAAAGCAGTGCCAGTGAATTCAATGCAGCCGGTGAGGTAGGGAGACTGATACCACACTGTTCTGTGCTGAAGCCAAGGTTGCAAGCAGCAACATTGTATGGTGAACAGTGTTAAAACGCGTGCGATAACCGACGCGAGTGAAGTTGAACAACAGATGAGTGATTGAACTTTGAAACTAAGATACAATACCTTCGACGGAGTGGTCCGGCACCATGTACATGCTCATTTGAAGGTCTCTGTAAGGTGTCCAACTAAGAGTGGAGAAAGGTGAAAGAGTGGCAAAGAACTGTGCATTGACGTGGTCCTGTGACGGGTCGAGCAAAATCCTGTGCACATTCGAAAGTCTTCGAGGTTGACACTACCAATTGAACAAGTTAATGACAAAGTGAATTAAGTTGGTCCGAGCCCGAATGAGGGAGATCAATATGAAAGCTTTGGGATAAAATTGGCAGAGGGAGATTGATTGAACATTGTGTTAAAGCCGATCTGAGCCCTGCCGAGGGGATCCGAGGTGAATAGTGAATCACCTGAGAAATTGAGTATGTGTGAATGTGTGAAATTCCGAGAGGAAAATAACTTATTGTTTGTTTGTCGCATCTGGCCCTCTGAAAGAAGAGACTTTGAAAGGCAAAGAGACTTGGGCAGAGAAGGCCCTGATGCTAAAGTTTAAACTGCGCCCTCATGCCAGAGAAGACAGAGACTGTGCGAAGCTTGAGTATACCGCCTTGTCCCGTGCTGAAAACATGGGGATGGAAGGCTAACGGCCTGAACAGCCTGACACTTTTCTTTTCCATAACTTTGTTTCCCACACTATTTGTATTTAAAGATAAGGATTGGCAAAAGGTTTATTAGTATAGGCCCTTTTATTTTGACAAGACACCACAAGGACTGCGTTATTATTATTTGGCCGTAGCTTGCTCCCATCTTTAGATTTAGGATTTAGGATTAGATAGGTGTTTTTCAAACCCTTTTTGAAGTTCAGTAAACACCCTTGAACTGTGGTCACTTGTGTCTGTCTTACTGTTGATAGAAAATGGAGACAGAGTTGGACACCACAACAAGTTACTATATATTCTGAAAATGTAGCGTGGATGCTAACAAAATTATCAAGGAGCTTTCAGACCTTATGGTCTATCCCTTGACACCAGGATCCACACAATAAAAAAGGACAAAAAAGTTGGGTGTTCCCAACCAGCTATGTCTGATGCTCTCAAAAGTGCTCAAGGTCGAGCTATATACTTTTACTTCTTTGAATTTCTTAATGCCTTATTTTCAAAACACTATGTTCATTCATGCTTATTTTCTTTCACTCCAAAGAAGGTAAGTCACTTGTATGATTTCATGATTTTGGTAAAAAAACAATTTATTTCAGCAGAAATGTGTATTCAAATTGGTCTATATTAATAGGAAAACAGTTCCTGGGTCTGAATATGGCTCAAAAGCTGATGCATTTCAGAGTATTTCTCCATCTTCAGGGCTCCAATCAAGCCATATATTACAATGATAAATACAACATTACAATAAGCAAAAAACGTAAAGTACAAAGTCAAGAGTACATACCATGTTCAGCCATTATCAGTTCCAACGTGAAAAAACTGAAAAAAGTATAAACTTGAACCTCATTAATGTATAGTTATACATGTAAGTGTTACACTTATACGAAATTTAATTTGTTTGTACCTTATTGTTTGAGCCTTGTCACTTGGGAATTCACAAAAAGGAGAGAAAAAAAGAGAGAAAAAGATAACTATATTCAATCCGTAGTTCCTAGTCCACTATACTGTGTGCTGTTGAAACTCAGGGTGATACAAATACAAATGGAGGTGTTTTACCTTAGGAACTTTAGATCACTGCTTTCAAATGAATGTTGAGAGCGGCAAAGGTAAATATGTTGTGCGTTGTCAATAGCTATCCATTGATAATAGATCTGTAAACACACTTGTGTTAGCTTACCTTCCTTCTTCAGCGTTGCTGCAAAACGAAGTTGCCCGCGAGTGTGCGCTTCATACCATGTTGTTAATAAGGTTGTCATAGCGACCTTGTGGGGCGTCACGGCGCGTCAACGTGCGCATCGACGCATTGCGCCTCGCGTCCCGTGCTTCCATGGAAACAGGGAGATGGGAAGTAGTAGCGTCAACGTAACCATGGTTACAACAAGTTGTTTCGCTTGTCCAGCCAATATCTGGCCACTGCAGAATTTACATTCTTGTTCCTTATGCATGTTAATTCCAGCGTAACTTTGCTTTCCTCTGAGATTGGCCTACATAGTAGAGCCCACATGGGCATTTAATTGCATATATGATACTTTGTGTATCACAAGTTGCATAATCTCTTAAGATTTATTTTTTCTCCAGTATGTGGATGATTCCCTGAAGTTCCTTTCTATATGTACCCACAATTGCTGCATTGTAGACATAGGAATGTCCCTTTGCGCACTGTCAGAACCTTCTGTGTGGTTGCTCTCGTCTGTACCAAACGGTCCCTGAAATTTGTACTCCTTTGGTATGCAAAAGTGGGGAGTTCTCTAAATAAATGCTTCCCTCGTTGGTCACAGGTAACTGTTCTCCAGTTCTTCTTGATAATGGTCTTGATCCTATTACTTTGAGTTGAATACCTAGACACAAAAACAAGTGGTGGTTCTTTCTTCTCTTTAATTTGTGTCCTTAGCAATTCATCTCTGCTTTTCTGCTCCACTTTGGTCCTGACCATTTCAACTTCCTCCACCTTATATCCTCTATTTACAAACTTTTTGCCCATCTCTGTGAATTCTTTAGTGTAGTCTTCAGGATCACTAACAATTCATTTCACCCTTAGCATTTGACTATCACAAAGTATCATATATGCACTTAAATGCCCATATGGGCTCTACTATGTAGGCCAATCTAAGAGGAAAGCGCATTTACGCTGGAATGAACACAGATCCTGCATAAGGAACAAGAATGTAAATTCTGCAGTGGCCAGACATTGGCTGGACAAGCGACACAACTTGGCGCAGATACGTTTTCTAACTTTGGAAGAAGTTAGTAGTAATGAGCCACATGGGAATATCCAGAAAAGAAAGAGAATCTTTCTGGATAGAACATTTGGGGACCTTGACACCAAAAAGGTTAAACGAAGAAGTGAACTTTGCATGCTATCTGTAAATGTACTTGAATGCACTACATGGAGTCCTTTTATGTACATGGTTGTGACTGAGCTGTAAGGATTGTTGAATTGCAAGTAGGGTTAACTAAGAGTTGCCAATTTAAATATTACCATCTTGTTTTGCTAAATTTAAAAATGAGACACACTATCTGTGAATCTTGTATGCTAGCTGTAAATTCATTTTAATGTACGCAATTGGGATTTTTTGTAACTACATGGAGTCTTTTATGTACATGGTTGTGACTGAGTTGTAAGAATTTTTGAATTGCAAATAAGGTTGAATAAGAGATGCCATCTTAATTGTTACCATTTTGTTATGCTCGATCTGAAAATTAGACACATTATTGTGCCATTTGTTATTAACAATACAATACATTAGACTTACGAGGAGCAATGTAGGTGAGGATGTGACCAGTCCAACGCTGGCTGTATAGCAGGAAGTATGAAAATATTTGGGTTTACAAACACGTGCACAATGCGTGTATATGATAATACATGATACCTTAACTGAATAATAATCCCAGTGATTTTGAATTCGATGTGATGATTAAGATATTTTAACTCATTCACATATTCGTTACCTAGTAAGCATTGCAACGCTCCTAAATCAGATTTCAGCGAAAGTTACACAGAACCGGGGTCGCTTGGCCACAATGACGCGCCCGCATGGTGAATGCTTGCACACAACAGCATACAGCACCTTAACTCTATCAACATCGAGTTCTAGGGACTCGGTGTGATTATGAACAAGTGTATTGCAACTTGGTACCACACATGCCTACAAAACATACATTTATGAGTTGTGCGTATTACTTGACTAGACAAGCGTATTTACAACACTCCTTAATTTAGTACCAACAAACATAACAGGTAACCATGGTTACCTTGAGGCGACCGCTTCCCATCCCCCCATTTCAATGGGGGCACGGGACACTAGTGTCAACGCGCACGTTAACACGCTGTGATGCCTCGCAGGGTCGCTATGGCAACCATATTACCAACATGGTACGAAGTATGTGCTCACGGGTGACTTCGTTTTGCAGCAACGCTGAAGAGGGAAGGTAGGCTAACATGAATGAGTTTACAGAAGATGATAACGCTTAGTTATACGGATCTATTATCAATAGATAGCTATTGACAACGCACAACATATTTACCTTTACAGCTCTCAACATTCATTTGAAATCTGTGATCTAAAGTTCCTAAGGTAAAACATCTCTATTTGTATTTGTATCACCATGAGTTTCTACAACACCTACAAATTGACTATAGATATCTTTTTCTCTCTCCTTTTTGTGAATTCACAGTGACAAGGCTCATACAATAAGGTGCAAACAAATTAAATTTTGTATAAGTGTAACACTCGCATGTATAACTATATATGCATGAGGTTTACGATTGCACTTTTTTCTGTTTTTTCACATTGGATCTGATAATAGCTGAACATGGTATGTACTCTTGACTTTGTACTTTATGTTTTTTGCTTATTGTAATGTTGTATTTATCATAGCAATATATGGCTTGATTGAAACCCTGAAGATGGAGAAATACCCCGAAATGCATCAGATTTTGAGCCATATTCAGACCTAGGAACTGTTTTCCTAATAATATAGACCAATTTGAATAGAAATGTCTGCTGTCTTACTGTTGATACCATGCCTTCCTTACAATAGGCATCTTGAGGGTTGACTGATACCAGTCAATGTGCTTCTGTGAAAGTTTGCCATATTGTCTTTGCATAAACTGAAGATTATGTTTTAATGTACATTTTTGGAGATAAGAGCCTTCATGATCTTTTCAGACAGAGCAAACAAATGATCAACAGCGTGAGCAGACTGGGAAGTTGATGGTGAAGCAACCCAAACTGGAGAAGCAGAGCCTGCTTGGTTCCCAGACAGAACCCAATGACAGGCCCGAGGGCACACCCACCTCTGGGGTGTTTGCATGCAAAGAATGTGACAGGTATGTTTACATTTCTTTTTTTCTCTTAATTTGAAAATTCCAAAGCTATTTTTTAGTTTTGACTTCTTGTGGTGCCTTGGTTTCAAGAGATGGCAAATCATGAAATAGTGGCTAGCTGGGATTGTTTGGACCCAGCACAAAAAGTACATTTCTAATGGATGGTGTCCTCCCACAGATTCCTCATCTTTGATATAACCAATATCATGCTAGCAGCTTTGTCAACTCTTTCAACAGCCTAGGACGCTGTGCGTCGTCGAGTCGATGTCCCTAGGCGGCTTCCATTCCTGCGTTCGGACGTGACATCAAGGTTGGTATAAATAGCACACACTGCACCCATTGCCTCAGTTGTGTTTTTCTGCAGGCACAGCACGCTTCGTAACGGTTCAACTCGCCTCAGCGATTCTTTTCTACTGCGTACTTCTGTTATTGTTATCTTCGAGCATGTCTACTCCAAATACAGTTTCAGATGTGCAGACTGTGACTCAACGATGTCGATCACATATCCGCACAGGATATGCCTCTGGTGTCTCAGTGAAGAGCACAAAGTCGACGACTGTGATTCCAGTCAGTCCATGACTAGCAAGGCCTTGAAGGAGAGGGAATCAAAATTCACCTTAGGTCGATGTCAAAATCCCCATCCTCTAATTCTTTCGAAGAGCAAATCCTCCTAAAATAGGAGTTTGAGAGATAAATCGCCTAAAAGGTCTAAGGAACGCTCCAAGCATTACAAGCGGTCAAGGTGAAGGAGCGATTCACGTCACTTTTCATCTTCATCTTCTCAAAGAAACGACAAGGAAGTACTCTATTGTTCTTCGTCATCAGATCCCTCACCCGACAAGAGAAAGGTACGTTTCACAGACAAGTCTGCCTCAGCAGCAGATTGGGAACATTTCCGTCAGAAGATGATGGATGTTTTTTCGAAGGCGGCCTGGCCCCTGCTGGTCCCTCGAAAGAGCCAAAAAAGGCTAATGATCCTAACGCGCCTTCTAAAGCCGTCAGGGAGCCGTCGAAGGCTCTGATTTGCACGTCCAAGTGCCTTTGTCAGAAGCTTTATGAGATGCCTAGTCGAGTGGCGTTGGCAGTGTCGACCACAAGAGATGTATTGAAGCCAAAGGCTTGCACATCTTCAGCGTCAAAGGACTTGACATCAAGGTCTTCGACGTAAAAGTCATCAACATCATCCTCTGATGAATCTTCAGGTTTTAAACCGTTATCAAAGAAGAACTTCTTTAAGTCGTCTGGATCAATTTTTTTATTTATTTATTTATTGGCATTTCGATTTTTACAATACTACAACTTTCCCTTACCTGTCCCCTCCCCTGTCCCAGCTGGATGCCCACCCTCTACCCCCAAACTCCCTTGCTTGGTTCTAATTAAAATATCCAAAAGATCATTGACTGCCAAGAATACGAAAGTGCCGAGGACAGTATCGAACATTAAAGTCAGATTGTCGAGTGCACAAAGTTCAAAAATTCTGGATAACCATTCAGCCAATTGCAGTGGATCTTTCCATTTCCATTTCTGTGCGATCCCTAATAATGCTGCCAGTTGTAACATAACAAAAGTTATACATTTTTTCTTCAGACTATGTCGCATACTAGGGTCTAGGATCAACAATAAGCTTGACTGGGGGGCGTGGCTACATGGCCACAGGCTTCGACGTGATCCCTATGAGCTCCTGCTGATCCGACGCTGATCCGACCAAAAAACATACTTTGAGCCCGCTGAGTGCTGCCTTATTGGAACTATGAATACATGAATATGAGAGGCATATAAAGGTCGTGGAGCTGGCGCTAACTGTGTACGAAGTGCTGTATTGTGAGCTATGGAAGACAGCGAGCTTCGGTCGGCGAGAGATACAAAATGGCGCTCACGTGAGAACAAAGGTGTGAGCCTTAGGACAGCTGCATTGGCACATCGCGGGTAGGGGTGTCACGGTATTAGTTTTATGACGGTACGATAACCTTCTTGCCAAATGACGGTATATCATGGTTATCGCAGTATAGCAGGTGGAGCTAACCAATCTTAACAAATATTTTCTAAAAGGTCATAAATTGTCAGATATATCATCACAAACAAAACCAGGCACCCAGGGCCAGAATTGGGCTTTTCAACATACTTTCCACTGAAATGCCACCCCTTGCTTCCACCAAACACATGTGTGGAGAGGAGATGGGGGGGGGAGCCCTGCTGAGAGTGGCAAAGCAAACTGAATAGCTTTTCTTAAGTGGTCATTTAGGCTTTTAGCTCCCTCACTGGCTACTGGTGAAGATGAACATATTGCCATCTTTATAACCTGCATGTCACAGATCAATGGAGGCTGATGGTAGTATACGCTTGTGTGCATACACACACGCACGTTCTCTTTACGTTACAGCCTTTAGTTTACTTCTGGGCCAAAAGGTGTTCAGTAATCACGGACATGTTACCCTTTGGTATGGCAGCAGGGAATACCCACAGAGATGAGTGAATTTCGTAGTGTGACTTATTATATGTAAATTCAATAATAGAACCAGGGAAATCCCCCATTGTCATATGTTTAGGAAACATTATCCATTATAAATATATAGACCCCAAAGCCGCCAACCCAAAGAAAACCCTTTTCCTTCTTGGCATTGTATTAAAAACTGCTCCAACTGAAACTACTTGGCAGATGGCACATCCAACAGTGCAAGACCAAGACTGTGCAGCACTTGCTTACTGCAGCCTTTCCAAATCAGATTGAGAAGCACACTTAACGGTTTAAACGGTATACCAGTATAAACAATGTGGCGGTTATTGTTCAATTGAGTGGTTCACGGTATCTTTAACGGTATAACGTATAATATACCGTTATACCGTTACATGACCAAAATCCGGTCAACAAACCACATAAAGCAGTACTGACTTTGGTTCCAGGGCAAGGCTAAGTTGCTGGTGACTTGCAATTACTGAACCATGAGTGGGATAATGTCGGTGAGAGGAGGTAAAGGGAAGGCTAAACAATCAACGATAGACATATTCTCTAAGACCCTGACCTCCCTGGCACAGACCCCCACCAGCGGGTCAGCGGAATTCAGCCCCTTGAGAGATGACCAGGCGATTCTGGCTGCTATCACGGAACTGAAAACTTTGTGGGGGACAACAATGGCAGATTTGAAAGTGGCACTCGAAACCAAAATAGATGCAGTGGGCATAGTGATCAATCTATTGCGGCAAGACATGAGGGCGCGAGCGGAGAGGATGACTAGTCTGGAAAATGCGGTGAAAACCAACGCAGAAAGCAGCACCAGCAATGCTAAAGAGGTCCACGTACTAAAGCAGCAAGTATCGAACCTAGAGAACTGCAGAGGAAGCCGAAGGAAGAGCGAGACGTAATAACATACGTGTGGTGGGCCTTCCAGAAGGAGATGAAGGCCAAGACCCAACGGACTACGTGCAGAGCATGATTATGCAGGAGATTGGGGCCAGGAAGCTCTCTCAAGGATTCACAATTGAACGCGCACATAGAGCCCTGATGCAAAGGCCGCAACTAGGGACCCCGCCCGAGCGATCATAGCGAAAATCCTTAACTATAGAGAGTGAGAGAAGATCCTTGAGTTCTTCAGGAAAGGAGGGATGATAAAAAGAGCGGCAGCGACCATAACTGCATACCCCGACTACACCATGCAAGTACAAAGGCTACGCTACGGATTTGTAGCCATGAAGAGGAGACTACGCACAGCTGGCCTTAAATACATGCTTCTGTATCCTGCAAGACTCAAGATAATATATAAGAGCAAAACATATTTTTTCGACACCCTGGAATAAGCGACGAACTGGCTGGATGCCCAAGGATGCTTGGACATTGAAGAGGATCAGAGACGAGAGGCACAAGATAAGTGATGTGTGGCAATGCTATGGGTTGCCGTGAAAGAGATATAATGGGGGCTACCTTGTGGCATGACATTGATTGCTCAAGATGAGTGATGCTGGACATACTGGACTGGAATATAGATGGCACTGTTAAATATTGATATTGATATTCCAATGTGATTACTAATGCAGGAGGCACAAATGGGACGTGACCTACCCCCCGGTAAATAGAGTGAGGAGAAAAGCCACTAGGGCTGAATCACCCGCTGAGACCCGAGCACGCGTGTTGTCGGGTTAAGGGCTAGATGCGGGGGTGCTTGAGCTCCAGGGATGAAGCTGTGCAACAGTTGGGAGGGTTGGGAAGTAGTGGAGGGGTAGATATTGTGTTTGGGCAAGTTGTGGGGGTGGGAAAAGGGAAAGTGGGGCGGGTGTTGGGGAGTTGAGTGTGTTGTTTGGAGTTGAGGACCGAACCTATATGAGTCTACACGCGGGAATAAATGTTTTGAATAGAAACTGTAGGTGGGTGAGAGACAGATTGATAAATAATGGGAGAATTGCTACGTGGAATGTAAGAGGGCTCAATAGCTACCTGAAGAGGAACAAGGTTATGATGTACCTGCGCAGACAAAAAATAGATATAGCATTGATACAGGAAACACACCTCACGCGCGATAAGCTAGAAGTGATTTAAAAAAAAATGGAGGGGAACTATGGTAGGCGCCACATATTCGGCCTATGACAGAGGTGTGATCACATGGGTGGCACCGCATTTCCCTTTCCAATTGCTACAATCCACGGTGGCAGAGGACGGAAGGATGGTAATGATAAGAGGGCTGGTAGAAAACAGAGAAATAAGTATTATTAACACATGTGCCCCGAACCAAGATACAGCCATGTATTTTAGGTCTCTGTATAGTAAGATCAGTAGGTGCCTGGGGATGGCGGTGGTCTGGGGAGGAGACTTTAATTGCGTGCTGAATCCGAGAATTGATAGATCGGATAATAAAATAGACAGACCTGCCCCAGCGGCCAGAGCGCTGCAGAAACTGCTGACGGACCTGGGGTTTGAAAATGCATGGAGAGCACAACACATGTCAGAGAGACAATACTCCCAATACTCAGCCCGACAAAATGTGCACACTAGGCTGGATTACATGTTTGTCACGCATGAACTAATGTCGGAGGTAACACTTACAGAATACAAAGCGAGGGTCCTATCGGACCACTCACCGTTGATACTGGAATGGCAACATCAACCCCCGAGAACAAGAATACCGACTTGGCGCCTCCGTGCTGAGGCGTTGAGAGATACTATATTTAGAGAAAGCCTGCTAGAAGACATAGTAAGCTACTTTGAAATTAATACTGGTAGTGTGGAATCCGCTGGTGTGCTGTGGGAGGCCTTTAAAGTAGTAGTGAGGGGAATGGCCATAGCGAAATCCAAAGGACTGCAATGGGGGATAGTGGCTGAATTACAAGAGGCTGAGGACGACTTGGAGAAAGCGCTGGGAAGTGATGGTACCACTGAGGAAGAGAATGTAGAGATACTGGGGCTGCAGCAAAAATGTGTGGGATGCTGGGAGAGACTATGTAATCTGAATTATAGGAAGTACGTAGAGAGATTGCATGTGGAAGGGGATAAACCAGGACGAATCCTGGCATGGCTCTATAAAAATGAAACCCCGAGACCCACAATCAGGACAATTGCGAGAGATGATGGGAGTATGGCGGACACCCAAGAAGCGGTTAATCAAGAATTTGTAGAATATTACCGAACCCTATATGACGATCAAGTGGGGAGTGAACATGGGAGAATAAATGAAACGCTAGAAGACATAGGTCTGCCACAGATAAGTTCGGAAGAACGAGAAGCGCTAGACGCCCCGATCACCCTGGCAGAATTGGAGGAGGTAGTGGTGCAACTACCCACAAACAAGACCCCGGGAGCCGATGGACTCACGAGCGAATTTTACAAAAAATATAAAGACGAGGTGCTTCCCCCGCTGTTGGCAATGCTAAATGAGGCATATGACAAGGGCAGGCTCCCAGAGTCCCTGCGAGAGGCGATAATTATACGGCTCCCGAAACCTAATAAGCCAGCCAAGGATTGTGGATCATATAGACTATTGTCAATGCTAAATCAGGATAGCAAAATACTCACAGCGGATCTAGCAAATAGGATGAGAAGAATTATCGCCAAACTCATACACCCTGACCAGACTGGGTACGTCCCAGGCAGGAATATTACGAATAACCATAGGCGGCTCCATCGAATCATTGAGTATGCGAATGAAGAAGAGGGAGAAATGGCAATCGTATCACTGGACGCAATAAAAGCTTTTGATTCAGTAAAATGGCCCTGGATGATGGCTGCCTTGACCAGCTATGGGATAGGGCTGGGGTACCTTAGATGGGTCCAATTGTTATGTAGCGCGCCTCTAGCCGGGGAGAAAAGAGGAGCGATAATCTCGGAGAGATGGCAGCTTAACAGGGGCACTAGACAGGGTTGCCCATGCTCCCCAATGTTATATATTTTAGCTCTAGAGCCATTAGCAATATACCTAAGACAACAGTATAATGTGATAGGTATCACCATTAAGGCAGAGCCACATTTAATTTCCCTGTATGCAGACGACATACTGTTGTACTTGAAATACCCTGAAGAAAACCTCCAATATGTGCTGGAGGTGATGGAACAATTTGCGTTCCATAGCAGTAAATCCTAAAAAGTCGTGCGTGTTCCCGCTGGGCAGATATAAGGGGACCCCGCTAGAGCACTTGCCGGTATTGCCAATACCGTGGGAGGTGGACACGTTTAGGTACCTTGGAATAGACATCTACCATACAGTGGAGGCAGAGCACCTGCACAACACAGAGAGGGCAGTCAGGGATATCGAGAGTAGCATGAAGCTCTGGGCGAAGCTTCCTTTGGCGATGATGGGAAGAGGGGCAATGTTAAAAATGGTGGTCTTGCCGAGACTATTGCATTACTTTAGTAATATACCGCATCTGATCCCAAAACGATTCTTTGCCCGATTACATAGCATACATAGAGATTTCCTGTGGAGTGGGTCTAGAAATAGAATAGCCCTCTGGAAGCTACAGAATACGCATGAGAAAGGAGGGATAAAACTGCCAAACTACGAGGTCTATTACTTAGTGAGTCAATTGCAATATGTAGCGAAATGGTTATCGGAAGAAACAACCTTGGAATCTAGGCTGTTTATATCAGAATGTGCACCGTTTTTTCTACAAGAAATGATATGGCTGCCCAGAGAGAATATGAAAGAGTGCCCGAAAATGATGTTGCTGGGATGGGACATATGGCACAGGGCCTGTCGGGTAATGGAAAGCCCTTCCCCATGCTCCCCACAGGTGCCACTTGTGGCACTGGTTGGAAAAGACGCCCAACTAATGAAAACGATCAGGAAGCACTGGGAACCAGTGGGATAGCAATGCTGGGGGATGTTTGGCAAGATGGGAAGATTATAGATTTTGAGACTTTGGTAGAGGAAACCAGATTACACAGGGGACAGTATATTTCATACCACAGGGTGGTGCGGCGGGTTACAGAAACGTGGTCAGAGATAATACTGGAAGGCCAACCGGATGCCACCGTAGAGGTTATATACGCCATAACAGAGGGAGGACATGAGATATCCAGACTATATGAGATGGTTATGTCCAAAGTGGGGAAAGAACCAATACGATTACGACAGGAATGGGAAGAAGAGGTGGGCACCCCTATGATAGATGGGATGTGGGAGAGAGCCCAAAGATATCATAAGATAGTGTCAAGAAATGCCAGGTTGCAGCAGATACAGTTGTACATCACCAACAGAGCTTACATGACGCCCCAAAGAATAGCTACATTTGCGAATGCAGGGCAGCAAGCATGCCCTAAATGTAACGAGAATAATGCTGGGATGGTGCACATGTTCTGGGCGTGCCCAGTGATTGAAACTTTCTGGAGGGGAGTGGCGGATAGGCTGAACACAAAAGGGGTTAAGCTAATGATAGAATCGGCGTGGGTATGCCTGATAGGAGGGTTCCCCAGACCACGTAAATTGAAGCATGCCAATAAACCTAAAGACCTGGCGTATATACTTGCGAAACGTAGAGTTGCTATGACCTGGAAGGCATACCATGGTCCGATAGTAGAAGTGTGGTGGAAAGATCTACAAAAGTGGTCAGAAGCTGAAACTGCAGTATGGCAGGAGGCAAGTAACTCGGGTGGGGAGGAGGAAGCAGAAACCTTGATAGCTTGGAAGCATCTAGTAGTTACGATACTTGGGCCCACGCATGATGGGTCGAGTGATCGCGACTCAGTAGAGAATTCGGATGAAGGACTCCACCTGCAAGGCGCAGGAACAGAAGGTGTGGAAGAATAGGCTCGGGAGGAGGGTGGGTAGAGGGAGCAGTATATATTATTAAAGAAATGCAATATAGTAATAATGTTAACTGTACTGCAAGTTTGGTTGTATTGTTGTTAACAAATAATTGTTTATAAAAAAAACAATAAGCTTGACTTCATAAAACAAGGTTTTGACACACCGAATATTTGCTTAATACAAACATCTTCGGCAATTCCACCATATATGTCCCCATGTGCACCACATTGTCTCCAGCATTGTTCCGTTATAGATGCTTTCATTTTATGTAAGCGAGCCGGAGTATAATGCCATTGGGTTAACAATTTAAACCAGAATTCCCTTATTTGAATAGAGCAAGTAAGTTTGGGAATGCCATTCCATAACCCCTCCCATTCTGTTTCTGAAATTTGTTCTCCCAGCGTTAATTACCATCATGTTTTATAGTGAAGGTGGTGTTGGGGTAAGTCTTGTTTATTATTTGATATAAGGTCGATGATAAAGCCTTGTTCCCTGGATTTATAGTTAAACATTTTTCAAAGGAGGTCAACTCCCTGGTAGCCGCCTGTTTAATTGGAGGGGCAAGTATCCAATGCAGGACCTGAATATATTGAAAGCGATCTGATTTGTTCGTCCCAGTTCTAGTTTGAATTGGGTAAAAGGCTTAGGGTCCTTGCTGAAAAACATATCTCATAGCTTTGTACAGCCTCCTTGTTTCCATTTGAGAAATGCCCGAAGGTCAAGGCCCGGTGACAAATTAGGGTTAAAGAAAAGCGGTGTACAGGGTGAGGGAAATGTTATTAATCTATATTGCTGGATCCATTTTTGATGATTAAGAAGAAGATGTAGACGTTATGCAAGTTTTGGTATGCCCAATGTCCTCGAAGAACTCATATCTGAGTATTCTCGAATATAGGCTTGGCTACTTCTTCCGAAATGGAATTTGCAACACCAGATTGTTCATCCAAGTGCGGCGTACAGGTCAGTGATGAACAAGGTCACTGAATATTTGGGTTGGGGATGATAAAGTACAGGATGGCTTACAGATATCCTAGACTAAGGACCCTGCAAAGAACCTGTATTGCCTTTCCATTCTGCACTCAAGAAAAATATCTTGGAAAATTGGCAGAAACCAGATGCCACTCCTGCTGTCAACAAGGAGTTGGTAATAAAATATAAGCCATCAGTTATTGATCCTGACTTTCTCTCCAGGCACCCTACCCATGAGAGCATGGTGGTGCATGCAGCTACTTCCACGTTTAATGCAGCTGTTTATCCAAACAACTCACCTGATAGAGATGGCAAGAAATATGACGTGCTAAGGAAAAGGGTGTTCTCTGCCAGCAGCGTGGCGGTTATGGCCATTAATGTGTCTTGCGCATTAGCCAAATACACATTCACTTTGTGGGATGTTGTCTCCCAAGTTCCTGAAAGTATTCCTGAGGGGGAAATGAGTGATGGCTTTAAGTGAACATTATCAATGATGGTAAGGAGGCTATGTGTCAGTCCCTACTATCGGAACTGGATGCTTCTGACTGTCTTGGTCACTCTGTGGCAGCGAGTGCAGTCACAAGAAGATTTGCATAACTGCGTAAATCTGTATTTGCTGCTGCTGTCCTGTTGAGACTCTTGGACATGCCCTTCGATGGGTCAAACCTCTTTGGGGCAAAGGCTGACGAAAGCTTAGAGAAGCTGCAAGCTTTAAAGGCGGCTGCAAAATCCTTGGGTGCAGCCATCGGTTAACCTCAACAGCAACATCCACCTTCCCAGAGTTGTAGAGGGCATTCTTTTCACTTCTACTCTTCATTTGGACAGAGAAGTAGGGGCCAGTCTGCCCAAAGAGGGCAAAGGAGGTTTTCACGTGGCACAAGAGTCGGTGGAGGAAGAACAGCTCAGCCAGTCACTTACTCTTTACCCTCTGCCGCAGCCCAAAATCCACTTTGAATGTTTCACTCAGAAGACTCCGATGGGAGGCAGGTTAACTCAGCATCTCAACGAATGGCAACACATTGCGTTGGATGCTTGGGCGCTGAAGACAGTGACTCAAGGGTACTGTCTCCTGTTTCTTAAAAGGCCCGCAGAGTGTCCCCCGTGCAAGCAATCTCTTCGGGAACCAGACCCTCTCCTTCTGCAGGAGATTCTCTCCCAACTGGAGAAAGGTGTTGCATAAAGGGTGCCCACAGCGAAGCAATGCCAAGGTTGGTACTCCACTTATTATCTGGTTCCTAAGAAAGACGGAGAACAGCAACCCATCTTGGACCTGAGATGCTTGAACAGGTTCCTCTGGAAGGATAGATTCAAGAGGGTCACTCTTTTGCAGATCCTCCAGGCCCCTCAGCTCCAGGATTGGAAGGCGTCACTCTATCTTCAGGATGCTTACTTTCATGTGCCTATACATCCCAAGCACAGGAAGTATCTGAGGTTCGCCATTGGCAGCTCTCACATTCAGTTTCGAGTACTGCCTTTCGGGCTGACCTCTGCCCCGAGGGGCTTCACCAAGTTAATGTTGGCGGTGGCAGCGAATCTAAGGAGGGGAGGGAGTCACATATTTCTCCATCATTGATATTTCATAGATTCACATGCTGTGAATATTCCCCGTCGTCAGGCTAGGAATCCTCAGTTACACCGTTCATATTTTATTAAAAGTAAAACAGGTGTGTTGTGTAACCCATTACCCTTCTTATGGGTGCTTTTGGTCCCACCCAATAGGACATCGAGTATCTCTAGTCCCTCCCCCAGAGCCTCTCTTCAGATTCTGACTGCATGTCATGCTGGAAGGAGTACTTGTACATTTCTCCATGAGAAAACCTATTTCAAGCATAAAGATTCCTTCAAAAGTGAAGTCCAAGACAAAGCACGGCTCCAGAACACCTTCTGCAGAACAAATAAGCCAGTGTTGTTTGGGACGGGATGGAGAGCAAATCGAAAAAAAAGTCCCTGTTTAGGGCATGCTCTACCTGTGGGCTCAAAAACATATTAGATGGAGACAAGCATGAAGACTGCGTTTATTGTCTCCCAATGTGGGGAGTGTGACATTTGTCAGGGATTCAGTGCTGAAACACTGAGGGACAGACACAGACGACTAGTCTGCTGGTTCAATGAATGTAATTACCCCCCTCAGAAGCAGAGTCCTACAGGAGCATGGCAGTAGCAAGATTGTCGGAAAAAAAGACCACCTCACAAAAGAGAGCAAGGTCTGACGAAAGACCAACATAAAAGCATAAACACCATGAAAAACGCTTCCATTAGGCGTTGTCGACAAGTCAGGCCTCACTCAACCCTGTACTGTCGACAGACTCGTCGGTGAAAGGCACAGTAGGCCCCCAGCTAACACCATCAGGAAAAACCATCGTCAAAGAACACATCACCATTCACACCATTGTCAAAACCAACATCACACAAAGGCCCCGTCGCCACACTGTTAATGTCACTGGAGCACGTATTGCTTTCTTAAATTCCGGAAGCTCATCAAGACTTTCCTCTTTACCTTCTCCTACCCTAACTCCCCCACCCCCTCTCTCCTCTGCTAATCTCACAGTTGCTTCTTTGGTGTCTAGGGCCCTTATGCATCCTTGGGGCCATGACCTCCCACACCGAATCTCCCCCAGCTTCTGTCTGTCCTCAGAACTTGCCTCGGCACACGCTCCACCCCGGAGGCTCGAACTTACCATACATTGCACGTCACCTTTTGCTCACCCATGAGCACCCCAGCACCTATCCCATTCTGCAATTGCATGTTCTGAACACTCACAATGCATAGTAGGTTCATCCTTTCCAGCCCACTGTATCTAAAATTTGTTTGATCTTTTTTAATGTTCTGCATCCCCTTGTCCCCTTCCTGTTGCCCTGTGGGTGCTTTGAAACAGAATTTACTTGCTGGATTAGTGCCTAACAAGCAGACAATAAATAAATACATATAAACAAATAAATGTGCACCCATTGTGGACTATTTGGCACTCATCCATCACCATAAGCCGCTCTATGGACAATACCTATTCATAATTTTGTCTTTGCTTTCCTTTTGCAAGACTTTGGTACTTCCTTATTTTATTTTGCAAACTACATATCCCATAATGCACCTTTTGACAGTTCTTATTCCATGGCTATTCCTATGCAGCAGTCCTAGAACTACAATCCCCAGAAGCATTAGAGATCAGTGATACCTTTACTTTCCCAGGACCAGAGAGTGAGGATGCAGATTACCTTCAAGTGTGGTGCTCCAGGTGCTGCTAATGTGCCTGCTTTAGCACAGGGCAGGGCAGCAATTAATCAGCTGCCTGCAGGAGCACAGGGCTCTTGCATTTTGTTCACTCCCAGCCCCATGTGCTCTGATCCTTGTATTTCTGCTGTGTCCTGTCACTTCCAGAACCTGCTTCTGTTCCAGTTCCCTGTGCTCCTTGCCTTGCAGCCTTGCTACTCCGCCTTCACTCCCCTCCCTCCTGCCCTACACCTCTGTGCTTCCTGCACTGCAGTCCTGCTCCCCTGCTTGCAGTCTTCTGTTCCCTGTCTGCAGCCCCATCCTCTCTACCACCAATTATCGTGTTCCCTGCCTACAGTTACTTTTTCTTTGTCCATAGTCATGTTACTTGGCTTTAGCTCCCTAGATTCAAGTCCAGAGTTTCCTTGTTACCAGTCTGCAGTTCAGTCCTTGTTATCCTAGTCCAGAGTTTCGGTCCTGAGTTTTCTTGTTCCTGTTCTATAGTTCAGTCCACTGTTCCTTGATTCCAGTCCTTAGTTTCTAGTCTGCAGTTCCAGTCTCCTATACTCTTGAACTTAGAGTCTGGTCTACTTGCTTTTCCTCTTTCTTCCGGTTCTCTGTCCTGAACCTTGCTCACTTTGGCTTCCTATTCTTTCACAGGATATTTCTGTTACTGTTCTTGTCCTCACTTGTCCTTGTGTAATTCCTTTGTTCAGAGTTTAACTGCTGGGTTACCCATCAGGCAATCTCTGCTCCTTTCCCTTGTCGCATTTCAGTGTTATACCGTGTGCCATATTATTAACAGTGTGCTGGTTCCCATATCAGGGCACAGTCACTGTTCAGTTCTTTCTGGGCCCCTACAAGCTTCAGTCTTGTGAGTACTGTTTCCTTGTTTGCACCTTAGAGTCTAGACACAGACAGCCACTCCTGCTGCTCCTTTCCTTGAGCATTCAGAGTGGGTCCCTGTAAGAGTAACCAGCTCAGAAGGCTAGAGTTTCGCATGATCCTGTGGGAAACTCTTCCCCCATTCTGTGTACACCACAATTGGGAACCTAACATGTTTGTCTTACTTGTAATACCTGCCCCTTTCTGTTTACTGCCTTTGCTGCCTGTCTGTAGTTATTGCCTATCCTTTCTTGTCTGCAGGATTCCTTAAACTCCTTTTGGTTGTGCACTTTTCTCCACTCGGCTTAGTGGGCACGTCTCTGCCCTAAAGCCCCTGACAGTCGATGACAATAAAGTGTTGTCCACGGAAGATCAAACACTGTGGATGAAACCCCTGTTGACAGCCCACTCGTTGACACTGCACTCGTCACCACAAACATCCTTGATAACACAAAGTCACCACAAACATCCTTGATAACACACTTGTCCACGAACAACCATACGGCCATGCAGAGGGAATCACAACATCATTCCAAGCAGGTGTCATCGTCGTCCACAAAGGTGGTACACTGCTCGTCGATGACCATTCAAGAGACACCTACTGAAAACAGAGAGAAAGTGGCGAAAAAGGCTTCGGCACAAAAAGGGGACAAGTCACCAAACCTGCTGAAAAGTGCAGCGCAACCTGCGCCAGACAATCTCACCTGCACCATAGAGGTGCATATACAGAAGGAGTTGCAACCGGTCACGTCACCAGTATCACCAATCACCTACTCTCCCATAATGCCAGAGGAAATATTGCAGCATCAAATTGACTGAAACTTTGAGACGCAACAGGGTGAGTCACCAGTCTTTTCAGACTCGGAAGGCTCCGTCATCGTGGAAGAGCAATTACAAGAATGGCTGCTACTTCCAGCATGGCAAAACTTCCAATGCACAGGCTTCTGTGGCCACCTAGAGCGCCTTCTGGCCCGCCTCCACACATCCAAGGGCCAAGCCAACCCTTGGTAAACTCAACGGCACTGCCAGGCCAAACCCTGTTAAACCGTCAGGCATTGTTATCGCTACTAGTCTTGTCGCCCTTGCAAAGCTTTGGCACAGCTAAATACAAGGCTTTCACCAGCACAACTTGGGACACTCCCAACACAAGTAGCAATGTCACCAGGATGGTCCGGTTCTCCAAGGAGGTCAAGATCGCCTACCAGATGTAGATCCCCAAGAAGAATCGCATCTCCCCATCGGCGCCATCAAAAGGTGATTGCTAAGCGCATGGTACCTAGACCCCATAGTTCTCCGTCCCATACAGGCTCGCCAGAAAGGCCGCCAAGGCATGCTGCGCCCAGAACGAGGGAGCAGGAGGAAGGGGAGCTTTCAAACACGTATCCCGATGATGACTCACATGACACAGGGTCTAACACTGCAACTGGGTTCCCACCCAGAGGAGACGATTGGAATACTGACGATTCCTCAAACGATGACCCTCTGGAAGAAATGCCAAAACGTTCGCCGCCAGATGAAATAGGGGCATTCCATGCTATGATCAACAGGGCAAGCCTGGAGATTGGTCTGACGTCTTCTGAAAAAAAAAAATAATGTTTTCTTTTTGACCATACGAGTAAAAGGCAAAAATCAATAGTATCCATTCCCATCTTAGACCGTCTGGTAAGAAGGCCTGCACACAAGAAGCACCCCTTCACTGAACCAGCCATTGAAGGCAGGCTGGAGAAGAAGTTTAAGTCCCTGGAGCCAACCCCAACATTTCTCACTACTCAGCCCACCCCAGAGTCAGTAGTCTCAGCGGAGGCGGGCAGGAAAGCCCACTCACAAATGCAGAAATGTACAATGCTACCCAGTGCTCCTAATAAGATTTTGAGGTGGGAGTATTTTACTCCCTATTTTTAAACTTTGAGAGTAAATGCAATTTCAAGGGAGTCAAAATGAGTTTTCTCCTTCGCAAGAGAGTAAAATGTATGTGTCATCCAGACGACGTGTGCAAAAGTTAACTGTATGGAAACATTGGTTTCACTCACAATTAATAGATCAAGCACAGAGTGCAGTAGCCTAAGCACCCTCTCACTAGTGAAAAAGATAAGAACTAACACTCTGAGCTTCCCTTGCATGTAACGAATCTCAAGGTCAATGCTGGCTGGTTAGCTGGTTAGCCTTGCACCCTTCAGAGGTCAGTAAATCATTGACTGAGGCAATAATAATCACAGTGCTTGAAAGTTGAAGGAAGACTGCATGAGCCACTACATAAAGTTAAATACCTGCCTGGATTACCTTTACTGGGTCATGTCTTGCTTAGTTTTATTCCACTTAAAAATGTAAGATAGACGCCTTTGGGTCCTGACAATTGGAACAATCACTGTTAAAGCGTCAAACTCCCTAGCCATAATGGCAAGATATGACAGGGAGATGTGGCATAGGACGGCTCCCATCCTGGAACACCTTTAGGAAGAAAAAAGGAAGGAAGCAATGGCCATACTGTCAACCCACAACATAAATTTTTCTGTTGACATCGCTGAAACCGACTTTAAACAGATTGGCAATGGGGTGGTGCTAAGGAGACCAGGCTGGCTCCGCTGCACAGACTTCTGACTTGAAGTCCAACACAAGGTGATAGATATGCCCTTCAAGGGAGGTAATCTTTTTGAGCCAAAATAGACGATGCCTTGAAAGCTATGACGGCAGACACAGATACAGTGAGGTCGCTTACAGCATTGCAGAGGAGAAGGACTTTCCATCCCCTCAGGGGAGCATCTGGAATAGCTGGCTGCTCCACCTCTACAGGAGGCGGCAGAGTGTACTCAAAGAATTCCTACTACTCCCGGGGGTACAGATGAAATTCCAGGAGTACCCAAGGTCCAAAGACTTCAGGCAATTGGACCCCAGGCTCCCAAAGAGGATGTGTGACTTCACAAACCATATAAATTTAGCACAGGTAGGGGGGAATGTTACCAAATACATCAAAGACTGTTGTCAAATAACAACACACAAGTGGGTCCCATAGGACATCAAACACAGACACCTGCTAAAGTTCACAAGGCATCCACCAGACATCTCCCCAAAGCTGCAAACAAAACGGCATCTAAAAGTGCTCCAGGAAGAAGTGAAACAAATTCTAGCAAAGCACGCACTAGAAAGGGTGCCAAAACATCTCAAAGGTACAGGAGTTTACTCCAGGTACTTTGTAGTAAAGAAGCCAGACGGCAAGTGGCATCCCATATTTGACCTACGAAAAATTGAACACATGTATAAAAAACAAAGGTTCAAAATTGTCATAAGAGCAGTACAGTTACATGACTTCCTGGCGTTCCTAGAATTACAGGACACATTTCATATACCAGTAAATCAAAAACATCGAAAATACCTAAGGTTTGTGGTAGGCAACAAACACTATTCATTCCGGGTACTGCCCTTCGGACTGAAATCGGCACCTCAGATGTTTACAAAATGCCTTGCACCCATTACAGCATACTTCAGAAAGGAAGGGCACCACGTCTATCCATATTTAGACGATTGGCTCATCGGAGCAACAACAATGTCCAAGGCACAGAAGTCCAACTCAAGACCACAACAGATGCTTCAACACCTAGGCTTTACCATAAATTACAGGAAGTCCTCTACTCAGTCATCCAAGAAGTTAGTTTAGGCCACCAACAGACAGAATCAATACTTTAACATCATTCATCCCTACCTTCAAGCCAGGGTGATGGATGTCCATTGGCAAATGCATGGGTCTACTAGGCACCATGTCCTCTTGCATCCCACTAATCCCCAATTGCAGGCTTCACATGAGGCCACTGCAGGAGTTTCTAGCCAACAGATGGTCCCAGATCACTGGGTCTTGCGAAGACAGGGTACACATTACCCCTCGCTCACATGACGCTCATGTAGTGGGCCCTCACGCAGATCTGTGGGAAATCCCTTACAGGAACCAATACACCAGAAGACACTCGTCACAGATGCCTCCATGTCTGGCTCGGGAGTGCACATAGACCAGCCTCAAATCAAGTGATTCTGGACGACCGCACCGACAACCCTACATATAAATGTTCTGTAGTTGAGAGGAGCAGTCCGACGGGCCCTCTGATCGTTCCTGCTGGTGTTACGGGGATCCATGGTGAAAGTTTTTACAGGCAATACAACTACGATGTATTATATGAGGAAAAAAGGTGGCACAATGTCAACAACCTTATCCCAGGAAGCCCAGTGAGTATGGCACTGGGTAATAGCCAACAGCATTTTTCTGCAGGCACACCATCCCCCAGGGATCTAAAACTCAGTGGCAGACAGCCTCAGCAGAGCATCGATACAGTGCCACGAATGGGAACTAAATGACAGTACACTCAAAGAAGTGTTCGCACAATGGGACACACATCGATAGACTTGTTTGCCACCACAACAAAAAGTGCTCACAGTTTGCAAGCAGTTGTATAACAGGGGCCAATGGGGGACGCTGTATCCATACCATGGACAAACATGTTCACCTATGCGTTTCCCACAATACCAGTAATCCGCTACACAGTACAAATGATAAGAGAATATCCCTGTCGGTCAATCCTAATTGCACCAAACTGGCCACGCCAAACACAGTATTCAGACCTCCTCCAACTGTCAGAGAACCAGCCAATCAGTCTACAGAACCACACCAACATAGTATCCCAAGACCAGGGCAAAGTACTGCACCATGATTTGCAGTCCCTGAAGTTGACAGCATGGCTCCTGAATTCACAGAATTCGGGCACCTTACCATTCCACAAGAATGTAAGGACATTGTTAGCATGTCAAGAGCACCCTCCACCAACCGCTCATATAAACTCAAGTGGAAGCGATTCTGTGCATGGGGTACACAGCAACAGCATGTTCAGCCGCTCTCTATATGCCTGGAATCGGTCCTCCCATACCTGTTGTCTTTAGCAAAAGGAGGCCTTTCACACTCATCAAAGTACACCTGGCAGCCATATCCAGGTATACCAGGAAGAGAGGACAGGCTTGTTATGCATTTCCTATGAGGCCTGTCCCGGTCATTCCGACATACAAAGAGGGCACCGTCAGAATGGAGTTTAAGCACGACCCTAGCGGGGCCCTTAGAGCCTTTGGCTACTGCACATCTCAAGTATGGGCAGCCAACGTTGACTCAGTGCAACAGTCCCGTTGCATATTGTAAGACACCCTTCACTCCCACGCTCAGCCTCTACCTCACTATTCGCTAGTGTCAGACCTTGTCACCACAACCTTACCACCTCACGACCACTCACCTGGCCCATCCACCTCTAACATTACGCATCTATACACTCCTCTTCTATGCGCCCTCACCAATGCACGCTCCATCCCATACCATGGAGCCCCATCCAGACCTTTATCCTGATAATCGCTGCGTAATCGAGCTAGTATCACGTTAGTCTCTGCCTCCTCTACACAGCACACTGTGATAATAGTATCATTTAACGCTATACCTGACTATGTATGCTTTCATGCTTTACTTAGATTCATTAGGCGCGTTACTAGTCCTATGCCCCCTGCCCAACCTCACAAGACTGTCCAGTTTACCAGGTACCAAGACAGATACTGTGGGCGACATACTCACACTGTGCCCAACTAATATCCAGGCCTACAAACAATTAACACGCAACTTGGACCTTCCTTGGAGGTTACCTAATTCCAATAGACCCTGCAGCACAGTTTCCAGAAATAATAGGCTACGTTCAAGACTTTCCAAACTATTTGAAACGCCTGCAAGCTCTCTGACCAATACGTACCAGCAAAGAAAAAAATCTACACAGCAGTCAAACAACGGCTACCACAAAGCCTGCAAAGTCTGCTCAGTCCTCCTCCCCCTCTCAAACGACTCATAGCCATACCAATAAAAAACCTCAACTCACTCAGTCCCATATTGCCTCACAGGATGCCAAAGCCTTCAACTACACCCACCCACCCCCGCCCCCATTCGAACGGACAGCTCCACCCCAATCCTCAAGGGGGCTGTAATAAATGCCAGATCGCTAGTTGCGCATGCTACAGAGACATCTGACCTTATCCTGGCAGAAAATTATGACTTTCTTGCCATCACTGAAACATGGCTACATGCCGCAGCAGGCCCGGCCCTTATGCTTGCAGTTCCCAGTGATTATACGATCCTTAGGGCAGATAGAGGCGTGGCCCGAGGAGGTGGCATAGCTCTCATTGCCAAATCTTTTTTATCCATGAGACTAGCCCCTTCCCTAAATATTAAATCTTGCGAATCACTCACGGCCAAACTACCTATCACCAACTCCCAAACTCTGACCATTTACCTCATTTACAGGCCCCCAGGACCCATCGGCTCATTCGAGGAGGATATTTCTACCATCATAGCCGATAAACTAACACATTGCAGGTACTTTTGTTAGGGGATTTCAACCTGGGTTTCAATGACCCAAATGACCACCCTGCTACTAACATTGCAAACATCCTCTCAGAATCAGGTTTCACCCAAAGAGTGACCCTATCCACACACATTAAGAGGAGAACCCTTGATTGGGTGGCGGACTACAACTGTAATGCCGCAATCACTGCCATAACCCCTCAGGTATGGACTTACCACCACCTTCTATCATTCACCCTGGCAACCAAAAGACCCACCACTAAAAACACGCTAGCAGCTGCTCCCACCTTAACAAGAACCCAAAAAAACATAACAGTTGATAAACTTCTACTCTTAATCCTCCCTACACTCAACGCATTACCCAATATGACTGATCCCAATAGGCTAGTCGATGAATACAATAAAGTTATGACCTCTGCATTATTGCCCCCTAAAAATTAGAAGAAGCAAACCAAAAGTCCACCTCAATTCGTGGTTCACACCACACTTGAAAAATCTAAGATTAGAAAAAAGAAAATACGAAGCCTCATGGAAGTTATAACCTTCTGCTGAAAACAAAACAAACCTCATCAACATCTCGTCTAGCTACAAGAAATTAATACTCTCAGCTAAACAAGAAACATACAACAATAGAATACTGCAAGGAAATTCTTGTACTAAGGAATTATTCACTATTCTCGAAAATCCAATCCCAGTGCAAGACAATTATGTGAAGGACAAAACCTGGTGTTATAATATTCAACTAGCACTAACCAATAAAGTCACTACCCTTCAGGAAAAAATTGCAGAAAAAAAAATAAAGAAAGAAAATAATCTGGTAACTATATACATTGCAGGTACCGATATATACATTATTGGTCATTGTCTTTGAGCCAGGTGATGAGGTTCTGTCTGAAGTGCAAGTAATTTTGGTCCTCCCTAATGAACATGACCTTACCAGACAACACCCCCATGCCCTCCCATAAACATCCAGTCCGCTTTAACTTCTCCAAAACTTCCAAAACGTCCATTCTGGAGGTTGAAAAAGTAATCCTTTCACTCAAACCCTCGAATTGTCAGGGCGATAAATGCCCTCCCCAATTAATTAAGGATGCAGCAAGATATAACACTTCATTCACCTCAGGCACCATACCAAGTAAATTAAAAGAATCTGGGTACTTCCCCTCCTTAAAAAACAGACACTAGACCCCACCATACCGACTAACTACAGGCCTATCACAACAGTGCCATTTTTTTCTTAAAATTTTACACTAAGTGGCCTTTCTCCAAATACAGAAGTATTTGGAATATAACCACCTCTTAGGAACCAGGGCTCGTGTGTATCTCCCACTATGTATAACATATTCACCAAGCCCCTTTTCGATGATCTGGACCATCTTGGTATCACCTACACTAACTATGCAGATGATACCCAGATTCTCTTACCACTTTCTGGGGATTACGACAAGGATTTGGCCTTGGCAAATAGGGTATACCTCATCATTCAGGAATGGATGGCGGCCCACGGTCTATGCCTGAATGAAGACAAAACTGAGCTCATCATCCTTGCCACCACCTCCAACCTAAATAAACTTGGCCCGATGTACACTTCCTTTAACCACAACAGTAATTTGATCAAAGTCGCCAAGAACGTAAAAACCTTAGGCTTTTACCTCGATTCCTCCCACACCTTTGCTAAACAAGTTAATTCCATGGCCTCCTCCACGGCATATACTTGCAAAATAATTAGAGCTGGAAAACCATTCCTGTTTAAGAACAGCCGGATTATTCTGGCCAGAGCATTAATCTTGTCCACACTGGATTATTGTAACTCACTATATATTGGAGCCAACAAATACATTATCAGGAGAATACAAATGCTCCAGGCCAATGTCCTTAGAGCTGCCTTGGGTATAGCTAGAAATGAGCATATATCCGAAGGAAGAAGACAGAATAACAGGCTCTCTACCAGTGATGAAATTCGTCTGAAAACTGCCTCACTCACCCACAAATGTCAGAATAATGCGGCACCCTGCTACCTTACTGAGTGATTCATTAGAAAATCTTCCAGCAAGCCCACCAGAACAACTAACACCAACTGTTTAACAGTCCCAAGATTTAAACCCTCCAAAGCAGGGGGCAGTAGCTTTCCTGTAAAAGCCTCTCAGCTTTGGAATTCTCTACCCCCGCCGCTAAGAACTGACCAAAATTACTTGCACTTCAGACAGAACCTCATCACCTGGCTCAAAGACAATATATACATGACCAATAATGTATATATGGGTACCTGCAATGTATATAGTTACCAGATTATTTTCTTTATTTATTCTCACGTTGCTTACAATTTGCTATATGTACCCCTTCTTATTATACACAACTACCTAAATTATCTGCACCCCGTCCTATTGTATTTACCCTCCAACTTTCCTATCTCTATCTGTACTTCCTCCGCCTGTATATTTCCACCTATATCTGTATTGACTGTGTAACCGAAGCTTAGAGTTTTATTGCATCTCCTGCGCCCTGATACCCTTGGGTCTGGCGCACGTAATAAATAAACAAACAAACAAACAAACAATCCCAGCTCACTCCACAAAGATCCAGGATCCCCTCACCACCCATAATCTTGACCTCCTGGCGGTCACAGAAACTTGGCTCGACGAAGCCTCTGGCCCCGCCATTGCTTAAGCTCTACCTCAAGGATATTCCATCTTTCGGCGGGACCGCCAACTAGCGAAAGTGGGTGGGATAGCACTTATAGCAAAAGAATCTCTGCAGATCAGACAGATTCACTTTCCCATGGAAAACCATGCAGACACTCTGTCCCTCAAACTCTCCTTATCTCACAATTCCACTCTCGCAATCTACGTCATTTACTGACCCCCTGGCTCTTCAGCCGACTTCCACAAAAACTTACTACACCTCATTGGCAACAACCTAAAAGCTGCTTCCAAATCCATTCTCCTCGGCGATCTCAACTTCGGTTTCAATGACCCTAAATACAAACAGGTAATCGCACTCGCTAAAGCACTAAACACCATGGGCTTCTTACAACTAGTCAATAGCCCCACTCACTCCAAAGGCCAAATCCTAGACTGGATTGCGGACCACAACCGCTCTGCCACCATCAGCGCTAACACTCCTTGCCCCTATACAGACCACCATGCTATTTTCTTCTCCATCCCTAAGCCTTCTAAATCAAAGGCCAAAACACACGATCCACCACTTCCACCCTCCTTTGCTAGGAGCTCACCTCAATTAACCAAAGAGAATCTCGCACCCTATCTAGATTCACCTGTCTTCAAACCTCCATTCTCAAACAACCCCACGTTGCTAGCACAAAGCTACATTGACACACTCAAGGTAGCAGTAGAGGCCATTGCCCCACTATCGCTTAAAAAAGGCAAAGGTATAAGACATGCCCAAACTCTTAGTTCACATCCGAGCTCAGGGAATTATGGGCCCTGAAGCGCACTGCACTATCCAAATGGCAATCAAAACCTCAGGAATCCACTAAAAAAGAATTCAACGTGATAGTGTCGGGAGGATAGCTCAAGGGCAACATGCTCGCCTTGAAAGCAAGACGACACGGAGCAACACAGGTTCGATCCCCGGGTCTGCGCTTAGAAACCTATGGGTATTAAGCGCGTTATAAATAACCTATCATATCATATCATATCATAGCTACTCAATACAAAAAAAACATTATCACAGTGAAATCCAACTCCTTTAACACCAGAATCACCAATGCGAAATCTGAGTCCAAAGAGGTGTTCACCATTTTCAGGGAACTAGTGACGCCGGCACCCATCACTCAAAACATCTCCAAAGATGAATCGTGGTGTTCCAGCATTCAAACGGCCATGATCAATAAGATAACCCTTCTACAAAACAAAATCAAATCTAGCCAAATGCCACCTTCCTCTCCACCTTCCAACACGCCTCCTACCAACATTCCTACCATGGTCAACTCAGGCTTCACCTTTAAAGATGTCACAGAACTTGAAGTGCTCACACTCCTCAAACACATTAAACCGTCCAATTGCAAAGGGGATATTTGCCCAGCCAATATAATCAAAGATTGCGCAACCACACTAGCCCTGTTCATCACCGCTTTCATAAATGCCTCTCTCGCAACAGGTAGGATCCCCCCATGCCTAAAAGAAGCTTGGGCACAACCGCTCCTAAAATAAATCTCCCTTGACCCCTCCTCCCCCAACAACTACCGTCCCATCACCACAGTGCCATTCCTTTTAAAAATCCTGGACAGAGCAGCTTAAATGCAGATCCAACACTTCCTGGAAACTAATGGCATTCTAGGTAAGCGTCAATCGGGCTTCCAGCCAGGTCATGGAATGGAATCTGCCCTACTAGATTTAAAAAATCAACTATGCGAAATTATCGATGAAGGGAAACCAGCGCTACTCCTCAATTTATATGTGACGTTTGACCTAGTGGACCGTAAGACCCTCTGCAAACACCTCACTACCGCAGCTCAGTTCTCATTCAAAGCCTTCTCCTGGATCTCCTCCTTTCTTAAAGGGAGAGCAATGAGAGTGTTCTCAGACCAGACTTGTGCAGCTCCTACTACCATACAGTGCGGAGTCCCGCAGGGCTCATGCGTCGCTCCCACTCTACAATATTTTCACAAAGCATCTCTTGGACATCCTGGACGCTTTGGCCATAGTTTACACTAACTATGCCGACGACACTCATTTCATCATCCTTCTCACCGGCAAGTATGAAGCAGACTCCAGAACACTTGATGCAGTTTACGCCACAATCCAGGCCTGGATGGCGGATAACTGACTCTGTCTAAACTGAGAAAAAAGTGAAATCCTTCTGGTATGTCCCAAGGAAACTCTAAACAAACTCAACTTGCAATACACCTCTTCACTGTCGACAAAACTCCAGTTTCAAAAGCCGTCAAGACACTTGACATCTACTTGGACTCCACTATCTCCATGTCACAGCAAGTAAACGCCATTGCATCCTCAGTAGCGTACTCCACTAAGCTCATCAATTCGTTCAAACCATTCCTTTCGACACAAAACTGACTTGACATCGCAAGAGCCACGATAGGATCAAAATTAGACTACTGTAATTTCCCCTTAGCTGGCACCTCAGCAACAAATGTCAACAGACAGCAAATTATTCAAAATAATGCTCTCCGCGCTGCGCTCAATATACCAAAGAGGGAACACATTTCAGCTTCTAGACGCTCTGCACACTGGCTCCCTGTAAAAGAGCGCATCTTGTTCAAGACACTTGCCATCACGCACAAAGACCTCACACACACAACCCCAGTGTACCTTTCATAGAAGATACTCAGAGCAGTCTCAACCAGGCCTACCAGGACTCACTACGCCAACCTACTCTACACCCCTAGAGTTAAACGCACCAAGGCTGGTGGTGCCAGCTTCCCCTTCATTGCCTCCAAACAATGGAATGCCCTGCCACCCTCCCTCAGGAATGAACCCTCTCACTATTCCTTCCGCAAAGCCTTGAACACATGTTTATTCATCTAATACACACTCTCACTCCGCAACTACAATCTGCCAACTCAATAACCCCATTGCTTAACTCATGGAACGTCAACTACAGTTACCAGGTTTGCTTGTAACCGTTTGAACCTCAGATTTATCTGTGCTATATTCCCAAACTTTGGGTGTTTTGTAGTCACTTCTGAAACTAAGTAAGTTTTGTCTGTAACAACGCCACGATGCCCATGGGCTGCCTTGTGCGCTTTATACATGCAAAAATAATAATAATAAATAAATATGTACCATGGAAGGTCGCCTTCTTGGTAGTTATCACATCCTCCAGAAGGGTGTCGGAGTTGTAGGCACTGGCAGTGAACAGGCTGTACTTGCGGTTCGGGAGGGATAACATGGTCTAAGGACCAACCCCCACTTTATCCCCAAGGTCCCTACTGACTTTCACAAAAACTCAATCATTACATTGCCAGCAGAAGTGAAGTTGCACTCCCTAAATGTGAAACGAGCACAGAAGTATTACCTGGATAGGACCTAGTTCTTTAGAAACTCCCCACAACTTTTTTGTAGCTTTCACCCCTTAAAATTAAGGGAGAGCAATCTCAAAGCAAATGTTACGGTTCAAGGTTCTCTTGTTCCCCATTGTGTTCGGCGTTCATTCCCCCAGTTCACCACAGGTGATCACCTGGCTGCCCCGTTTCTGAGACGGTGGCTGTTGCCATGGAAATGTCCCTCAGTGTCCTTCCGGACGAGAGAAGCTGTTGCTAGGCTCCCGACGTGAGGAATCTGTTACTCGCCCACACGCACAGTGGTTGGTTCTCACCCACTAGAGCAGCTGAGAGGACTGTTTGCAGTTTCTGGGTTGTGGCACTGGGGAGCCGAGATTACCCAAAATCAAGGCCTCCTCAACTTGAGGGAACTCTTCTCTATGACCTGCCCCTCTGCTATGGATATGAAACAGACAGAGGGGTGGATCACATAAAAGAGCGGGGAACACACGCACCGCTATAGGACCAAGCTCTCTGGAAAAAAAAAGAGAAACAACAGGTCAATAACAAGTGGCGCTGATACAAGTTTAACTTCACTGTTCCCCTTACCGCAATTACCTTTCCGTTGAGCTTGGATTTGCAGGCAGGATATGGATCACCTGCAATAGTAATCATAAAACGGTCTAATTAGTTCCCGCACTATGAAAAGAATGTAAGCACTAAGAGTAAAGATGTGGAGAATGGTCTTACCAGTCTTAATAGAAGGGTGGAAGTCAGAGGAAGTTTTAGGAAGCCAGAGAACAAGGACAGGGACAAAATAACAAACAGGGAGGTTAGTAGGGTTATTGTAACATGGGCGGCACGAGGGTCGCAGTAGGGCCGGGTTGGTGCACAGTAGCAGCAGAGCGTCTCTGTGTGCAGGTGCGAAGGATTCCGCAATGGTAATGCAGGTGTTTATGTGCAACCTCACAGGAGGTCAGTGTGAAGACTGAGTTCAGTAGGGAGAAGTGTGGTCTTTTTGCAGCTAGGAGTGTTATTCCCCAGTCAGGAAGAAAGTAACAGAGGTCTGTGTGCAAGCGAGAGTCAGACACGGAAATGCCAACAACAAAAGGTAATGGTACCTGTAAATGGAACCTTGGGAAGTTCTGGAAGTCGGCACCAGCCAGGAGGTGAGGAAGTCTGTGAAACATGCATGGTTCGGCAACCGGAGGCTCAAACAAGGACCAGACGCCAAGCAAAAGAAGTCTGTGAAGCTTGCAGGGTTCGGCAACTGGAGGATCAAACGAGGACCAGACGACAGGCAAAGGAAATCCGTGAAGCATGCAGGATTCGGCAACAGGAGTACGAACAGGTTCCAGACATCAGGCAAAGGCAGGTCAATAATGGGTAAGCAGAATGGACGATAGCAGGATACAAGTGGCTCAAAAAAGTGTAACAAGTAACGCTTACAAACAGAAGTAG
This sequence comes from Ambystoma mexicanum, assembly GCF_040938575.1. Classification (NCBI taxonomy): domain Eukaryota; kingdom Metazoa; phylum Chordata; class Amphibia; order Caudata; family Ambystomatidae; genus Ambystoma; species Ambystoma mexicanum. The sequence continues at coordinate 729,084,105 of NC_090923.1, forward strand.
CGCATAATGGGACAGCCGCTTCTTAAAGCGTTTGGGACGTAGCCCGTGAGTACGCCTGGTGTTTCCTGCCACAGGACTTGTTCCTCGTGTCGGGAGCCTAGCAACAGCTTCTTTCGTCCGGAAGGACGCCGAGGAACATTTCCATGGCAACAGCCACCATCTCAGGAACGGGCAGCCAGACGATCACCTGTGGCAAACCGGGGCAATGAACGCCGAACACGATGGGGAACAAGAGAACCCCAAACCGTAACAGCAAAGGATCTCCAGATGGATCTCATCAGCAATCTCATTCTGTCATACGAAGGCAAAGAAACCGTTGACAAGCGTGCCTCATGTCCACTCCACAAGAGCCACAATGGCATTAGCGGTGCTGTTGGCTGGAATTTCATTGGCAGACATATGTCAGGCAGCCACCAGCGTAGTACCGCGCAAGTTTACCAGCAGATGCAAAAATGGGGAGAGCCATCCTTCAGCATCTGTTCCAGTAAGGTAGGCCTTTACCACCATCTCAGCCGCCATCATTTAACACTGCTGTATATTCTATTCACAGCATGTGAATCTATGAAAGATCCAGTGGTGGAGAAGGAGTAAGTTGGTTACCTGTAACTCCGGTTCTCCAGCATTGGTATCTTTCATAGATTCACATGCACCCTCCATCCACCCCTGAGGTAAATGCCTAATTTCAAACAAACAACCAGGTAGCACCGACTGGTCATACGAAGGCAAAGAAACCGTTGACAAGCGTGCCTCATGTCCACTCCACAAGAGCCACAATGGCATTAGCGGTGCTGTTGGCTGGAATTTCATTGGCAGACATATGTCAGGCAGCCACCAGCGTAGTACCGCGCAAGTTTACCAGCAGATGCAAAAATGGGGAGAGCCATCCTTCAGCATCTGTTCCAGTAAGGTAGGCCTTTACCACCATCTCAGCCGCCATCATTTAACACTGCTGTATATTCTATTCACAGCATGTGAATCTATGAAAGATCCAGTGGTGGAGAAGGAGTAAGTTGCTTACCTGTAACTCCGGTTCTCCAGCATTGGTATCTTTCATAGATTCACATGCGCCCTCCATCCACCCCTGAGGTAAATGCCTAATTTCAAACAAACAACCAGGTAGCATCGACTGGTTGGAATCTAAAGAGAGGTTCCAGGGGAGGAACTAGATACTAGATGTCCCATTGTGTGGGACCAAAAACACCCATAAGGAGGGTAATGGGCTACACCACACACCTGTTTTCCTTTGAATAAATTAGGAAAGGTGTAACCTAGGATTTCCAGCCTGACAACGGAATATTCACAGCATGTGAATCTATGAAAAATACCAATGCTGGAGAATCGGAGTTACAGGTAAGCAACTTATTCCTTCCCATCTCAGCATCATTTGCCATTCTCTCCACAAACCGGGCTTCTTCCTCAATTTCAAGAAGTCCTGAGTGACACCTTTCCAAAAGCTTTAATTCATTGGACTAGTACTAGACGTGTCCTCTGGGAAGTCTTCGCCTCCTGAATTGAGGGCTAAACATATTTTGCAGATGGTGACAAGATTTCAAAATGGTCAACATCTACCGGCTTTTGATTTTCTGAGGTTGCTGGGCCTCATGGCATCCTGCATTTTTCTGGTGCGTGAGGATCGTCTAAGGATAAGGTCCCTCCAGTGGGCTCTCAGATCCCAATGGTCACAATTCTCAGGCAGATGACAGACCTTCTGCAGGTCCCGAACAAGGTCGCGCAATATCTCCTATGGTGGGCATGCAAAAAGAATGTGATGATAGGGGTACCTTTTTGGCAACCCTAGCCAGAGATGACCATAGTCACAGATTCTTCCCTCACAGTTTGGGAGTCCACATGAACAATCTCACCATCATAATCCAGGCTACACACAAACCTTTTGGAGCTGAGGGCAATCATACCAGCGCTGATGGCCTTTTTGCCGCCTATACAGATGAAGAAAATCCTGATAATGACAGACAACACAGTGGCCATGCATTACCTCAACAAAAGAGTAGGTGTGGGGTCACTACCACTGTGCAGAAAGGCAATGCAGCTCTGGTTTTGGGCACTGAAAACGGAATCTCTTTATCAGCCGTTCACCTAGTTGGAGAAGAGAACACGGCGGCGGACGCTCTGAACAGGCATAGCACAGTCTCCCACAAGTGGCAGTTAGCTCAGGAAGTCCGTCTAGAGGGCTTTGCCCTTTGGAGAACCCCTCAAGTGGATCTGTTTGTGTCCCAAATCAACATAAAATGCAACCTGTTCTGCTCCAGGGAATTTCCTCAGAGAAGCTCTGGGGGATGCGTTTGTGGTTGACTGGGATTTTAAACACCTATATGCGTTCCCACCAGTCCCCGTTATTCCTCATGTCATCAGGAGTTTGTGAAAGTTCGGGTAGTCCATGATTCTGATTGCTCCTGATTGGGTCAGGAGTACGTGTTACCCAGACCATCTAGGCATGTCCATCTGCCCTACATTCAGTCTTTCCCAGAGAGTAGAAATGCTCTCACAAGAGGGAGGATGTCTTCTTCACTCAGAAATCAGAACTCGGAACCTTCACGTCTGGTGCCTGAGAGGTGACGATACAAAGACTGGGACCTCCCGTCGGACATTCTGGAAGTGTTGCTTTCAGACAAAGCTCATTCTTTTGTTTTGTGCTGTTTCTTCTTTCACTGCTTATACAATATAATACAAATGCATCATAAAAATTCCCTCTGTTTAAAAGTCCTATATTTTTCAAAAGAATTGAAATACAAGGTGATAAAAAAAAATCTTTTCCCAAGATCACACATTTAAGTGGGAAAGCTCGGACTAGAAAATGAAAACACGTTTGAGGGCACTAGTTTAAGGCTGTTTCGACCCTTTTTTCCAGATGTGTCTGAATCAGCAGCTGTATCTGTAACAGGACTCCATGATGTGCCCTTGGCCTCTCTCTGGTTAGTATTTCCCCAATGTCCTGGCTATCCCTAGTAGAAGAACAGCCTGACCCTAAGAGGAGTGCCTTACCCTAGGTTGTAGGTGGTGCGCTGCCTATCTAACAGGGATAGTGGGAGAAGAAACTGTCCCTCATCACTGCTAATAAAATTAGTTGTGTCAAACCTTATTGGGTGTAAAAAAACAGAGAACAACCATCAGCTATTATGCAAACAGGACTGGTTATTAGATCCTGTCAGGATAGCTGATTGACTGGAAAATTATAACCTTGGGATTTTTATAGTTAGTTTATTCAACCACAGGAAAAATATACCAAACGAGATTGGTTGTGCTCAAAGTAGGTTAATATATAAAAGAAATCCCATGTGGTTGGGACACCTTAAAAGACTCACTACCAGTGAGTTCAATTATGCTTTTTGTACCGTAACCTTCATAATTGCTTGGGATATCACAATGGTCATGAGGCCCGTCATGGCCAATTGGTCGACCGGTTTCAATGGCGTATATGGTTTATGCCAGCTTCTTCAGGACCGTTAATTTTTTATGGTAATTCAAATTTCAGCATGCATTTGTGTTTGACAGATCAGGCAAGCTCCTCTGTCCCCTGTGGGGAGACAAAAGGAACAGAAAGCTCAGTGTAAGTACATGATAGCTTAATTCTGTCTTCATTTAGCAGAGTTGCAGTGACATCGTTAAATCGCTCATACATTCTTCTATGTCTTATCATGGAAAGACTTTGCACTGCCTCATTGCTTAGTGGCTGTGCGCATTCTCTAGAGCCCGGTGACGGGAACGGGAGGCAACGAATACATTAAAGGGGGGGTATAGCATGCATGAGTGGCATGTTACTTGTTATTTTTCATTTTTCTGTGTCTAATTCTGTCATTGTTCTATTCATTTTAGATATTGTTTTGCAATGATTATTGCATGTTCACCCACCTGATGCCAATTGGTGGTTGATGTGGGACGGGGAACAGCGTAATACCAGACGTTCCAGCTTCTCTTTCTTATGCCGGACGCCTCGTGATTCTACAAGGAGAGAACAAGGCCTGTCAGCTGTTAAACACTGCCCGAACCAAACGTTTGTCTTGGTGTTAATGTTGTATGTGTCTCGTTCGTTCATGTAAATAGCAGCTTACCTTGCCGTGATACAAGGGTGCATATTCATCAGCCGCTGCTCGCTCACTCCACTGAAAACAGTGTCTCCCGGGCAGCCGCGGATTGAAAAACAGTTCCATGTTCGTCACGAGGGCGTGGTCAGTATGTGTGGCCGCAATCGTTCAAAAAACACGGTGGCCATCTTGTAAGGGAAGGGGGGAATTGTGTATAGCCATTGCATTTTGATGGTAAACAAACGTTAGTTGACGATCGCGCCTGCGCGTGAGCATGGTGTCCCAGATACCAAATGCTTTTTAGCTTTTTATCACGCCCCAACCAAATTGTGTTTGTGATTATTTTGATTTTGCTGCAATTAACTAAATTCTCCCTACATTAACCCCTTAGATCCATTATTCATTGCAGCGAATATGTCATGCTCAATGTCTTTCAGCTTTGCAACGTGTGAGGTTAAATGAATCGGATTGGTGTGCACACCCTATGTAGCCCTATTGGTATGAAAGATTGTATGTCTAAACGGTACTGAGTATTTTTGATACTTAGCTGACGGAGTTTAGTGATCCAGACTGGGTGTAAAATACCCCATGGGCCTCATTACGAGTCCGGCGGTAACCGAGGTGGTAAAACCGCCTGGTTACCGCCGGACTCGTATTACCATTCCGCCTACGTGATTCCCGGAATTACCGGGGCATTACAACCCCGGTTTTCTGGGAATCACGGAGGCGGAATGGTGTAAATTCCCATTGAGTCCTATGGGACTCAATGGGAATGGGGATCATGGAAACACCGGCAACATCTCGTAATGCTGCCGGTGTTTCCTCGTCCGCCTGCAGGCGGGCGGTGTTAAACCCGCCAGGTCAAACCTGGCGGGAACATCATCTCCCGCCTGCAGGAGTCGGGATCAGGCGGTCTGGAAACAACAGTGGCGGCGGGTTTACCGCCACCGTTATTTCCGGACCGCCTGATTTGTAATGAGGCCCCATGTCTTTCACCTTAATAACATATGAAGTTTTTCAATCATGTTGGTAGGAGCACAATATGTGATCCCCTGTTGCTTGCTATTCGTGCTCTGTCAGAGAGTCCCCAAGGTTTGATGTTGTATTTTAGGACATAAACGGCTCGTGTGTGTGTGAGGGGTGCTAACATTCTTTGGGCTTGTAGCTATCTACGGTTCATAACCCAACCTCGGTATCGTGTTGTAGGGCATACAAATATAGGGGATCCTAAAATTGTTATCTCCCATCTGGCCCAACAAGCCTGGTGTTATTGGTTGTTGGTCATTTTGCACTTGGAGAGGCATGATGTTGGTGTCTATTCGAACTCAGAAGGCTGCTTGTTTATAATAATTGAACAACCTGTCTGGCTCTATCTTGCTCTATCTCAAAGGTGCAAACACATAGTGGCGGCCTGTACATTGGCAGTTCCTAATTAGTGTGGCATGACAGCTAATTCCTGCCATTGGATTGCTTCATTGAGTCCCTGATTTCAGGTATCTAAACGAAAAATCCAAATATGTTCCCTTTTAATGTCATGATAGTTGCCACCTCGTTTGGGAGATTTTATTTTTTCAATAATGGTTTATTTAAAGTTTTCTGGAGTGTGACCTTCAGCCAGGAAATGAGAGACAAGGGGTGCCGACAGTTTACCTGTCCTGAGGCACGACCTATGTTCAATCATTTGTTTTCTTACTTCGCGTGTAGTCATCCCTATATTTTAGAAGGCACAGGCAAGTAATCATGTAAACAACGCCTCTGGTGTTGCAGTTAATGAAATTCTTTTGTACCCACAGGGTCTTCGACCCAATATCAGTTTGTGTGCTTCTCATTGTTTGGGCACACATAGAACATTGGCCACACAGAGAGTGACCCATTGGGGGACCCATGTTCCATAGTGTGGGCCAGGTCAATTTAATTGTTTGATCTGAGTGCGGTAGAGTCTTCACAAATTTATCCCTAATGTTTTGCCTACTTTTGAGTGCAAAGTGTGGTGTAAGCAGGGAACATTTGCCTGTGTTAAGAATCGGCCAGCGCTTTTTGATTTCTTTCTTAATTTTATTCAACAACAGTGATTAGCTGAATACTGCTGTTATCCCAACACTTTAAATGGTTCTCTTTTTCTGCTCTTCAAGGGAAGTTGGAGAGAGGTAGGACCCAAAAATCTATTTCCCTGTCCAAACGTAAATCATATGACTAGTTGAGGCCTTCGTCGCCTCATCATAAAAAACCTAAACGCTCCCGTTCCCATTCCCGAAGTGGGTCGCAACATTCCTCGTCTTCGAAGCATGGCAAAAAGAGGCACCATAGATCGCTGTACACTTCCTCATCTAGCTCACCCGAAAGGGTAGTTTGTCCCTCAAAACACAGTACCCCGGTTCAATGGGAGGAATTCAGAGTGAGTGTGATGAAGGTGTTCGAGAAAGCTGCCTTGCCCCCTCAAAAACACCTACAGGCTATACGCCAGACAAAACACCTGGGAAGCACAGAAGCCGTGAGTCCTCAAACCCGGCCGTGGAAACTCCTTGAGAGCGATCTAATCGCTTGAGTCGAGAGAATGCCTCCATTAAACACAAAAGATCGGCGTCATTGACGCCGAAAGAAACCCATACGAAAAGCCCGAAAGGTGCGTCGTTGACGCCCTCAGCGCCAAAATCAAGGGAGAAGCCATTGACGCCACGAGCATATACCTCTTCGACACCGTATATCCCAATTCCTCTAACACTATTGTCGAGGACCTCAACGTTAATGTCAAAGCCATCGGTGGCGTCAGGGAAACCTTCAAAACCATCGACAATTTTGTCAAAGCCGTCAATGTCAACATCGATGATTTCGACACTGTCAGCTCCCATTATGACGTCTATAGCGCCTTCATATTCTTTTGAGAAGATTTATACAACACAACCTCGCTCAGACTATTTTAAACCTCTTCACTCTATGAAGATGCAGAAGAGTCATCTGAGGAGTCATCGTCTTTCGAGAAGATTTATACACCACAACCTCGCTCAGACTATTTTAAAACTCTTTCTTCAATCTATGAGGATGCAGAAGAGTCATCTGAGGAGGAAAGACCATTTGGTCTCGAATATGGGATACCTTCTGTACTAAAGGAACTCATATCTGAAGAGTCTCGTATAAAGATCCTACAGGAATCTCTGCATGAGGCAAGTGGTATTGACACTTCCCCTGAAATCGAATTTGGTAAGGCAGATCCATAAGATCATGCTGAGAGCAACTATAGACAACTCATGACTAGAGTAATGGAATACATGGCATGGTCCAGGGTCGCACCTGTTTTTGAACAGGACGATTTAACTGATAGACTAGATAAAGGACCACAGGAAGACCCTATTGTCCCATTTCATAAGGCTCTGCAGAGGAGGGTAACTTCCAACTGGGAAACACCCGAGGTTGTCCGAGCAGTGAATAAAAGGCTAACAGCCACATACAGAGCTTCAACTTCTGACCCTCTATTCCTTTCGAAATATCCAAGCAGCTACCTCTTCTGGCAAACAAAATGCCTATCCCACAATTCCACAAGATAGAGATGACAAAAAATACAATGCTATGGCCAAGAAGGTTTTCTCGGCCGGTAGTATGGCATTAAAATCTGCTAATGCCATGTGCCCGCTGGTGAGATTTACCCACACTCTTTGGGACTGTATTTCGATGGTGGCTGACCACATCCCTGAAGGGGAGGAACGAGACGGTTTCTTGAGCATTGTCAAGGATGGGACGGACGCTGTGTGCGAATCCCTCCAGACTGGTCTCAACTCTGTTGACAGCATCAGCAAGCAATGCCGGCTAGTACGGTAATCTGCTGATTGGCCTGGTTGCGGAAGTCAGGATTTGCCCCAGAGGTTCAGTCCAGGCTTCTCAACATGCCCTTTGATGGCACACATCTATTTGGGAATAAAACTGATGAGAGTTTGGAGAAGCTGCAAACTTCCAAGGCGGCGGCCAAATCCCTTTGAGCTGCAATAAGGCATCCTCCAATCCGCCCCACAGGTGCGCCCTGGAAGGGTAGGTCCTTTCGCTATTATTTTGCATTCGGAAAAGGCAGAGGGCAGCCAGCTCAAAGACGTCAAAGATGATTCCCCTGTGGTAGACGGGGTAGAGGTACTAAGACCGCAACAGCAACAGGTCTTCGATCACAAGACAGCCGTAGGAGGCAGGTTCGCACAGCATCTGACAGAATGGCAGGTTATTACTTCAGATGCTTGGGCATTGGAAACAGTTGCCCAAGGTTACTGCCTACCCCTCCTGCAAAAACCTCAGAGTCATCCACTGGGAAACAACTCTTTGAAGGTTCCGGATCCGCTCCTTATGCAGGAGATTTTAACCCTGCAGGAGAAAGGTGCAATAGAACCAGTACCTGTTGTGGAGAGGAACAAAGGTTGGTTCTCCCCTTAATTTATAATTCTGAAGAAGGACGGAGGATGGCGACCCATCTTGGACTTAAAAGACTTGAACAAGTTCCTCAGGAAAGAGAAGTTCAAGATGGTAACCCTTTCTCAGATCCTTCAGGTCCTCCAGCTTCAGGATTGGATGGTATCATAGGACCTCCAGGATGCTTACTTTCATGTGCCGATCCATCACAAGCACAGAAAGTACCTGAGGTTCGCCGTTGGCAACTCTCACTATCAGTTTTGGATTCTGCCATTTGGGCTAACCTCCACCCAAGTGTTTTCACCAAGCTAATGGCGGTTGTGGCAGCAAGTCTCAGGATAGGGGGGATTCACGTCTACCCGTACCTGGACGATTGGCTGATTAAGGCCATGTTAAGGAGAATTCTCTGTAAAGGCTAATTTCCCAAACCTAGTGAGTTCCCCAGCAGCTTTGCTGGATTTTTGGGGTTTATTTTTTTCTCCTGCTAAGAGTGAGACTCTTTTACTCCCACTCTTAGACATGATTTGAGGTGTTCCTTTGACTTTCCATGTGTTTTATGGGCTATGGGGTCTTTTACTCCATAGGGTCTCATGTGTTTTTGATGTGGGTTACACAGCACCCTCCGTGCCGTAACCCAGGGGGTGTCGTAGCGACCCCCCAACATAGACTCCATACCCTGGGACTGACTACTGTCTCCCAGGGCATGTAAAGTCACCATTGGCTTTACTAGTCCCAAATTATCAACAGAAACCAGTACAAACCATCATATTGTGGACGTACTGGTCGGGGCAATTCGATTGCGGCGGGGTCTGTTGTTCTAGGGGGCACGTCTCCGTCCCCCCTGATCGAGTTTTGGCTGGTGGCAGTGGATACTACTTTTTATATTCGACCGCAAATATATCTCTATGGGATTTTCCCATTTTTCGAGGCTACCAACTTTAATTATTTAATTCCTATAGCCTCGAACATACCGCCGGTTTATTTATTTAATATTAATTCACCGGTTGGTATTTTTTGCCAGAACTCGATTCTAAAATGGCGTTTGTGTTCTCTTCTGTGACTCCAACCCAAGTCCAGCCCTTTGTTCCACTTTTTGGCGGGCTTCACCACAGAAGCCTCCAAAAGTGGTGCCACTCTTTCTGGTTGCCACAGGGGGTGTGCGAGGGGGTTTAGGCAACCTGGACTGAGTTGCCTTGGCAACTCAAGTCGCACTCTTGTGTGATTGGCCCAAGTGGTGAGCCAGCCGGCTCACCACTTAGCATGTTTGATTGACAGCTAGGCTGAATGAATGGGGGTTTGCTGCATAAAAGCAGGGCTTTGGGGACTGGAACTTCAGAAGTCGCCACAGGACCCAAGAATCCGAGGAGGGAGAAGCTGAGCCGACCTGCAACGACAACACCACCGGTGGAGCCCTGCTGAACCGTTTCATTCTTTGTGTGCAAACTATCTACAAGACTCTTTGGGCATAACCCCACTGTGTAAACCTGGACCCCTTCTGCTTGCTCTCTCCAAGAGTGGGCCTTGCAATTGACTTCCTTGCTCTCCAGTAGAACTCTGCCTATCCTGCCTTACTGTGGTTCTTTAAAAAGTATTGAAATTTGTGTGCTTCAATAACTCTACCTTTTTCCCTCCCTTTTTAACGACTTATTAGAGTGCCATCTTATGTCAAACGCTCACCTCTGGCTGAAAATAAGTGGTGTTTCTCATTAAGACTTGTCTAATAAGTAATTAGGGTTGTATGTATATAATAGTGACTGTGTGCAGAATTTACTTACCTCTTTGTGCTAGTGTAATTTACAAATGTGTCTTTAAATAAATAATTGTATACTTTTACACCAAAGCTCTGGTCAGTGTTTGCTTGTGCTACTATGTCTCTGTACCTATTGTGTATACTCTATATACTGCCTAACTCTTCTTGAGGGAGGTCTGACTGCTCAGCCACAGCTACCAAGTGAATCTGTGTGGTACAGACTGCTACCAAGTGGGTTTACTGCCAAACACCTGTAGTCTTAAATTTTTTGCAGTGGTCCCTAAGGGAACTGCACAGGTTTCTGCCTAACACTGGTGTACAGCGGTGGGATTTGTATTGAGTATACATTTTAGTGTGCTTATAGATACCTTAGTGCAACTAACCACAAAGCTTAGCACTAAAGAAGTTATTTTCTAAAACATGTCAACTATGGAAAGTTATAGTCAAGAGTCCCTTGCTACAAAAACTGCTGATTGTTTAAGAGTTCTATGTAAGCATAAGAATCTCCTGACTAAAAGCAAGAAAATGGAGCTAATAGAAAGGTTGTTAGCAAACCAAAATCTGGATGGTGGTTCAGAGGAACCTACCACTCCAGCAACTGTAGATAACAGCAATGATATTGATATGAATGTTAGTATTGATAACTTTGAGTCAGAAGCAGAAGAGGAGGTGGAAGATGATAAAGTTGTCTCCTCTGGGCCTCTACCTGCCCTGCCAGCTGTACCTACTGGACCTTTACCAGGTCCCACACTTAATCCTCAATATATGGAACTAGAAAAAATGAAGCTTGAATTAGAATTCAAAAGAATTAGTGCTCAAACAGAACAACGGCACCAAGAACTAAGGCTTAGAGAAATGGAGCTCAACCATGAGCTAGAAATGAAAAAATTGTCTGTGGAAAGTGCTTCTCTCTGCGAATCCTCTAGGAGTTCCAGTCCCAAAAGACCCCGGATGCCTAAGGAGTTGGTGGGTATGCATGAGCCCACGTTGGATGTGTTGGATTGGTTGAGTTTGTTTGAGTATAATCATGGGCTCCAGAACATTACAGGAAATTAGTTACTTTCCTGGTTGTTCTCTAGGCTCCCCCCTGTTGCAACTGATGTGGTAATGGAGTGGGGGAGGAGGATAAGAAGGATTATGAAAGTGTGAAGCTAGCTTTGATAGGTAGATTTGGGAAGACCCCTTCCCAGTACCTTAAGAGTTTTAGGACCCTCAAAAAGAATGATGGTACCCCTTGGGCTACCTGGGTGAGTGAGTGTTTGAAAAACTTATAGGGATGGATTAAGGGTTACAAGGTGAACACTTATGAGGGAATGAGAGATGTTGTTATGTTGGAGTCAATTTATGATGCCTGCTCTCCTGAGCTCAGACAGCACTTGGCTGATTCAAGGGAATTACACCCTAGAAAACTAGCTAAGGCTGCTGACTTGTGGGTTGCCAACAGGGCTACTCACAATGATTCAGGGGTCACTCAGAAAAAGGATGAGGGAAAGCAGCCACCAAAAGGGAACCAAGAGATTTCTAATACATCCCAACCCAAAGAGGGCCCCAAACAACAAAATAACCAGGGTAAATCCCAGGGTAAACCACAACAGGCTAGTGTACCCTCTGGTCACAAACCAGAAGGAGGTCAGACCAAGCCACCCTTGCAGAGAGCATTTGGAACATGCTATCTCTGTGGGGCAACTGACCACATCAAAGGAGATCCCAGATGTAAGGGTAAACCTACTGGGATCAGCACAGTCTCCTTAGCCTTCACTCCTGAGGAGGAAGTACAAATGGCTAGTGCTCACTTTGAAGTCTTTGCTGAAGAACCTTTGGGTCTTCAAGTAAGTGTAACAGTAGAGTCCATGGATCTGGTTAGTGATCAGAATAGGAGTGTGTACAACTCCATACCAGAAACCTCTAAAGTTTATTATATGGACAGTGTTCTTGTTAATGGCCAGGATACTCCTGCCAGGCGAGACTCTGGGGCCAGCAGAACAGTAGTGGATGAAAGCTTTTTCAGTCCTGAGGATGTTGCTAAGGCACCCAAAGGTCCCACTAAGATGTCTGGAGGCCCTGTCCAAATGGTTCCAATTCTACCAGCCCTCATTCAGTGTAATGACATGACAGTGTTGATTCCTGTCAGTGTTCAGACTGAGGTGCCTGGTAGAGTCCTGTTGGGGAATGATCTAAGAACTCTAGGAGTAGTATCCAGTACCCCCAGGCCTCCCAGTATGGAGGCCCAGAACCAAACCAAATTGGCTAGAGATGCCACCTTAAGGAACCACTCTAAGCCTGTGGGAACCTCTACTGAGAACCCCACTACAAGCCCTGGTGTTGGTAAATTGACCTCTGACCGAGGCAAATTTCAGGCTAAAATGTTAGGGAAATGGGAACCCCAACCAAGCTCAATCATTGTTCCTCCAGTTTTAGAGTCTGTGACTCCCCCTACTTCTGAGGAAGAGGTGGATAGACCTACTGGAACTCTAACTAGACCTAAGAGAACTGGTAATTCTCAGTGCTGGTGGAAAACCAGAAAAGAAAAGTCTAAGGCCAAAAACCTTCAGACTGTTGGACCTTCCACAGAAGACTCCAACCCAATTCCTAGTCTTAAGGGGGAAACTCCTAAAGTAGGTAAAGGTAGATCTAAGAGGAAGGAGAAGCATGTACCTTGCTTATCTCCATCCCCTCCAACCAAGAGGCCTAAAACCCAACCTTCTCCCAACAGAGAGGTGGTGAGGACCTCTGGAGGCCCCTCTAGATCTAACGGAATCCTTTATAAGGACCCCTTAAAAAAGCCTAACACAGGTTCAGAAGTTGTAACAACTTCTGAGGGACTGGTCAACCAGATCCCCTATAACTTTAAAAAGACTGATGTTCCTCAAAGGGTTTGTAGGTCATATAGCTTACAAAGGAAAACCTTTGATTTCACCATTGAGCACAGGTCAGGGTGTCACCATCAAAATGCTGATGGACTCTCCAGGATGTATGTCATCGACTAGAGGTATGAGGTTCATCCAGGAGTGGATTAAATCTGCCTGTCCCTTAGTCTGGGGGGGGGCGAGTGTTAGGGAGAATTCTCTGTAAAGGCTAATTTCCCAAACCTAATGAGTCCCCCAGCAGCTTTGCTGGATTTTTGGTGTTTAATTTTTTTCTCCTGCTAAGAGTGAGACTATTTTACTCCCACTCTTAGACATGATTTGAGGTGTTCCTTTGTCTTTCCATGTGTTTTATGGGCTATGGGTTTTTTTACTCCATAGGGTCTCATGTGTTTTTGATGTGGGTTCCACAGCACCCTCCGTGCTTTAACCCACGGGGTGTCGTAGCGACCCCCCAAAATAGACTCCATACCCTGGGACTGACTACTGTCTCCCAGGGCATGTAAAGTCACCATTGGCTTTACTAGTCCCAAATTATGAACAGAAACCAGTACAAACCATCATATTGTGGACGTACTGGTTGGGGCAATTTGATTGCCCCGGGGTCTGTTGTTCGAGGGGGCACGTCTCTGTCCCTCCTGATCGAGTTTTGGCTGGTGGCAGTGGATACTACTTTTTATATTCGACCGCGAATATATCTCTATGGGATTTTCCCATTGTTCGAGTCTACCAACTTTAATTATTTCATTCCTATAGCCTCGAACATACCGCCGGTTTATTTATTTAATATTAATTCACTGGTTGGTATTTTTTGCCAGAACTCGATTCTAAAATGGCGTTTGTGTTCTCTTCTATGACTCCAACCCAAGTCGAGCCCTTTGTTCCACTTTTTGGCGGGCTTCTCCACAGAAGCCTCCAAAAGTGGTGCCACTCTGTCTGGGTACCACAGGGGGTGTGGGAGGGGTTTAGTCACCCTGGACTGAGTTGCCTTGGCAACTCAAGTCGCACTCTTGTGTGATTGGCCCAAGTGGTGAGCCGGCCGGCTCACCACTTAGCATGTTTGATTGACAGCTAGGCTGAATGAATGGGGGTTCGCTGCATAAAAGCAGGGCTTTGGGGACTGGAACTTCAGAAGTCGCCACATGACCTAAGATCCGAGGAGGGAGAAGCTGAGCCGACCTGCAACGACAACACCACCGGTGGAGCCCTGCTGAACCGTCGCACCACTTTTCCCGACGACAGAGGAAATCTCGAGTCTGGAGAGTCTTTTTCCTTTGACTGGTGGGGATAAGCAGTTTTGCCTTCTTTTCACCTTCCTGGAGCATCTCGTGGCCGCCTTGCCCGTGCCAAGCACCCCGGCCATCGGAATACCACGGCTTACCACTACCGCAAAGAGAAGGGTAGTACCTTTTAACCGAAAGAACTCCGTGGCTGGTTTCCTCCCTGGCAGTGCAATGACCTTCTTCTTTCCTCCACGGCGAGACATCCTCTTCCTCTGGCCGAAACACCGACTTGCACCCGCTACCAGGAACAACTGCCCCCGCTGGAGCTTCCTTCCCACTTAAGGTACTGTGTCCCGCCTGGCTTCCCTTGCGACAGATCGTTCGGGGTGACAGTAAAGTCTCGACTTTCTAACCTGGGCTGGCCTGGGACGACCTAGCTAACTTTTCCTGACTTTAATTTCATTCTTTGTGTGCAAACTATCTACAAGACTCTTTGGACATTACCCCACTGTGTGAACATGGACCCCTTCTGCTTGCTCTCTCCAAGAGTGGGCCTTGCAATTGACTTCCTTGCTCTCCAGTAGAACTCTGCCTATCCTGCCTTACTGTGGTTCTTTAAAAAGTATTGAAATTTGTGTGCTTCAATAACTCAACACCTTTTTCCCTCCCTTTTTAACGACTTATTAGAGTGCCATCTTATGTCAAGCGCTCACCTCTGTCTGAAAATTAGTGGTGTTTCTCATTAAGACTTGTCTAATAAGTAATTAGGGTTGTATGTATATAATAGTGACTGTGTGCTGAATTTACTTACCTCTTTGTGCTAGTTTAAATTTCAAGTGTGTCTTTAAATAAATAATTATATACTTTTACAGCAAAGCTCTGGTCAGTGTTTGCTTGTGCTACTGTGTCTCTGTACCTATTGTGTATACTCTATATTCTGCCTAACTCTTCTTGAGGGACATCTGACTGCTCAGCCACAGCTACCAAGTGAATCTGTGTGGTACAGACTGCTACCAAGTGGGTTTACTGCCAAACACCTGTAGTCTTAAATCTTTTGCAGTGGTTCCTAAGGGAACTGCATAGGTTTCTGCCTAACAGGCCAGTTCCCCAGAACAAGCCCTAGATCATCTCAGCTATACTTGCCACTCCCTCCACAGGCTGGGCTTCTCCCTCAACTTCAAGAAGTCCCACATGATACCATCACAAAAACTCCAATTCATTGGAGCAGTCCTGGATGCATCCCTGGTAAAAGCCTATCCACCAGAGGTGAGGGCTCAAGACATTCTGTATATGGTGACAAAATTCCAGAATTCCCAGCATCTTCCGGCCTTCGACTTTCTATGGTTGCTCGGTCTCATGGCATCCTGCATTTTTCTGGTGCCAGAGGCTCACCTGAGAATGAGATCTCTCCAGTGGAGGCTCAGAACACATTGGTCACAGTTCTCATGAAGGATGTCGGATCTTCTACTAATCCCAAACAGAGTCTCACTGGATCTTCAATGGTGGGCCTTTCGGGAGAACATCTTGAAAGGAGAATTGTTTTGGCAACCATGGCTGGAGATAATGGTAGTGACGGACGCCTCGCTCACGGGGTGGGGAGCCTATACCAACATTTGGCATCAGCGGTCGTTGGTCTCCATCAGAGTCCAAACTACACATCAACCTTTTAGAGCTGAGGGCAATCAGACTAGCGCAGAAGGCCTTTCTGCCCTCTGTACAGGGCAAGAACGTCCTGATAATGATGGACAACACAGTGGCCATGTACTACCTCAACAAGGGAGGAGGTGTAGGGTCACTACCACTGTGCAGAGAGGCAATGCAGCTCTGGTTCTGGGCAATACAAGAAGGAATCTCTCTATCGGCAGTTCACCTAGCCGGAGAGAAGAACATAATAGCGGATGCTCTGAGCAGGCAGAGCGCAGTCTCCCACGAGTGGGAACTAGCTCAGGAAATCCTTCAAGAGACCTTCACCCTTTGGGGAACCCCTCAAGTGGATCTTTTCATGACCGGTGCCAACCAGAAGTGCAAACTGTTCTGCTCAAGGGAATTTCCCCCGAGAGGAGCTCTAGTGAGAGAGAGAGAGAAAGAGAGAGAGAGAGAGAGAGAGAGGAGGGTTGGGTTCTCCATTCGGTTATCAGGACTCTCAGCCTTCACGCGTGGTTTCTGAGAGGCTGGTATAAAAGGATTAGGACCTCCCGGATGACCTAATGGAGGTCTCGCTTTCGGCTAGAAGGCCAGCAACCAAATCTTTATACCACTGCTGTTGGAATAAGTTCTGCAGCTGGTGTAGAGATAAGAATGTTGACCCTTTCTCATGCAATACACCAATGGCGTTATCTTTTCTTTTGCACTTGTCAAATCTGGGACTCCAGATTGGTATGATCAAAGGTTATCTAGCAGCACTTTCCATCTTCAAGCGCACTGCAGAGGAAGTCTCCTATTTTAAGACTCCTCTAGTAATTCAATTCTTAAAAGGATTAACTAATGTTTATCCTCTGACTCCCTTTTAGGTCCCACTGTGGGATCTCAATTTGGTTTCAAACTTTCTAATGGGTGCGTCTTTTGAGCCTCTTCATTCTTGCCCGTTAAGACTTCTTACCTTGAAGACAGTTTTCTTAGTGGCTATAACATCTGCCCGAAGGGTGAGTGAGCTACAGGCTTTATCCTGCAAGCCTCCTCATAGTGTTTTTCATAAAGACAGAGTGGTATTGAAAGTGAAGCCTAACTTTCTCCCTAAAGTTGTTTCTGATTTTCATATCACTCAGATAATAACCTTACCATCCTATCATCCTCCGCCACACCCGGGGAAAGGAAGAAAAGCTTCACAGGCTCGACCCCAGGCGTGCACTGAGTTTCTACATTACCAGATTAGCAAAACTGAGACAGCATGGTAAGTTGTTTGTGGGCTATACAGGCCATAAACTGGGTCTAGCCATCACCAAACAAACCATCTCAACATGGATTATTTTAACAATTTCAGAATGCTACAGACTGGCCGGTAAAGACCACCCAGATCATCTAAGGGCTCACTCGACTAGGGGTATCGCAACTTCGTCTGCTTTGCAGAGGGGAATTCCAATAAAGGATATTTGTGCAGATGCCACATGGCCGTCTGCACACACCTTTACGAAATACAACAGTCTGGATTCCTCCACTAGCCAAGAGTCTGTTTTTGAAAAAGCAGTTCTGTACTCTGTGCATTCTTGATCACTTCAATTTTACTCCCTCCTCCGAATAATGTAACTGCTTTGGGAGTGTATCAAAGAAAAGGAATACGTGGGAGGACACAATCCATTCGAAGAACAAGTTACTTACCCATGGTAACGTTCTTTCGACTGGCTGTTCCTCCCACGTATTCCTTATCGCCCCTCCCATTCTACCCCGCAGTAAATCTTCCCTTGTGGTTACAGTCTGCCCTCTCTCAAGGGTAGTAACCGTCTAACTCAAGACAGTGCTTCGCTCTTCAAAGCGGAACTGAGCAAGGGGCACTGCGCACGTTACTTATACCTGTGATGACGTCGACATCAAGACGGATGCCTCCGAGGGATATTCAGTCGATCAGGCACTGACGCACAGTGCCCTCTACTGAAAAAAATAATTATGAGGGAGCAAGCTGGATATTAGGAAATATCAAAGATAAGGAATACGTGGGAGGAACATCCAGTCGAAAGAACGTTACCATGGGTAAGTAACTTGCTCATCTCCTTCCCTTCACATACCGATACACACCGACACAGGACATAACACACCTCATCTACTTCATAGACTGGAAACACAACACACTATGAACACTTCGCCATGCTACACACATGCCACCCAATCCAACAACACCAACAGCCAAGCACAGAGGGGAACGACCAAGACAGTGTAACTAACTATCCAGCAGCAAGCTTGGACCAATAGTTCAACATTCAAAAAGCTTGTCCAATAAAAAAAGTAATTCTCCAGCATGGATTCTGGCATGGATTCACATGCTCATGAATATTCCCCGTCGTCTGGCTGGGAATCCTCAGTAAAAGACAAAAACAGTTTAACTATCGTTTACAAACTGTCTTTCTCCGATAAACCAATCACTGAGCTCTGGGTCACACTGCCCCCAGCCAATGATTGCCCTCTCCTTAAGCCCCTCCTCTGGCAGCCATCTTCAGATTTGGTAGCACATAAAGTAGCAGTATGACCAAAAAGAGCCACAGAGGGGCAGGAGGGAGGGTTTGAATGTGAATGCATGCCAGACCACACCAGTTGCAGGTAAGTAACTTGTTACCTCTCCAGCATGGGGTCTGGCATGAATTCACATGCTCATGAATAAAGAATACATAGCAGTACATACATACACAACCACAGCAGGTGCCAAGGCTCAACAGAAGCAATTACTCTTACATGTTCACCAGGCTCACCTTCAAGCGAACAGGTCACGTAGCACTGCTTGGCCGACCCTGGACTCCTCTGTGGAATCCCTGTCGATGCAGTAGAATTTCGTGATGGTGTGTGAAGACCTCCACGTAGCAAACCTGCAGATGTCCAGCAGGGGCACACCAGACAGGAACGCACCAGATAGGAACGCTATCGTCGCATCGATCGCTCTGATAGAATGGGCTCTTGGAAGGCCAGGCAGCGGTCTGTTTGCCGACCGGTGACAAAGAGTGATGCAGCCGGAGAGCCATCAGGAGGTGGAAGCCTTGGACAAGACCTTCCCATGTTTCACAGGACCAAAGTTCACAAAAAGCTGTCTTCCGGAAACTCTTTGTGCGGGCCACATAAAACTTCAGCGCTTGAGACACATCTAGGGAGTGCAAAGTCCTTTCAGCTGGCGACGAAGGCATCGGAAAAAACACAGGCAACACCAAGGGTTCGTTGGGATGAAATTCCGACGGAACCTTGGGCATGAAGCAGGGTTGCGTCCGGAGCACCACCCTTGTCTCCTGGAAAGTCAAATAAGGCTGCTTGCAGGGCAGGGTCTGGATCTCACATACTCTCCTGGGAGAGGTAATGGCTTTTTTCCAAGACAGGAAATTGAGCGGAGCCTGATGCATACGCTCGAATGGGGCCCCCATGAGCCGAGTCAGCACCATGTTCAGTTCCCACGCCGGGGCAGGAGCCTTCACCAGTGGGAACGATTGGAACAATCCCTTGATGAACACCTTGACTAGACGGTGCGGCCAAAGCGAAGACCGTCCTGGAGACCTGGAGAAGCGGGAGATAGCCACCAAATGCACCTTCATGGAGGCGTGCGCCAGCCCCGACTTAACCAATGACAACAAGTACGGAAGGACTTGGGGGGCCATGACCCTCAGAGGGTTAATCTTCTGCGACCGGCACCAAGTCGCGAAACACTTCCATTTGTGTCCGTAACACTTCAGAGTTAACGACGCCCTGGCCATAGTGAGGACCTTTTGAAGTCCGCAGGCAGCTCATAACCACCAAACTCTAATGCTGCAGGAGCCAGGCCTTCAAGTTCAGCGATCCTGGGTCATGGTGCAGGATTGCGCCTCCTTCCCTGGCGAGAAGATCCGCGACCACTGTTAGCTTTGCCTCAGCCATGCTGGCGCGACGAGGATCATCATGCACCGTCTGAGTTGAATGATGACTCATAGTATTAGGGCCAATGGAGGGAACACACACAGGAACAGGCCCTCCCAAAAGGAAGGAGAAGGCGTCCCACCATGCTCCCCGGCTGGGGGGACCTGCTGGTGAATCTCCGGCACTTGGTGTTCATCGCCGTCGCAAACACATCGTTCTGGGGACTGCGCCACCTGAGGAAGAGGTTGTCCACTTCATCCTGCTGAACCTTCCACTCATCGCAAAAGTGCAGCTCACTGCTGAGAGAGTCAGCAACCGTGTTCTTTACTACTGCCAGGTGAAAAGGAATGATAAACATCCCTTGGGCAACGTCTCAGTCCGACAACTCCTGCGCCTCCCTAGCGAGTGCTGGGAATCTGGTGCCCCCCTGCTTCCTTATGTAGAACATCGTGGTGGTATTGTCCGTGAAGACCCTCACCACTTTGCCCCTGAGAGACGGAAGAAAGGACGTGAGGGCCCAAAACACTGCCCGTAGTTCCAGAACATTGATGTGTAGCTCCTTCTCCTCTAGTAGCCACAGGCCTCTGGCTTGGGGACGTCCGGTGTCAGCTCCCGAGCCCTCCAGGGAAGCGTCCGTAGTGATTGTCTCCTGGTATGGGGGGCTCTGGAAGTCTGTGCCCCCTGCGAAGTTGGAGCTCACGCCCCACCACCTTATCGCCCGACGGAACTCCTCACCAAGCACAATCGTGTCCTTGAAGCTTCCGGGCACCTGGATCCAACGGGCATCCAAGAATTCCTGGAGGGGTCGCATCCGCAACGTGCAGAGCCTGATTAGGTAGATACACAACAACATCATGGCGAGTAGTGACTTGATGGTCCTCACTGTGGCGATCTTCAGTGCCAACAGCCGTTGCACCTTGCCCAAAATGGCTGCTATCCTTTCCTCTGAGGGGGCCGCCAGGCAGGATACTGTGTTGAGTCTGGCCCCGGGGAACAGAGCGTCCTGCGATGGCACCAAGCAGGACTTTGGTATGACACCAACATGAAACTTTGTTACACCAAACAAGGCAACTTATATATCTCCCTCCATCACCACTGCAAAACCTGCATGTCTCCCAGTGCAGCCACGTGAAGTACAAATGCAGAACCTGGATAACAGCTGAGATGTTCTATTCCACATGAAGTTCCTTAATGATTTTATTCCTCTTAGCCACAAATACTGTTTTCTTTTGCGAGGCAACAGGCGTGACCTGCAGCTTCTCAGCACGCACCTCCATAGCCATGCTGCCACTTTCCAAGGAATTGAATCCATTAAATGGCAGAAGGGCACACCATGACCTCATCACGCATGCAAACGCCTGGAGGTTCTTTCCCTTGCCCTGCAGCTAGGCTCTTCAAAGCAAACCAACGCTCTTGGAATCCTCTGAACACTGGTGAAGATCACCAACACCCTTACCACTCCGGATGACGTCACCACTCGGCAGCTCATCTCGCCGGAGAGCAGATCCACTCTGCTTTAACCACCCAACGGCTGTCAGAGTATCGACCCACCATGGCACAGAAACCAAGTGCCATCTAACCAAGACAACGAGCCGACAGCCTCTCAGCAGACACTCCGGGGAACACAGACTGGGCCCAGACCCTCATCAGCATTCCGAGCCAGTGAGAAACAGAGCATTCAACACTTGAATATTAATTGGAGGCCACGGATCCTCTTGTCTCATAAACTGAAATGTTTATCAACAAGCAAACTTTTTTCACTCTGCCTGTTGGCCTTGCAGATCCAGCTCCAAGGCATGAAATAAGCAGTGTTGAGTAGCAATTTGCTGTGCAATTATGGAGGTCTGCTAAATGAATTGCCACTTGTGTAGCAAACCTAGCTATTTAACTTGCTCTGTTCAATGAAAGCACAGCTCACACTGTATTACTACTCTCTTACCCTCAGTGGTCGAAGTGTACGAAAATAAGTAGTGGGACTATGTTCCCTGCTGGCCTGCCCCTGCTCCCCACAAATCCAATTGCCAAAACCCCTCCCGCACACAATACAAGCCCCCAAACACTTGCACCTGCTGTTTAAGGGAACGTTCAGTGCAGTGCACTGAAAGTGAAGGTTTCAACTTCTTCCTAAACTTTTATTTTAAAACAAAACCATTCCGGAACGGTTTCTTGTTAAAATAAAAGTATAGGAGTTTTGCAAGGTAATTTAAAAAAAGTATAGGAGCACCGCTCCCGCTCACTTCGACCACTGCTTACCCTCAGGGATCTCTCCACCCACTTTTCTCTTTTCACTGCATATTCAAAGGGGCTAATGGAGAGAGGGTGCAGCAGTGGCCAAATCCTCCAGCCTTATGTGCCAAATGCCTGTGTGAGTATGCAAGCAAGATTTTCTTTTCTTTTTCAAATAATTGCAAATAAGAAGTAATCGGGATAATACCTTTATTAAGGTAACCATATCCTTTCTCCCAAAGACAAGTATGTGTTAACTTTTTTTATGCAGTCATTCAATTCCTTTTCTAAAAATGTAATGGGCCTCATTACGATACCGGCTGTAGCCGTGCCGGTAAAACAGGTATTTTTCCGGCACCCTGGAATGGGAAATTACCGGGTCATTACGGCCCCGCTGGACCTGGTAATTGCCCTTTGCCGGGCGCCAGTAAAAGCATTCCCATTTCAGCCCCATGGGGCTCAATGGGAATGGGGAGGCCGGTGTCATGATGCCTGCCCCCGGAAGACCAGACCAGGCCCAGCAGCCCCGGAAGCAGGCATCATGCCACTTGGAGCATGCCCAAAAGCCCCAGTTAGGGGCTGTTTGGGTGCAGTCCTGGCGCCTATGGCGCAAGGCTCATAAAGATAAAGTCAGTCCTGGCGCCATGGGCGCCAGGCTCATTATTGATAACTTACCTGAAGCAGACCATGCTGCATACCCACCTGAGGCAGACCATGCTGCATGAAGACTCAAACCAAATGAGGCTTAGGAGGGACTATTTTACTGAAGGGACTATTTGTTACTTGGGTGGGGCTGCGGAAGAATACTTACCTGGATCTTCTTCCAAGGCTATTTAAACCACGCCCGGACAGCCACACGTGCTTCGCGTTATTCTGCTTGCTGCAGCGTAACGCTCACCGTGTTTTCAGCAGCTCCAGTCTTCAGCCTTGCCCGCTTCAGTCCTGGGACTCCTGAAACAAGAAGAAAAGAAGGATAAAGGTTAGAACAGGAGTTTTAACTTTAATCCTTGCCTGAATCCTGAACCATTTCACCACAGAACTGAAAGACAGAAGGCTTTGAAGCATCGCTTCACATTCCTATGACGCCGCGCTGAACTCACCTGCTTGGCGGTACTTCAGCATTCCATCACGCTCTCTCCATCTCGCGGCCACCCTCTGACACCTAAGGAGACAAAGACAGCAAGGTGAGCAAGGGGAGAAAGCAAAGACAATGCCAGTTACCCCCCACAAAACTTACCTGATTTACCACGGGGGTCTCACCTCATCTCGGGTCGGCACAGTCAACTCTGCTTCATCGCCGTACCCCGGCCCCTAAGGGGAAAACCACAATAAACTTACCTGAATCTTACCAAGTTCCATTTGGAAATCTTCGAGTGGATTAATCGGCAACCTGCAAGGAATCGGACAGAGTGAAGATCAGACATTTGAACTCTTATGAACAATTGGACTTTAGAGTCAATACTGGAACTCACCAATTCCTCTACGCCAGTGAAGTAACTGGTCATCAACGCGTCCCTGCGGTCGACGCAGGATGGAGAGCTCATCCTTCCAAACCATCAGGTGAGACTAAGGAGGGGACATCAAGAGTGATCTGTGGGAAGACAACAGGAGTGGGGAAGGTGGGTTGACACTCAATTCCACGGGTGGTTAATTCCTCTTCTCCTTTGCAGAAGAATATTCTTGCGAGCCAGACAAACTAGGCTGAGCGGGCCAGTCCAGTCAGTCATCTCGGCGCTACACGTCACGCCGGTGGAAACAACAGCGGCCCAGTTCCGGTCGACGCCCCCGTGGGAACCAGGTGTGCATAACAGCCGGATGCACCGGCACCATTGATAATAGTGCCAGTGCATCCGACATGCTCTGCACACGGGTGCCAGTCCGCCTGCCAGGTCAGACCTGGCGGCCGAAAAGACACCTGCGAGCAGAACTCGTAGTTTGCCACTCCGGGAACTACGGTGCCGGCATGCTTACCGGTACCGTAGTTACTCGACCGGCAAACGTATAATGCATAATTACAGTTTTGCTACTGTAAAACACTGCATTGTTGCCATGCCCTCAAGTAAAGTCCTGTACTCCTTGATATTCTGTCGTATCACCCTGTTGCTTTATACCAGATGCCCTCAAAGTCAGAAGTCAGCTAACTACAATATTACACCTAATTTGCCCAGTTCTCTTCCTGCTACACCATCCACTCTGCTTAGTCTCTTACTTTCTTTCCTCTTAAATAATGATGTTTACGCATAGTAGTGATCAATAATACCAGTATGTACATATATAGAGCTACTGCACTACCATCACTGTAGTTAGCCTCCAGAGCTCGCTTTGCTCTAGGATTAGGATTACATTATATATTAGTACCTGCAGTAGAGAGAGCTGGCCAAACTGTTTTCAGGGCCTTTTTTATCATATCTATTTGTGTCCATTCATGCAGCTAACCTTTTATAGACTCATCCAGGGCTGCATAGTATTTTCACCCACTCACATTTTAGAATAGATTATAAGAAGGGCCAGTGCCATTTGTAGGGGATATTTGAAACATTTATTTAAACTTGACTTTCTCCAGCATGGGGTCTGGCATGGATTCACATGCTCATGGATATACCCCGTCGTCAGGCGGGGAATATCCATGAGCAAATCCTCGGTAAAGAAAAATCAGTATCAGTTTTGTTTCTGATCTGTCTTACGTAGTAGTAACCAATCACTGATCTCTGCGTCATACTGACCACAGCCAATGACTGCCATCTCCCTAAGCCTCGCCTCTGGCAGCCATCCTCAGATTTTTACCGCACGTTCAAGTGTTGGTAGTCCTCGTGCTTATCTCTCGAGCTTTTGCTGCGTGTTTCGCACTTTTTTAGGTGAATTTTCACATTTTTTCGGTTAATCGAGCCTCGAGCTCTACCGTTTCTACTCCCGTTAACGGGTACCCGTTGCAGGATTTTCCTACGCCCCTCAAGGGTGAAGATTTCGTCGAATCAACCTCTTGGAGGATTCCAGAAGATTCGCGGCCTACTTCGAGATGGCCCATGACTCGAGTTTGTCACCCGGACCCAAGCTGTTTCGCAGCTGCCCTGGATGCGGGCTGCAGAATGTGTTTAAGGAGGACGAACATTCGCGATGCCTCTACTGTCTTCATGGGGACAAGACTCATGTAGAGAAGGACTGCCAGTTCTGCAAGAACTTGTCGGAGCAGACCATGAGGGACCGTCGATCCCGTCTCTCCAGCTGGTTGGAGAAGGGCTCAACGGGTGAGAAGAAGAAGAAAGGGTCCGAGCGGGCTTCTAAGTCCTCTGCGGGCGCCCCGGCGATGGGGGCCCAACACCAGGCCAAGCGTCGCGACTCCGCTGGCACCGGGAGCGCCGAAAGGTCGGGCTCTTCGGTTGCCAGACAGGGCGCACCTTCCCCGGCACCGTCAACCACGAGCCAGCGCTCCGGTTCGGGGAAGAGGAGTCCGAGACCCCGGGTAAGCTTCGGGAGAAGCCCCGTCCGATCTCGGGAGAGGGGGAGCAAGGCGTCGCCCCTCCCCCTAAGGAGAAGTCCCAGGACGCACCTAAGGTGGTGAAGGCCCCTACCCAGCAGGCAAAGGCCTCTATCGAGGCGATTGCGGCGACTCTGGCCAAGCCGGCAGAGACCCCGCCAGCAGAGACTGCCTCCGGGACTAGAGTTTCCCTGCCGCCAAGGAGGGAATCCTCTTTTCAGCCCATCGTCATGGCCCCTGTGATGGAAAAAGGGGGGGCACGGTAGCCTCCTCGAGCTCGGAGTCAGCCTCGGAGGGGGAACTGACCGAGGTCGCGAGGAATCTCGAAGTACAATTCGAGAAGGTTCGGTCCCGCAAGGAAGATCCTCGGGAGATAACCGAGGAAGACGACGATGGCGAGGAAGAGCAGCCTTCCCTTCCGGCGCAGCCGGAACCTAGGCCTCAGGATAGCTCGGTGGCCATTTTGTTTGCAATCCAGTCCTTATGCTCTGAGATAAGGACGAGATTACCACGGCCCAGGCCGGAGGACCCGCAACCTGGCCCGTCGGGAAGTCCTCAGAACAAACGACGGAGGACCCAACCCTCTCCTCCGCTCGCCCCTGTAAGGCCTGCAGTTCCCTCCTCATCCTCCCACGAGTCGGGAGATGATGGTGCGGTGGGTTCGACGACGGGTTCTGAGGGCGACGGCGACGCAACGGGTCTCCCGTCGCATGGGCATCTCCGCCCGACGAGATTGGCTCATTCCACGCCATGATCGCCAGGGCGTCTGAATTGTTCCAGCTCTGCCCGGAGGAGCAGAAAAAGGAAGGTTTCCTCTATCAGCGCCGGGTGGCCAAGAGGAAGACTGTCATAGCGGTGCCTCTAATCGATGACATCTGGGAGGAGGGCCTGTCGGTACTCAAGAACCCCTCCACGGCACCAGCCAAACGGGACCGGTACGAGAAGAAGTACCGGGTCCCCGAGACCGCTCCCTTGTGCCTCAGGGCCCAGCCAACGCCAGACTCAGTCGTCTCGGCGGCGGCGAAGAAGAAAGCGGCGGGGTCAGGAGCCTCAACGTCGAATTCCCCTCCGGACGGCGAGGGAAAGAAGTTGGACGCCATGGGGCGACGGGTCATTTCGTCGGCCGCGACGACGATCAAAGCGGCCAACGCCCTGGCGATCGTGGCCCGTTACGACAGGGAGCTCTGGTTTAAGCTGGCCCCCATATTGGACTTCCTACCAGACGACAAGAGGTCCGAGGCCCTGGAAATCAAGAGGGCGAGGTGGCGTCGGACCACGCCATAATGGTGGCAACCGATATTGCCGATACCGGGTTCCGCCAGCTGGGCAACGGAGTTTGCCTACGACGACGGGGTTGGCTCCGGGCGACCGACTTCCGTCAGGACGTCCAAACCAGGGTGTTGGACATGCCGTTCGACGGCAGTAACTTGTTCGGGAAGGCGGTGGACGAATCCCTCCAAGCCATGAAGACGGACACGGAGACGGCCCGCGCCCTAGGAGCCCTTCAGCAACGACGGCCCTTTCGGAGCTCTGGAGGCAGACAGGGGGCCTCCAAGGGATCCAGCGGTGGCTTGTCGTCCTACCGCCAGGCGGCACGCTCCTCATCTCAGGAGGCCTACAGGGAGCGCCTCGCCGCCGTCGGCAAGGTGGCCAGGGTGGCAAGGCCACCACCTCCAAGCAGGACTGAACCGGCCGTGGCCTCGGGCCCCCACCGAAGCACCCCGGTGGGAGGCCGGCTGACGAAGTTCGTCGGCGTGTGGAAGTCCATCTCCACCGATCGTTGGGTGCTGGATACCCTGGCAAGAGGACACTATCGAATTCCTGAAGAAGTGCCTTCACGTTCCACCTGTGGCCAGGAAGGAAAATCACATCCCGCAACTGCTGTTGGAAGTACGGGCGATGCTCAGGAAAGGCGCCATCGAGCCCGTCCCGAAGAGGCTCCGGGGTGTACTCAAGGTACTTCCTCGTCAGGAAGAAGACGGGCGGCTGGCGCCCCATCCTGGACCTTCGTCATTTGAACAAATACATCAGGTCACAAAAGTTCAGGATGGACACCCTCCAGCACGTGCTGGGACAGCTGGAGGAAGGCGACTTTCTATCGTTGCTGGACCTGGAGGATGCATACTTCCACGTTCCCATCCTCAGAAGTCACCGTAAGTTCCTCAGGTTCGTCGTCCAGGGACGCCACTACCAATTCAGAGCACTGCCGTTCGGATTGAAGTCGGCCCCCAGGGTCTTTACCAAGTGCCTAGCACCTGTGGCGGCGCGGCTGCGCCTGCAGGAGATTCACGTCTACCCCTACCTGGACGACTGGCTCATCCGCTCAAGGACGAGGGAACTCGCCGTCGAACACACTGCGAGGACCGTCCAGCTACTCACAGACCTGGGATTCGCCATAAATTACCCAAAGTCCCACCTGGTGCTGTCGCAGGTGGCCCTGTTTCTGGGAGCGAAGCTCGATACAGTGAGGCGCCTGGCGGCACCATCTGAAGAACGGACGAAGACCATCCTGGGCAAAGTGCAGCGCCTGCTAGCCACGGACGTGGCCAGGGTGAGGTCCATCAAGTCCCTCCTGGGGATGATGTCCTCTTGCATCTACCTGGTGCGCCTATGCAGACTATGGATGCGCCCTCTTCAAGAATTTCTCGACGCCTGTTGGATGCAGGCGACGGGCACCTTCGAAGACAGGGTCCCCCTCAACGAGGTGTTCCGACGGGCGATTCAGTGGTGGGGCGTTCGAGCGCACCTCACGGCGGGCAAGGACTTTCAGACGCCGGCGTACCAGGAGACGGTGACGACGGATGCTTCCCTGGAAGGTTGGGGCGCCCACACCGGAGATCTCCACGCAAGAGGCCTCTGGCTCCCGGAGGAGAAGCTCCTGCACATCAACATCCTGGGCAAGGTGGTGCGGATCTTCACGGACAACACCACGACAATGTTTTACATACGGAAGCAGGGAGGTACCAGATCCCCAGCCCTATCCAAGGAGGCACAGGATCTGTGGCACTGGGCGGTCGCCCAGGGGATGTTCCTGGTTCCCTTCCTCCTGGTAGGAGAAAGAAACACCATCGCCGACTCGCTCAGCAGGGAGCTGCGCGCATGTCACGAGTGGGAGCTGCGCCAGGATCAGGTGGATCAACTCTTCCGACGATGGGGCAAACCCCAAATCGACCTGTTCGCAACAGCGACGAACTCGAAGTGCCAGAGGTTCGCCAGCAGGTCTCCCCAGCCGAGAAGCATGGGCGATGCGTTCTCGTTCCCCTGGGACGGCCTATACCTGTATGCGTTCCCTCCGTTGCCGTTGCTGCTTTGACTCATCAACCAGCTCAAGAGGTCCCGGTTCCGGATGATCCTCGTCGCACCGGCGTGGCCGAGGCAGATCTGGTTCCCAGACCTCCTGGACTTGTCAACGTCCCCATCCATCAAGCTGTCGGCGGACGCAGATCTTCTCTCCAGAGAAGGAGGCGCCATCTTCCACCACGACCCGGCGTCGCTGACCCTGCAGGCTTGGCTCCTGCAGCGCTAGAGTTTGGAGGGTATGATATACCGGCCGATTGCAGAGAGGTTCTTGCAAAGGCCAGGGCGTCGTCGACTCTCAAATGCTACAGTCACAAGTGGAAGAGGTTCTCTATCTGGTGCCGAGCACAGAAGATCAACCCCCTACGAAGGTGAGACTGGTGAGGAGGTAAGAGATGCTTAATGTTGAGTTGTTGTATTGCTTAATGTTGAGCCTTTTGCCACCTCCCGTGTTTGTGCATGTGTGTACTGCTATGTATTCTTATATTCATGAGCATGTGAATCCATGCCAGACACCATGCTGGAGAAGGAACAAGTTACTTACCTGTAACTGTTGTTCTCCAGCATGTGTCTGGCATGGATTCACATGCGAACCCTCCCGCCTACCCCTCTGCGGCTCTTCACTTGGTCATACTGCCACTTCACGTGCTACCAAATCTGAAGATGGCTGCCAGAGGCGGGGCTTAGGGAGATGGCAGTCATTGGCTGTGGTCAGTATGACGCAGAGATCAGTGATTGGTTACTACTACGAAAGACAGATCAGAAACGAAACTGATACTGATTTTTTCTTTACCGAGGATTCCCAGCCTGACGACGGGGAATATTCATGAGCATGTGAATCCATGCCAGACCCATGCTTGAGAACAACAGTTACAGGTAAGTAACTTGTTCCTTGTTTGCAGTAAATGTCAAATAAAAGATTCACTGTGCAGAGCTGGCCTCTGTGTGGCAGTAGTGTGCCAAACTAAATTGGGATTCTGGTGACATGCACCATTTTACAGAAAGCACATTTAAATTTGTTGTCATCCGTTGCCTTGTGTCTAATGCATTTCTCTTCG
Source organism: Ambystoma mexicanum (assembly GCF_040938575.1). Lineage (NCBI taxonomy): Eukaryota > Metazoa > Chordata > Amphibia > Caudata > Ambystomatidae > Ambystoma > Ambystoma mexicanum. The sequence continues at coordinate 729,113,944 of NC_090923.1, forward strand.
GTCAGGTGGGTAAACTAAGTTACTTGACCCACAGTTCTAGTGGAATTTTAAAGAACATGCAAGGTCTGACTTACCTCACTAGTGTCTTACTTCAGTGGTACACAACAGTGCTGCATTGTTCATTTGTATGGTACAAGTAACTTGTGGTGGCGTTAAATCAATGTGTACAACATTGCTGATCAAATGGGTTTGTTTGCTAATCAAGAAAATTTTAATTAGCAAACTCTGCTAATCAGTTTTGGAAAAACTAATTCATGCCTTGAAGCTCCATGTGGTGATTCTGATTAGGAAACTGGCCCATGTCCGCAATGATAGCCCAATTGAGCACCTGCCTCACTCTCCTGGAAAATTAGAGACAGTCTCTTACTCCCTCACTTGCCCTTGGTGGTGGGATGGCTCCTTGGGGGGCCGTGGGACCTCCCCTTCTTCCTTAACACATGCTCCTACTGTCTGCACCCCCCGCAGCAGCTTACTTGTCCTTCCTTGTACTTTTCAACATCTGCAGATTTCTTTTTCGCCTCCTTTATCTTTCTGCACCACTTGGGCCTGGATTCTGGACCAGCTTGTCGGCAGTTGTTATGAATGAGACTACTTGAGGCAGCTTAGGTAACGTAGACAAGTTCCTTTATATTCAATTACTTCATATAAGTAGTTCAGATGACAGATGACAGGAAGAAGGACAGGACCAGAGAGGGAGCCCACTGGCTTCCACCATCCAGGGTACATGGTACCAACTGCCATGGATGGAACACACACACAGAACAACATTCCAACTCATCCATAATCATTCCACTTGTGACATCATTCAGTCCCGTACATCATTCACACTCAAGACAAACATAAAACATCTCCTTCTCTTCACATACCAATATACACCGATACAGGGTATAACGCGCTGCCATGCATGTACTGTGTATACCACAGGATCAAACGGGCGCTTGTCTTCCACCTGCAAAGATACCAAAGTGCCTTGCAAAGAGTACGGGTTGGCTGACCGTCTCTATCCGCACTTGCGGTAAGGCCAGTGAGCCCGCCATCCAATAATAAGCAAACGACACCTGGGCCGCCAAATAATACAATTTCCTAAGATAAAGATGCCTGAGCACTGCCCCTAGCAATCAGCCATGAAACCACAGTGGCTTAACTTACCTCCCCCATTCAGAAACAGAGCTTGCACACAGAAATGACTTTTATGAACCGACTAGCACCCGGGGAACCACAAACGAAATTGACAGTGAAAAGGGCAGGCATGGGACTTCAGAAATCACGAATTCCCCAGCAGCAACTCCGTTTACCTGGTAACACGGCTACAAACCAGGAATGGAGGAACAAAGGCTGCTCACCAAACACTAGAAGCAAAGGGTGGAGATAAAAAATGGCCACTAGACCTTTTAAAGATGCAGAATTAGATGCGCTATGTCCTGTAATTGACAGAAGGAGAGACGCGAAGCCAGACGTGTGGCGTCCTGGCATACAGAGAGAGACAGTAAGAGGTGTTGTGACCACAAAAGGGTTGTGGTTGACCAGAGGTACCAAAAACAACGCCAAAACCACTCCACGACTGAAGACGCAGAACCTAACTGTATCAGAAATACCGTACAACCATCTTAGACGATGGCACGGAGGAAGAAGCATTGAAGCAATGAAAGAGGCCAGGCTGGCGGAAGAGTGAACCAACCCTGAGTGAGTAGGTGCCCCAGTGATGTTATCCCTAAGAGCAACAGGGAAAACGTGAGACCCTGGAGGGGGATGGATTATTGTTATGGGACCAATCATACTCGTCCCAGTCAAGATAAAGAGATTATAACACTGAAACCCAGAGGAGTGAATGAGAATCGTTATGGGACCAATCATACTTGCCCCAGTTAAGATAAAGAGATTATAGCTTTCAAACCCAGAGGAGTGAATGAGAATCATTATGGGACTAATCATACTCATCCCAGTCAAGTTAAAGAGATTATAGCATTGAAACCCAGAGAAGTAAAATGAGAATCATTATTGGAGTGTTCATGCTCGTAACAGTCAAGGCAAAGAAAGTATTATCCAAAAAGAGAATAAATTAATAAGAGAAAAGCCTGAGTATAAGGCTGGATCAGAATATATGTCCAAAGACAGATATTAGAAAGGGATTAAAGGTTGGGTAAAGTATAAAAGAGGAAAGAATACAAAAGGAGAGAGTTATAAATATTGTATAACATTACAATGGGAAAAGAGAAGAAGAACTCTGTAGAGAGAACCAAGAGGAGAGCAATGAACCAATAGAGAACATCAACCCAAGAGAAAAGAAACATCACAACAAAGTATTGAGCAAACTTTATGAACTGATTAAAATAGTAACCAGATACTTTCTGAAAATCAGCTATTGAACAGAAGTTGTGAAGAAGCGAAAACCTAAGGGAAGGCAGTCATTCCACTGTCTTTAGTTTTTATCTTAGCGCTAGGGTTAGTTAGAGTTAGTTTGGACAGTGCACAGATCCTGTGAATACATTCACTGACGACTGACGAGCACCTTAGCTAGTTTTGTTAGGTAGGGAAGCCTTATAGCAGAAGGAAAGATAGGCATTATCTTTTTCTTTAATAAAGATAGAATGTAAATTGTTTTTCAGAGTCTGTTAGGACATTCACTGACGACTGACAAGCATCTTGGCTATTTTTGTCAGGTAGGGACGCCTTATAGCATATGGAAAGATAGGCATTATTGTTTTCTTTAATAAAGATAGCAGTGAATGGCCTATCAGAGTCCATGTCCTTCTTCTGACCTGCTACATATGGTGTCAGGGGTGGGTTTGGTACCAAGTTGGAGACCTGTGTAATTTACCAAGTTAAGTCCCAAGGCCAAAAGCCCTACGGTGGCTACCTGAGAATCTATTGGCTTTGAGCTACAAAGCACTACTGAGATCATAGTACCACCAGGTTAAAGATGCCTAATCCCCACTGATCTAACCTTAGCCGCTCCCAAAGGAAAAGACAAAAGACTAGCCTCAAAGTCCGGGTTAGCTTGGAGATATGGATTAGATGTGATGGCAGGGATCATCAATCCTGATTATAGGGGTGATGTTAAAGTTCTCCTAGACAATCACAGGGATAATCCCTACACCGTGAAGTAAGGGGAAAAAGATAGCCCGAGGGATACTGGAAAATCCTTGTTCCCAATACCCCAAGACGTAACAACCCAAGATGACACAGATAGAGGATCACAGGTGTTTGGGGTTGCAGATCTTCCAAAGAAAGAGAAACCTCCCCAAGAGGTGGAAGAGTTTGACCCCTTCCCGATCTAGTTTTCTCCCAAAGGAATGACCCGATCCTTACAGAAGCTTATGAAAAAATAGTTATGAAGAAAGATGATACAAGACGGCTGCTTTTTCTTCTTAAAGAATTGATTATTATATCGGGGCAACACAACCTTAGGAGTATCTTGGCCCTAACTAGTAGTCCCATAAAGTCATAGAAAGGTTGTTTTAGAACTAACCCACTCCCATTTGACTGCTGCCCATCAAGGAGTCTGGAATACTCAAAGCCAGATAACTCAAACATTCTATTGGCCAGGGGTATTTGCAGATGTGAAGAACTTTGTACTGACATGTGAGATCTGTCAGAAGACATCCATCATTACAGTTCCCACTGCTCCCGTACAACCCCTACCCATAATGGAAGTCCTGTTTTCAAGGAAAGCCATGGATATAGTGGGGACCACTTGAAGCATCCAACCTGGGAAATTGTTTCATCTTAGTAATAGTGGATGACGCCACACGTTATCCAGAAGCCTGCCCATTGCAAAACAACACCATCCAACCAATCTTAAAGCATTTACTACCTTTCCTCTCGGGAGTACGATTTCCAAAGCAGATCCTCACAGTTCAGGGCACCACCTTTATGTCCCACTTAATACACAAGGTGAAAGAGATGCTTAACATTAAAACACTCAGAACCTCAGTATATCACCCACAAAACGATGGTTTAGTTGAGTGTTTCAACCAGACACCAAAAAGGATACATGTTAATTAGTAGAGGCTGATGGAGAAAACTGAGATGTGATGATCCCATGGGCCTTTTTTACAGTAAGGAAGACCCCTCAAGCTTCTCTGGGATATTCCCTGTTTGAACTCCTATATGGGAGGGAAGCCCAAGATGTATTACATATTTTGAGGGAGACATGAGAAGAAAGAAAAACTACAACCACATATGGAAGCGGCGAGAGAAATTGTGCGGAAAAATCTGCGACATGCCCAAGAACATCAACGGGCTAAATAGGACAAAAATGCCATTCCCAGCACATTCTCGGTGGGACAACCAGTACTTGTTCTCTTACCCACTTCAGAGAATAAGATGGTGTCCAAATGGTTTGGACCGTATAAAATACTAGCAAGGAAAGGCCCCATCAAGTATCTGAGATTGTAGCCAGACAGAAAACAGAAGACCCAGGTATATCACGTTCATTTACTCAAGGAGTGGAGAGTAGATCAGACTGAAGACACCACTGTTACTATGGCTGCTCTCCTTATAGACTGTGATAAAGAAAATACCCTAATTTCCCCTGACCTGTCTGCTTCCCAACAAGCAGATATCAGGGATTTATTGATTCTACACATTTTTTTCATTGCATTAGAACCCCAGCAGGGAAAACTATTAATTTGAAACCTTATAAAATCCCAGAAACTAGGCAAAAGATAATTGAAAAGGCGGTTGAGGAGATGCTTAAAGCTGATTTTTTTGAACCATCTGAAAGTCCCAGGTCCTCTCTCATTGTATTAATTGTGAAGCCTGATCAATCACGGCGTTCTTGTATTGATTTCAGGAAGCTCAACTCTATATCTATAATTCACAATTACCCAATGTCACGGATCAATGATCTAATTGAAAAAATGGGCTTGCTTAAGTACATATCTACTATAGATTTAACTAATGGCTACAGGCAGGTCCTACTGAATCCATCAGACTGAGAGAAAACAGCCTTTTCAACACCTCAAAGCCTGTTCCAATTTGAAGTCCTCCCTTTTGTTCTTCATGGCAGACCTGCCACATTCTAATGCCTTCTGGACAAAATATTAAAGCCATGTGTAACATTTTGTGGAGCGTACCTGAACGTCATTGTAATACATAACAATAATTGACCCGACCATGTACGCCAACTATATATGATTACCCAAGCTTTGAGGAGATATGGACTAACTGCCAACCCTGAAAATGTCAACTTGCTCAATCTGCAGTTAAAAATCTCGGCTTTTTTGTAGGGAACGGTCTGATCCAGCCACAGAATAAAAAAGACAAAGCAGTCCAACAAATTCCTCCAGCTAAGACCAAGAGGAAACTTTGCACTTTTCTAGGGCTAACCAGCTACTACCATAGGTTCATACCTAATTATTTTAGTATAGTTCCTAACCTTACAGATAAGCTATAGTGCACAACCTCAAACACTCCTGTGGATAGGGAAGATCAATCGAGTTGCGATTGGGCTTGTGGATTTGGGAGACAGGCCAAAATGGGGAGGCTTGTGTTGGAGACCCCAGGCAGAGCCACAGTTTTGTGCCTGGGATTAACAGATCCAGTGAGGGTGCGTTGTGCACGCAGGTGTACTGGCTCCCCCATCTGGCAATAACAGGCAGGCTACACCGAAGAGTGCAAATACCAAAGGACGGCACCAAAGTCTTTATTCAGGTAACATATTTTTCTCCAGCATGGGGTCTGGCATGGATTCACATGCTCATGAATATTCCCCGTCGTCAGGCCGGGAATCCTCGGTATAGAAAAAATCAGTATCTGTTTCGTTTCTGATCTGTCTTTCTCAGTAGTAACCAATCACTGGTCTCTGGGTCATACTGCCCCCAGCCAATGACTGCCCTCTCCCTAAGCCCCTCCCCTGGCAGCCATCCTCAGATTTTTACCGCACGTTCAAGTGTTGGGAGTGCTTAGCTCTTGAGCTTTAGCTGCGTTTTTGCGCTTTTTTCAGGAGATTTTCTCATTTTTTCGGTTAAAAGAGCCTCAAGCTCCACCGTTTCTACTTCCGATCAACGGGGATCCGTTTCGGAGTTTTCTACACCCCTCAAAGATGAAGATTTCGTCGAGTTACGCTTTTGGAGGATTCCAGAAGTTCCGAGGCCTACCCCGGACATGGCCCAGGAGAAAGGGAGCTCGACGCCCGGGAAGCTATTCAGGACCTGCCCTGGATGCTAGCTTCAGAACGTTTTCAAGGAGGATGAGCATTCGTTATGCCTCTACTGTCTCCATGAGGACAAGACGCACAAGGAAAAGGACTGCGCGTTTTGTGGAAACATGTCGGAGCGGACCAGGATCGCCACCTCCGTCTCGCCAACTGGCTGGAAGGTAAGAGCCCGCCAGGCGAGAAGAAGAAGAAGAAGTCTGAGCGGTCTTCTAAGTCCTGTGAGGGTGCTCCGTCGACGGGGGCCCAACAAAAGGCTAAGCACCGCGAATCCGCGGGCACCGGGAGTGCCGAACGGTCGGGCTCCTTGGCTGCCAGGCAGGGCGCACCCTCCCCAGCGCCATCAACCACGAGCCAACGCTCTGGCTCGGGTAAGAGGAAGTCAGAGAACCCGGCAAAGCTTCTGGAGAGGCCCCGGTCGATCTCGAAGACTCCGGCAGAGGGGGAGCGAGGCTCGGACCCTCCCCCGAAGGTGAAGGCCCCGGGCGTACAGAAGGTGACGTTGGCCGTGATTCACCCTGCTAGGACCTCGATTGAGGATGTCGCCGCGGCCCTGGCTCAGCCTGTGGAGGCTACACCAGTGGAGGCGCCCTCAGGTACCAGAGTCTCCCTGCCACCGCGGAGGGCGTCGTCTTTCAGGCCCATCGAGAAGACCCCCACGAAGTCCTCGTTGGAAAAAGGGGGTGGTGGCCGTCGTGGATACGGACACAACCTCTGAAGAGGAGCTCATCCAAGTCGTGGAGGAGACACAGCCCATCGGGAGGGATCCCGACGAGGGCGACGGTGACGCAGATGAGGCTCCTCAAGAGCCCTTGCGCCCGTCATTTCTGGCGCCGCAGGACACCTCGGCAGCCATTTTGTCAGCCATCCAGTCCTTATGCTCTGAGATAAGGACTAGGTTGCCCCTTCCCCCGACGGAGGAGCCTGAGCCAGACCCGACAGACGATCCGGAACCAGGACCTTCGGGGAGCCCACCGCCTAAGAGGAGGAGGACGCATCCTAGGCCTCCTCTCCCACCTCTGCGGCCTTCTCTGCCTTCCCCCCGGTCCACTACCCATGGGGATGATACAGGCATGGACACGACTACGACGGGTACGGATGACGACGGAGGCGACGACGGGACGTGTCCCCCATCGCCCCCTGCCCGGGCGTCCCCACCCGACGAGATTGGATCCTTCCATGCAATGATCTCCACGGCATCCAAGCTCTTCCAGCTCTGCCCCGAGGAAAAGAAGAGGGAGGGGTTCCTTCACCAGCGGCTCGAGGCTAAAAGGAAGACGGTCCTCGCCGTACCGCTTCTTGATGACATCTGGGATGAGGGGCTCGCCCTCCTCAAGAACCCTGCCACGGCTCCTGCGAAGAGGGACCGGTACGAGAAGAAGTACCGGGTCCCCGACGCTGCCCCCTTGTGCCTTAGAGCGCAACCTACCCCGGACTCGGTCGTCTCGGCGGCGGCCAAGAAGAAAGTGGGGGGGGCATCGGCCTCAACTTCAACCTCCCCTCCGGACGGCGAGGGTAGGAAACTGGACGCGATGGGACGACGGGTCATCTCATCTGCAGCGACAACCATCAAGGCGGCCAACGTCCTGGCCATCGTAGCCCGCTACGACAGGGAGCTGTGGTTTAAGATCGCCCCTCTGTTGAACTTCCTTCCAGATGCCAAGAGAGCTGAGGCCCTGGAAATCTTGCAGGACGGTGAGATTGCCTCGGACCACGCCATTACGGTGGCTACGGACATCGCCAACACCGGTTTCCGTCAGTTGGGCAACGGCGTTTGCCTGAGACGACGAGGATGGCTCAGGGCGACGGATTTCCGCCAGGAAGTTCAGACCAAGGTTTTGGACATGCCCTTCGATGGGAACAACCTTTTCGGCAAGGCGGTTGATGAATCCCTTCAGGCGATCAAGACGGACACGGAGACGGCCCGTGCACTGGGGGTGCTCCAACAGCGACGGCCGTCCTTTCGGAGCTCCGGAGGCAGACAGGGTGTCTCCAGGGGAGCTGGCAGCAGCTCCTCTACTTACCGTCAAGCGGCAAGGTCTTCGTCGCAGGAGGCCTACAGGGGACGCGGCAAGTCAGGTGGATCCCGCCGTCGTCGCCAAGGTGGTCAAGGAGGCAAAGCGGCCTTCAAGCAGGATTGAATCGTCTGTCGGGTCGGGCCCCTGCCGAAGCATCCCGGTGGGAGGCCGGCTGACGAAGTTCGTCGGCGTGTGGGAGTCCATCTCCACCGACCGTTGGGTGCTGGACGCCCTGGCCCTGGGGCACGCCCTCGAGTTCCAGAAGAGGTGCCCCCGCATTCCTCCCGTGGCCAGGAAGGAAAATCACGTCCCTCAACTGCTGTTGGAAGTACGGGCGATGCTCAAGAAAGGTGCCATCGAGCTCGTCCCGAAGAGGCTTCGGGGCTCTGGAGTTTACTCAAGATACTTCCTCGTGAGGAAGAAGACAGGAGGATGGTGTCCCATCCTGGACCTGCGACGACTAAACAAATACATCAAGGCACAGAAGTTCCGGATGGTCACCCTCCAGCACGTGCTGGGACAGCTGGAGGAGGGCGATTTTCTGTCGTTGTTGGATTTGGAGGATGCTTACTTCCACATCCCTATTCTAAAGGGGCACCTAAAGTTCCTCAGGTTCGTGGTCAAAGGGCGATACTACCAGTTCAAGGCCCTCCCCTTCGGATTAAAATCGGCCCCCAGGGTGTTCACCAAGTGCCTAGCACCGGTGGCGGCACGGCTGCGCCTGCAGGGGATCCACGTCTACCCCTACCTGGATGACTGGCTCATACGGGCAAGGACAAGGGAGCTTGCCGTGGAACACACTGCGAAGTCCGTCCAGCTGCTCACGGACCTGGGGTTCTCCATCAACTTTCCAAAATCCCACCAGGTCCCGTCGCAAGTCGCCCTGTTTCTGGGAGCATAGCTCGACACAGTGGCGCGGCGGGCCTCGTCGTCGGAGGAAAGGATAAGGACCATCCTAGGAAAGGTGCAACGTCTACTGGCCACGGACGTGGCCAAAGTGAGGTCTATCAAGTCCCTCCTCGGAATGATGTCCTCCTGCATTTATCTGGTGCCCCATTGCAGACTTCGGATGCGGCCCTTGCAAGAATTCCTCGACGACGGGCAGCTTCGAGGACAGGATCTCGCTCGACGAAACGTTCCGTCAGGCGATACGATGGTGGGGTGTCCGCGCTCATCTGACAGCGGGAACAGGCTTCCTAGCCCCGGCCTACCAGGTGACGGTGATGACGGATGCCTCCCTGGAAGGTTGGGGAGCGCACACCGGGGGCCTCCACGCGAGAGGCCTTTGGTGCTCGGAGGAGAAGACTCTCCACATCAACATCATGGAGCTCCGCACAGTGTTCTGGGCCCTCAGGTTGGAAGTAGGGCGGAACCAGATCCCCTGCCCTGTCCAAGTAAGCCCAGGATCTGTGGCATTGGGCCATCGCACAAGGGATGTTTCTGGTACCCTTTCATCTGGCAGGGATAAAAAACACCATCGCCGACTTACTCAGCATGGACCTGCGCTCGTGCCACGCGTGGGAACTGCGCCAGGATCAAGTGGACCGACTCTTCCGACGATGGGGCGAACCCCTGATCGATCTCTTCGCAACGGCGGTCGAACTCCAAGTGCCGGAGGTTCGCCAGCAAGTTTCCCCAACCGAGGAGTATGGGAGATGCTTTCTCGTTCCCCTGGGACGGCCTGTTCCTTTATGCATTCCCGCCGTTGCCATTGCTACTCCGGCTCGTCAACCAGCTCAATAGGTCCCGGCGCAGGATGATCCTCGTCGCACCGGCGAGGCCGAGGCAGATCTGGTTCCCGGACCTTCTGGACTTGTCAGCGTCCACACCAGTCAAGCTACCGACGGACGCGGATCTTCTCTCCAGAGAAGGAGGCGCCATTCTTCATCACGAACCAGAGTCGCTGAACTTGCAGGCCTGGCTCCTGCAGCACTAGAGTTTGGAGGATACGACATCCCGGCCGACTGCAGAGAGGTTCTTGCAAAGGCAAGGGCATCCTCAACTCTCAAGTGCTACGGACACAAATGGAAGAGGTTCTCTGTCTGGTGCAGAACACAGAAGATTAACCCTCTGCGGATTACGGCCCCTCAAGTATTGCCGTACCTACTGTCTTTGGCCAAGGCTGGCCTATCTCACGCCTCCATCAAGGTACATCTGGCTGCCGTCTCACGTTGCACCAGAACTACAGGACGGGCGTCCTTGTGGTCTCATCGTCTGGTGAAGGAATTTATGAAAGCTCTGTTCCGATCATTCCCGCCGGTGAAGGCCCCTGCCCCGGTGTGGGAGCTCAACGTGGTACTAACTAGGCTCATGGGGGCCCCATTCGAGCCTATGCATTCAGTGCCGTTGAAGTTTCTGTCGTGGAAGACAGCATTCCTCGTGGCCATCACCTCTGCACGACGAGTGGGAGAGATCCAGGCCCTGTCTTGCAAGCCTCCATACTTGACTTTTCACGACACGAGGGTGGTGCTGATGACGCACCCCTCCTTCATGCCCAAGGTGCCGTCGGACTTCCACCTCAACGAGCCCTTGGTGTTGCCAGTTTTCTTCCCGTCGCCTTCGTCGCCGGCTGAGAGGACTCTGCACTCGCTAGATGTGGCTAGAGCGCTGAAGTTCTACGTGGACCACACAAAGAGTTTCCGGAAGACATCACAGCTGTTTGTGAACTTTCGACCTGTGAATCAAGGGAAGGCTCTCGCGAAGATTTCCATTTCCAGGGGGCTCTCCGGCTGCATCATGCACTGTCACCGGTTGGCAAACCGACCTCTGCCCGACCATCCGAGAGCCCATTCGACCAGAGCGATCGCTGCTACTACGGCGTTCCTGTCTGGTGTGCCCCTGCTCGACATCTGCAGGGCTGCTACGTGGAGTTCGACGCACACCTTCACGAGATTCTACTGGGTCGACCGGGATTCCAGGGAGGAGTCCAGAGTCGGCCAGGCAGTTCTGCGCAACCTGTTCGCCTAAGCTGAGCCTGGTGAGGAGGTAAGAGTTGCTTAATGTTGAGTAGTTGTATTGCTTGATATTGAGCCTTGTGCCACCTCCCGTGGTTGTGCATGTGTATACTGCTATGTATTCTTATATTCATGAGCCTGTGAATCCATGCCAGACCCCATGCTGGAGAAGGAACAAGTTACTTACCTGTAACATGGGTCTGACATGGATTCACATGCGAACCCTCCCGCCTACCTCTCTGCGGCTCTTCACTTGGTCATACTGCCACTTCACGTGCTACCAAATCTGAGGATGGCTGCCAGGGGAGGGGCTTAGGGAGAGGGCAGTCATTGGCTGGGGGCAGTATGACCCAGAGACCAGTGATTGGTTACTACTGAGAAAGACAGATCAGAAACGAAACTGATTTTTTCTATACCGACGATTCCCGGCCTGACGACGGGGAATATTCATGAGCATGTGAATCCATGCCAGACCCATGCTGGAGAACAACAGTTACAGATAAGTAACTTGTTACATTTCTGGCAGAGAAGCAAACCTATTGCCGACACGTTGTACTGTTGTACGTTAGGCACACTGCTGCAGGCACGAAGTGGGGCGTCAACAGCAGGCATACAGGCTAGGCACACTGACGTTCATGGGAGTCGGGGCCTGTGGAGTACCCTTGGATGCAGGGGGATCGGGGAGGGTTGGTGAGGGAGAAGAAGAGTGGGGAGGCTGCTGGGAAGGAGGAGATAGGGTCAGAGAGACTGGAGAGAGGCGAGTGAGAAGAAAAAATGGGCAGCTGGGGAGCGATGAGAGGGAGAGAGTGGGGAGCGAGGAGGAAAAAAGTAGCCAGTGGGGAGGTAGTAGGAGAGGGCAGAGAAGGGACTGGTAGGAAGGGTGAGGGCTGAGAGAAGGGGATAACAAAGAGGGTAAGAAAGAAAGAGAGAGAAAGAGACACAGAGAGAAAGTGACAGAAAGTGAAAGGGAGGGAGGGAGAGAGAGAGACAAAGAGAAGTACGGAGAGAGAAAGAAAGGCAGAGAAAGCAATAGGAGAAAGAAATAAAGGGAGAACGGAAGAGAGAAAAGAAAGAGGTAAAGGGAGTAAGAGAGAGAAAGGGAAGAGAGAGGAGGGGAGAGAAGATGGGAGAGAGCATGAGGGAGAGAGAAGAGCAGGGGCAGAGACGGCTGGGAGGTCGAGCAGTGGAAAATGGAACAGGTTGGGGGAGAAAGAGGAATAAAAGGAGGCAGAGGTTGAGGAGCAGGCAAGGGAAAGGGTACCTGCTAAAGGCCTCCTGAGCTTCTCTGCCCCTGCCCACGCGTCCACCACTGCAGGCAACCTAGAAAGAGAGCCAGGTTGTCTCGCCACTCGCTTATAAGGCTGTGGCCTCCCCACTCCAGAGCTCGCGCACACCCACCCCCATGATGTACACAGCAGGTAGAACTGTAGAGAAATGGGTTTTGAACCTCAGTTTCAATGGCGCTGGATATGGCAGTTGCCAAGTGGTATAGTAGTACCCTGGTATGACTTTCCAATCAGTCAGAGTGCAACAAATAGAAGAGCAATCAAGCCCAATTGCCGAAGCCAGTTGGATTCAGCACTTTACAAAACTATTCATGGCATCTCAACCAATTTATATATTAGACCATTCATTCGAAAGCTCAGAACCATGGGTCTGTGCGTCAAGTCCTGACGCCATTTCACAGCGTATTACTCGACTGAACAACTCTAGAGAACCAAGACCAGACGGGTTGACAAACCTCGCGCTGAAAGAACATCCGGCAGCGTGGACCTCATTTATATACACCTTGTTAATGCGAATTTCCATCTCGCACAAAATACCACCCTCCTGGAAGAAAGCGGTTATTGTCCCCATTTTTAAAAAAGGGAGACAGGGATAACCCTAAAATCGTCACATCGCACTCCTAGATGTGATTGACAAATTGTATGGTGCGAGCATCTTAGACCACTTTGCACATGGTGCACCAATGCCGGCGTCAACAACCCATTCCAAATGGGATTTGTGAGGGGCGTTGGTACCACTCCCAACATCTTCATCATCAACATACTGAAGGGACGTGCCCAAAGCAAAGGAGTCCAAATCCATATGGCATTTATCGACCTGGTCCAAGCCTTTGACCAGGTTGATCGTCAAACAGAAAATGCAAAAACTAAAGGGACGTGCCCAAAGCAAAGGAGTCCAAATCTATATGGCATTTATCGACCAGGCCCAAGCCTTTCACCAGGTTGATCGTCAAACAGAAAAATGAAAAATGCCCGAAATCAATTCTTGAACCAATAACAGCTATGCACCAAGAGACATTGTTGCTTGTTCGACTGAATAAATCTGGCTTGTTGTCTGAGGAAATACAAACTGAGAGGGGAGTGAAGCAAGGCTGCCCAATGGCTTCAGGTCTGGTTAATTAGTTTTTAGCTGACATAAGGCACAAAGACCCCAATATAAGAATCTTTCCTCCAGCAGTGGGTTAAGTGCCCTTACCACACCTACTTTACGCTGACAGCATCGTCTCAGTAGACCAGACACCGGTGGGACTCAAAAGGCAACTGAACTCCCTGCAAACTTTCATTACCGATAATGGTCTTGAAATGAATAAATCAAAAACTAAAATCTTAACATTTGGGAACTCAAATAGAGGCAAACACGCATACTCCTGGTCACTAGATGGTGAACACATTGAGCAAGTGACCTTGTTCACATATCTAGGAGTGTGGCTGAGTGACACTACATCAGAGGCCCAGATGTTGTGTCGGTTAAAAACATCAACTAAAGCCTCATCGAGCCAGGCACGTGCCGTGAACCAAATCTACGGACGATTCTCCATCTTACCTGTTCTCAAGGTTGTGCCAACATTAACTCATGGAACACAGGCAATGCCAAACATCCCAGAAAAGACGTGGTGCCTCTTAGAGGGACTTTTTTTGGAATAAAGTTCTTGGCCTCCCCCAATCAGTCCCTATCCAAATAATACGACGAGAACTGGGCTTGCCGTCATTGAAATCAATGGTCCTTTGGAAGAGTCTCACGCTTTTCAGAAAATGCTTTCTTTCTTCCCAACCAGAAATCTTTGAAATACTGTGCAAAGAAATTATAGCATCCCAGATCACAATGCTACAAAAGCGGCAGAGACAAATGTGCCTCACATTGAAATAAATTGGGAGCTCACTTAAAACACTGATCACGAATCCTAAGTGATGTAAGACCAAATTAGAACAACTTGATTGGATTCATACTGTCGAGTCTGCAGGTGGATATCATTCAGTTGCACACATCATCAGAGAATTGCGCAGAATGAATATCATCTGCGAATATCTGAAACATTCTCCAGATAAAAGAGTAAGAGAACAATTTTTGCGCATTCGACTTAACCTTCAGCCGACAAATGAAGTACAAACTATTTGGGGACTTTTTGCAAGTAAAATCTGTCGCTTTTGCAAGAATGAAAATGAGATAGAGACCCGAAGCATTGGGTGATGTCTTGTCCAGCCCTCACAGAGAGACGCTTTACTTTTTTTAAATCACCTATTCACTGACTTTCAAAAACAAGACATGGAATCAAGTTGGTCTATGTTGATTTTAGGGACCAAAACGAGACATGTGATTGCAATGACAAAATTTATGGAATCCTTATTTATTTGGCGTTAATGGCTCTGTTTATCGTTTCCATTCCTGTATCCTTCTCTTGATTTGAAATTTGTCTGAATCTTCAAAGAAAAGTCAATAACAGAAATTATGTGTCACGATAATGTAAGCACAAGTGTGGAGCCGACACGTTCTTAGTCTAAAATTTCGCTGCAGTTTTTTAAAGACTAATTAATTTGTGAAAAATTTTTTTCAATTTACATGCAAATAAATAAATAACAAAACTGTCAATTTTCAAAGATATATGAAACTTCAAAACACAACAAAATTAATAATAAAAATTCACAATTCAACAGTATCAAAATTCAAAAGCATCAATATCCAAAAATCGAAATTCAAAAACGTCAACATTCAAAAATTCCCAAATTATAGTTCAAAATTAAAATTGTAAACATACAATTCGACATTCAAAATTAATCAAATTAGAAAATGTTAAAAAGTCTAAGTATCAAAGTCCAAGAAACTAGCAGGATCCGAAAATATCACAGTTCCAAAAATATCAAGGGTCAAAAATATCAATGCTCATAATATCACAATTTAAACAGTGACCCGGAGTGGGGTTGAGGGCAGATTCTTTTTGATAGAGCCCATGCTCTGGGGTACGTCCTTAGTGTAAGGAAGGCATGGCATCAACAGTAAGACAGACACAAGTGACCACAATTCAAGGGTGTTTATTGAACTTCAAAAAGGGTTTGATAAACGCCTATCTAAGCCTGAATCTACCAATGGGAGCACACTACGACCATCAAATAATAATAACGCAGTCCTAAAAAAGTACTGAAAAAAAACATTGGCAATTCTTACCTATAAATACAAATAATGTGGGGAACAATGTTATGAAAAGAAAGAAAAGTTCAAAATGATATGTCAGGTTGTTCAGGCCGTTGGCCTCCCTTCCCCACGTTTTCAGCACCGGACAAGATGGTTCACTCAAGCGTAGCACAGTCTCAGGCTTCTTTAGCAGGAGAATACAGTTCAAATAATTTGCATCAGGGCCTTTGCTGCACAAGTCTCCTTGCTTCTAAAAGTCTTTTAGCTCAGAGGGCCTGCTGCAATCAACTAAACAACAAGTTCTTCTCTTCCTTCATTTTTCACAAGTTTTCACTTCTGGTGATTCACTATTCACCCCAGTTACCCCTCAGCTGGGCTCAGATCCCGTTTTCACAATATATGTCACGTTAGATCCCCCTCATCTGGTCTCAGATCCCTTTGACAAAATGTTTGTAATATATTCTTTTCCCGGTCGACTCACGGTTCACCCCGGAATCCCCTCAGCCGGGCCCAGATCCCTTTTCTAAAATTAGTCTCCCTCAGCTGGGCTTGGACCAATTTCAATTTATTTCATAGATCGAAGACTTTCGAATGTGCACAGGGTTTGGCTTGACCCGTTGCAGGACCACTTCGATTTCACAATTCCTCTTGTTTTAACATTTGTCACCTTTTCATTGGATACCTAACAGAGACTTTTGAATGAGCGCTCACATGGTACCGGACCACTCCATCGATGGTATTGTATCTTAGCTTCAAAGTTCTTTATACAATGTTGCTGCTTGCAACCTTCGATTCCACACAGACCGATTTGGTATCAGTCTCCCCAAATCACCGGCTGTGCTTACTTCACTGGTGCTGTTTTGTTGTAGGGCCCAAGGACAGTACCATGGTGGCAATCAGTTTTCCCCACTTTGACTGTCAATGCGAGAGAGCCACGGTACCTCTGAAACACAATGCAGAATTTTTCAGTTGTGATTCCTGGTCTTACGTTTCCTATTCTCAAAGGCTCATGAAAGATACTGGCTTTCGGTGAAAAGGTCAAGGGCACTTCCCTCCTTGCAATCCTCTTCGGTCTTGCTGTGTTCCACCTTGTATTAAACTGCCATCTTGGAACTGCTGCTTCCTCGTGTGGTTTGCCTTGCTCCGAGTGTGCTTTCGTGCTCCACCTTTTATCCGTATGGAGGGAAGTGTGATGGAAGTCAGGTGTGTGTGTAATGATCAGTAATTGCCTGACCTTTGTAGTGGGACACATCAGGTATACAACTCTGGTGTTAGTTTGTTTTCTTTCACAGTGAGCTGTCTGTGGGAAAGAGTTTGAGTTGAAAAAGGGGGAGGGTTGAATTCCTAAGTATCCTACCGTGTTACATCGAAGGGGATACCGCGTGAAGCCCTCCGGTGTCCCACTTCCACTCCCCGAAGACCCCTCATCCAGGTGATCCTCCTGCACTGGTCTACCTCTAGGAACTGGATCCAAAAGCATTGGCTGTTTCCTGGTCACCTGGATGACAGATCTCTGGGGACTAGCGGGTGGGACACCTTCAGGTTTCTCTCATACCCTTCCCCTATGCGATGTAGCGGCATCTGTTTCACAAGGGAACAGAGAAAGGAAATTCACATTGCCTTTTCGGTGCTCCAGAGTGAAACAGTAGGGTTGCAGGTTTAAGAACCATTGCATGAATCGGCGGTTAGAATCTTTCCGTTGGCTAATCCAAACTAGTGGAGAATGATCCGTGACGAGTGTGAACTTCCTTCCTAGGAGGTAGTATCCAAGGTGAGTAATGGTCCACTTGTTGGCAAGGGCCTCTAATTCCAGCACAGAGTATTTTTTTCACGTGGGAATAGTTTGCGACTCGTAAATAGGATAGGTGTTCCAATCCGTCGCAAATTTGTGACAAGACGGCTCCTAGCCCTGTAAGGGAGGCATCTGTCTGTAATAAAAACTCTTTTGAGAAATCTACTACCTTTAGGATCGGGTTCTGGCACAGAGTTTGTTTTAGTTTGTTTTAACATACATCGTTCCTAGTCAGACCAAAGAATTTTCTGTGGTTCGGTGTTCTTTAATTTGCCTTTCAGTTTAGTTGTCCTGTCCGAGAAGTTAGGGATAGACCTACGGTAATAACCAATTAACCCTAAGAATGCTCTAAGGTCTCTCTTAGTTTTAGTCATAGGGGTATCTAGGACGGCCTTCACTTTCTCACGTTGAGGTTGAACACTACCATTCTCTACAAAGAAGCTGAGGTATTTCACAGCTGATTGGACCAGGCTACATTTGGATGGATTGGCAGTTAAACCGGCTTCTTTGAGGGCTCTCATGATAGTAAAGAGATGGAAAAGATGGTCTTCCCAGGTTTTACTATACATGGCTATATTTTCAATATAAGCTCTGCAGAAATCAGAGTGGGGCTGTAATATTCTAGCCATAAGTCATTGGAAGGTGGCAGGGGCCCCATGTAAGCTGAAAGGGAGGACTTTAAAGAGGAACAGCCCCTGGGGCATCGCAAAAGCTGTCTTTTCGTTATCAGGTCCATGCACTGGCACCTGCCAGTACCCCTTGGTTAGGTCTAGGGAGGATAGAAAGGTGGTGTTTCCGAGTTTATCAATCAAGTCGTCAATGCGTGGCATGGGATAGGCATCGAAATTGAAGATGGCATTAACTTAGCGGAAAGCTATGCAAATCCTCCAGGAATGGCCCAGTTTTGTGTCCAATACTATAGAGGAGGACCAAGGTCTTGAAGTGGGTTTGATAATATTTGCTCTTAACATTTTATATACTTCCTCAACCACTATTTGTTTACGGGCTTCCAGGAGTCTATATCGTTTCAGATGGACCACTTTTCCTTTAGGTGTTCTAATATATTGATAGGTGCCTTTTACTTTTCCTGGTTTCTCTGAGAATACACCGGGAAATGCTATAACTAGATCCTTTAAATCTTCTTGTTGTTGATTAGATAGCTTGTGGGGAATTAATGCAACGTTATCTACTTCTTCTGGTACCAAACAGGATAGTACTGTGGCATTGACGTCTAAACGATTTTCCTTCCACTCTTTTAAGAGATTTACGTGGTATAGATAGATCTTTTGTTTCCTGTCAGTTTGGGCTACCTTGAAAGTACAGTTTCCTGTTCCTTCCCATATTTCATAAGCCCTGTGCGCCACCTAGAGACAAGTCTGTTTTCCGAAGTAAGCAAGAGGACCAATACTTTTTGCCCTACTGAAAACGATCTCAGATTTACTTGCTTGTCATAAGTGGACTTTTGTTGTGCTTGGGCCTGTTACATATGGGTATAGACTAGATTTCGAACAATTTTCATATGCACTCGCAGTGTGGTAGCGGTCTGGGAAAGGGGAATGGGTGCCTCTTCTCTTTCTTCCCAGCTCTCCCAGAGCATGTCTAGGACATCTCTAGGTTCTTTACCATAGAGTAATTCAAAAGGAGAGAAGTGTAAGGAAGGCATGGTATCAATAGTAAGACAGACACAAGTGACCACAGTTCAAGGGTGTTTATTGAACTTCAACAGGGGTATGATAAACGCCTATCTAAGCCTAAATATACAGATGGGAGCAAGCTACGACCATCAAATAATCATAATGCAGTCCTAGTCGCGTCTTGTCAAAATAAAAGTGCTTATACTAAAAAACCTATTGCAATCCCTGCAGCCAAATGCAAATAGTGTGGGATAGTGTTCATGAAAAAGAAAGACAATTTCACAAAATTATATGTCAGGATGTTCAGGCCGTGTGCCTAACTTCCCCACGTTTTCAGCACGGGATACAGTGTTTCACTCCAGCAAAGCACACACTCTGGCTTCTGCGGCATGAGGATACAGTTCCACTACCAGCATCAGGGACTTCTGTGCCCAAGTATCTTTCCATCTCAAAAGTCTCTTGATTCAGAGGGCCTGATGTACAAAAACAAAAACACATGGTTCCTTTCCTCTTATAAGTATTCAATTCGGGAGATTCACCCTGGATCCCACCTCAGCCGGGCTCAGGTCCCTTTTGGATCACAGTCCTTATTCTGGACCCCCCTCTTCCGGGCTCAGATCCCCCTTTTTACAATGCACAGAGAGTATTCGTTCTCAGGTGACTCATGGTTCACCCCGGATCCCCTTCAGCCCGCTCAGATCCTTCCTCTTACACAATTAGTCTCCCTCAGCCGGGCTAGGACCATTTTCAATTTGCATTACAGTATCAAAGACTTTTGAATGTGCACAGGATTTAGTTAGACCCATTGCAGGACCACTTTGATCTCATAATTCCCTTCTCACATTTGCCAACCAGTTAGATACCGGACAGAGACCTTTGAATGAGCACCCACGTGCCACCGGACCACCATGTCTACGGTATCTTTCTTGGCCTCTAAAGTTCAGTCACTCCTCTGGTTTTCAATTATATTTGTGTCTCTCCTCACATACGTTTCACACTCTGTTCTCTTTAGATTTATTCATACAATGTTGCCGCTTGCAACCTTAGTTCTAACACAGGCTGGTCTGGTATAAGTCTCTCTGACTCACCGTCTGTGCTGTCTTTACTGGTGGCGCTTTGTTGTAGGAGACAAGGACAGTAAGACAGAGGCAAACGCTCCTCCCCGCCTTGGTTGGCGACGCGAGGGAGCCCCGGTTACCTCTGACACACAATGCAGGTTTGTGCAGCTTTAGCCCCACGTTTTAGGTTTCTTATTTTCCAAGGTTCACCAAAGTAACAGACTGAAAAGGTCAAGGGCACTTCCCTTCTGCCAACCCGCTCTGATCTATCCGTCTTTTTCTGTGTATTAAACTGCCATCTTGGCAATGATCGGGCGTTCAGGGGCGCCCAGGGGCAGCCAGCGATCGGTGAGCCTGCTCCACTATGAACATCGAGGAGAGTGGGGGGTTGTCGAGGATATTCCCTAACAGAGTCTCAGTGAACCTTTCCATATTATCGATCGGGGTGGACTCGGGCATGCCTAGTATACGGATGTTGTTCCGCCTGAAGCGCCCTTCTAGGTCCTCATTATTGGCAAGCACTTTCTGTACTGTTTGTTGTATTTCGGCCATTTTTTGTTGCAATGGAGCAACTTTATCCTCTCCTTCCCCCATCCGCTGTTCCGCCTCTGTCGAACATCCACAAAGTTTGTCTATTTGTATGGCCGAAACATCCATTTTGCAAGTTAGTGCATCTATTTTTGCCCCTAGGCCGTTTGTGCTGCTTTTTAAGGCCAACAGCGTTTGATTTAGGCTCGCCACATCTATCTGGGCTTGTGTTTGGCTTTGGCTTGGGTACGGCAGTTGTTGAGGTGGGTCTGCCCGCGCAAATTGGTCCATCCTAGCCTGTTTTTTGGGGTTGCCCATGACAATATCGGCTGTTGAATGCTGCGCCCCGGGGGGAGTTCTTACCAGCAGTTTGTGATCCGTGGTGTAGGGATGCCATTCCCCACTGCAACAGGTGGTGCGGGGTGGTCACTTCCGGTCAGGCCGCTCCTGTTTTCCCCACCCACATATGCTTAACAAGTGGGTTATGTACCACTGTGTCTGTGTCTCGTGCCTTGTTTGTTGCCCCAGACGAGCCAGCCGGTAATCTCTCGATGTAGGGGAGGCATTGCCCTTGTTGTTACGCCTTCAGAGAATCAGATGCTGTCCTATATGTCCGGGGCCAGATCATAGCCCCTGCTTGGGTCAGCTTCACCCCGGGTCTAGGCAGCGGGTCAGGGGGGCCACTAGGGTAGAGAAACAGCTCTGCAGCGTGGGGCCTGTGGCAGGAGTTGAACGTTGCCCAGAATAAGCAGTGGAAGTTATTGGCTGATGTGCCAGGAGGATCCTTTTCCTTCTCTGCGCTCAGATGGTGCATGGAGGCTCTCCAACCCAGGCGCAGGGACTGTTCAATCAGACTATCTTTCCATAGGGTGCGGGCCCTCTTGTGCGCCTGGGCCGCTGTGTTCATACAGTGATGTCGCCTTTAGTGAGGGGGAGGTGTGTGTAGATGTACCCAGGCCACTGAAGCAGAGTGGACAGACTCCCACTGTTGCAAGCTTATCCTGAAGGCTCAGATGTCCATGCAAACATCAGCAGCTGCACTGTGGCATGGAGCGCCCAGTAGGGGTCTTGTGAGATGCTGCTGCCGTGCGGGAGAACTGTAGGGGTAATCACAGTATTAACCCCCCCCGCCGGGGTGATATGAGGCCCAGGGGGTGCAGCAAGTGTGTCGGCGGGCAGATAACGGTGCCGGGTCCGCTACAGGCTGTGGCTAGTGTCGCTCCATCAACCCGTCTATCGGGTCCATCTTGAATCTTAATGATGCCGGCGTGAAATTGGACCCCCACAGAGTGTGACAGGCTGTGGCTCACCGTGGATGGAACCGTCGATGGAGCGCCGGTTTGTCTGCTGGCTGCACCTATCACCCCAGGAGGAAAGCATTCTGCGAGGACCGCAGTGGCACCGGGAGTTGTGTCCTGCACGGAGAGGACCCGCACCAGATCCTGCCCTGCTCTGCAATGTAACTAGCTGTGGTGGACCATCGGAGGGGCCGCCACCAGGGCGATCAGTCCTTCAAGGGCCTCACATGCAGAAGTCCATGGGCCGACACTGGGAGAACCCGGCCAATCCATGCAGGCTAGCCCAGCCCGGCATCCAGGCACCGCCAAGCGCGGGCGTTGACGTCGAGATCTCACCAAAGTGATGTCCGCAGGTCAGTGAGGTCAATGAGGAGGGACCAAGTTTCTTCTGGCCCAAGGTGAGGTCTTTCGCCGGGGCAAATCGTGGTAGTGCGAATCCTCCGGCCCAGTCGGTATACTCTTCTCAGTATGGAGGCCCTGCCCTCCCCCACCTCATCCCGATGGTCACGCTGCAGCCGGCGGCCGGCAGAGCTCTGTTTGGCCCACAGGAAGCACAACCGGGAGCAACGACAGTATCAAAAGGTGCCCCAGCTTTAGTTTTGCCTAAGCGTTAGCTCCAGAGACTAGACGGGGAGCCGATTCTAAGAATATATTCCAAGGATATTAGTGCCGACGCCAGAGCTTCTCAGGCGGCTGCCATCATAAAAGTCGCGCAACAGCGCCCCCCCCTTAAACTGTCATCTTGGAACTGCTGTTTCCTCGTGTGCTTTGCTTTGCTCAGAGTGTGCTTTCGTGCTCCCCCTTTTATCCGTGTGGGGTAGTGTGATGGAAGTCAGGTTGTGAGCAATGATCAGTAATTGCCTGACCATTGTATTGGGACATGTCAGGTATATGGCTCTGGTGTTAGTCTGTTTTCGCTCACGGTGAACTGTCTGTGAAAAAGTGTTTGTGTCGGGAAAGGGTGGGGGTTGAGTACCTAGGTATCCTACCCGGTAGGATGGGGAAACGGTATTACAGGAAAGGGGATACTGCTTCTCACCGTCCAGTGTCCCACTTCCAATCCCCAAAGACCCCTCATCCATGTGATCCTCATGCACTGGTGCACCCCCAGGAACTGGATCCAAAAGCGATGGCTGTGTCCTAGCCACCTGGATAACAGATCCCAGGGGAGTAGCGGGTGTGACACCTTCTGGTTTCTGACATACCCTTCCCCTATGCGAGGTGGATATGGCTGGTCTTTGTCCAGGTTCTTCATTGTTAAGAACAGGGATGCTATATATCCAGTGACTCTCGCATATTCCAATGATTTTGTTTTGACTGTATAGGTAGAGGCGAGGTGGTTTTGTTGGTCTCTCGAAAATAACCAAAAACTGGTCTCTAGAGGTTGACTCTGGTTTTATGGGTTCTTTATATCTTGTGGGAGGTTCATGGGATTCTGTCTTTTCCCAGTACCATATTGGAGTATTTTGGGAATAGTAATTAGAGTGCCAGCAGTCCTGGGGTGAAAACTCTCTAAAGGGAGGTGGGGGTTCCTGCAAAAGAGTGGATAATGTAGGGATATCCAGACCCACAATGCCTTCCTCTGAGAGCCCAGGAATGATGGCTAAAGATAATGAACAGGACTTGGCCCTGATGTTAATGTACACAGGTTTTTTGGGGTATATTTCATTGTCGCTGTGTACATAGGTAACTCTAGGGTAGCGTTCTGGAGGTCCGTTGTTGTGACCAAGTCAGCTCTTATGGCAGTTTGCTTGCTACCTGATTCAGTTAACGCCTGCAATTGCTTACCATTCATCAAAGCCTTTTCATATGTGAAGTTAGCAGACGACTTACATAAACATATGCTGCAGGTCTCTAGATCTTCTTTGGGTTCTTCCCACACTTCTCCTTTTAAACAGCCTATTTCCATAGGTTTGTCTTTTACATTTTTAGACAGTGCCTGGCCAAATGCCCAGTTTCTCTATATGGAAAACAGAGAAGGGGAGTGGGTAGGTCTGCTTCCTTTTGGTTCCTCCCTTTTACTTTCTTCTCTGCTTTTTGGGTCGGATCTTTTGGCTTCTATTCTTTCCTTCGGTATCCATTCCTTGATTATACATGACCTTCCTTGTTTGACTCCTCCCTGACGTTTTGGGGCCGGTGGGTCGGTCTGTAATCTTTCAGTTCCTCGCCTCGATGTACCGAGTGGAAGTGTTTGGCTGCATCCAAGTGGTTTTGTGCAGTTTCAATGGCCATGGCTAGGGTAGGTCGACTTAATTGTAATACAGCCTTTTGCAAAAAAGGGGGTAAGGAATTGGTGAACTATTTTAATGTAATAATTTCTATTAATTCTTCCAGGGATGTGTTATTGATCCAGAGGGCTACAGTATTTCTCCAGCATGGGGTCCATCCTCTCCCTAAGCCCTCCTCTGGCAGTCATCATCAGATTTTTAATGCACTTTTCAGTGTTGGGAGTCCTCGAGTTTGCTCTCTGAGCTATTTGTACATTTTTTCATGTTTCATGTTTTTCTGAGCTATTTGTACATTTTTTCATGTTTTTGGTGAAAAAAGTTATATTTTTGTTTCAAAGAAGCCTGTGTTCTTTGCTTCTCCTGCAACCGCAGGGACCCATTGTCAGAGAAGGTCCGTGCCCCCTAGGGTGAAGATCGTCGAACATTCTAATAGGCCATCGAGCCTACTTCGCGGCATGCGACCATGATGGAGAAGAAGAAGGAGGGAAGGTCCCTGCTCAGGTCCTGCACCAAATGCAGGCTACGGAATGTGTTTGTGGAGGACAAGCACATACATTGCCTCTACTGCCTGCACCCGGACCACAAGGAAGGGGAGAGTGAGATATGCCTCGGGTCCTCCAAGAAGATGAAGAGGGACAGGCACAGTAGACTGGCAGCGTGGATGAAACAGCCCAGGATAAAACCAAGAGCTGCAAGTCCAAGTCCACCTCGTTCACCGCAGAAGTGGGTCCCAAGGTGAATAGGGCGCGATTGACATCACCTTTCCGCCTCCACTGCCAGCCGGCAATCGAGCTCCTCTTCAAAGAGATCATCTAACTCGGCTAAAATACGGGAGTAATCTGTAAGGAAGGCATGCTATCAAAGTAATACAGACATAAGTGATCACAATTCAAGGGAGTTTATTGAACTTTATCAGAGGTGTGAAAAATGCCTATCTAAATCTAAGATGGGAGCAAACTACAGCCATCAAATAATAATAATACAGCCCTAGTGGAGTCTTGCCAAATGAAAAAGGCATATACTAAAAAGAAAATATTGCCAATCCTTACCGCTATGCTACAAAATAGTGTGGGATAATGTTCACAAAAGAACGAAGTGTTCACAAAATGATAAGTCAGGATGTTTAGGCTGTTGGGCTCCCTTCCCCACGTTTTTTAGCACAGGACAAGGCTGGTCACTCGAGCACAGCACACTCATGGGCTTCTTCGGCACGAGGTTACAGTTCCTTTTACCAGCATCAGGGTCTTCTGTGCCCATGCCTCATTTAGTCAGAGTCTCTTGCTTCAGATGGCCTGATGCACCAAAACAACAAGTTCCTTTCAAATATTCAAGTCAGGACGCTTTACTCCTCGCCCGAGATCCCCTTCAGCCGGGCTTTCATTCCCTTTTCAACAATTAGTCCCCCTCTTCCAGGCTCAGACCAATTTCAGTTCGTAGACATCCCTCAGTCGGGTTCCCAATTGCCACAACAATATCTTCACGGGTGAGTTTTACTGTTCACTCCAGATCCCTCTCTTCCGGGCTCAGATCCCCTTTTACCAATGAATCTCCCTCTTCCGTGCTCAGACCAATTTCAGTTCTTAGACAATCGAAGAAATTTGAATGTGCACAGGATTTTACTTAACCCGATGCAGGGCCACTTCGATTTCACCCTTCAATATTTACACGTTCTGGGGGGATACCGAACAGAGACCTTCAAGTGAGCACCCACGTGGCACTTGACCTCTCTGTATCTGGTACCTAACTTTCTTTCATAAAGTTCAATCGCACACAAGTTCTTTGTTCATACAATGTGTCCGCCTGCAACCTTGAGAATAACATAGTTCGGTCTGATATCATTTTCTCCCGACTCACCGACTGTGCTGAACTCGTTGGCATTGCTTTGCTGTCGGCGTTAAGGACAGTAACACAGTGGCAATTGCTTCTCCCCGCCTTGGCTATCAATGCTGGAGGGCCCCGTGAACTTTGACACATGCTACATTGTTCGTCAGCTATGTTTCTTTTCCTTGAGACTTCTTGAAAGTCACGATCCTTTTTGTGAAAAGGACAAGGATAACTCCCTCCTTGTTGTCCTCTCTGTTCTCGCCGCCTTTCTCCTTGGTTTAAACTGCCATCCTGGAATAGCTGCTTCCTTGTGCGTTTGGCCTTTCTCAGAGTGTGCTTTCATGTTACGCCTTTTATCCATGTGGGGAAGTGTGATGGAAGTCAGGTGTGTGTAGTTATCAGTAATTGCCTGACTCTGCCTGACCCTTGTGTTGGGACATGTCAGGTATACGGCTCTGAGGTTAGTCAGTTGTCGCTCATGATGGATTGTCCGTGAGAAAGTGTTTGTGTCGGGACGGGGGGGTTAAGTTTCTAAGTATCCTACCTTCTAGGATGAGGAAAAGGTGTCATAAGGAAGGGGATACCGCGTCTCACCCTTCGGTGTCCCACTTCCAATCCCTGAAGACTCCCCCATCCAGGTTATCCTCCCACACTAGTCCACACTAAAACTGGATCCAATAGTGATGTCTGTGTCCTGGCCACCTGGATGACAGATCCCCGGGACTAGCAGGTGAGACACCTTCAGGTTTCTCACATACCCTTCCTCTATGCAAGGTGGATATGCCGGTTCTTTATCCAGGTCCTTTGTTGTTAGGACCTGGGAGAGAACAGGGATGAGAGATGTCCAAGAACTCTCGCATATTCTCTTGACTTTCTTTGGCCGATGTAGGTAGAGGTGGAGTGGTTTTATTGGTCTCTCCACAGTAACCTATGAATTGACTTTTAAGGGCTGCATCTGGTTTCATAGGTTCATATTTTTCCCAATCCCATATTTGACAGTTTTGGGAGTAATAATTTGACTGCCAGCAATTCTGTGGTAGATAATCTCCCAGGGGAGATGGGTTTCCTGCAAGAGAGTAGAGAAAGTAGGGAAATCCCGACCCAGAATAACTTCCTTCTGGAGTCCAGGAATGATGGCTGAAGGTATTACACAGGACTCGCCCCGGATATCAATGTGCAGGGGTATTTTGGGATACACTTCATTGTCCCCATGTTCATAAGTAACTTTAACTAGGGCAGCGTTTTCGAGGTCCTTTGTTGTAACTAAATCACCCTTTAAACAGCCTATTTCCATAGGTTCGTCCCTTAGATTCTTCAGGCAGTGTCTAGCTAAATGTCCTAGTTCCCTACAGGAAAAACAGGCAGAAGGGGGTTTTCTGCTTCCTTTAGTTTCTTCCCTTCTGCTTTCATCTTTTATTTTAGGATCTGATTTTTTGATTTCTATTCTTTCTCTGGGTATCCATTCCTTGATTCTGTACGCCCCCCCTTGTTTAGCTACTCCATGAGGTTGAGGTCGATATATAGGTTTTTAATCCTTCCTTTCCTCCCCTCGATGTGCTGAGTGGAAGTGCTTAGCTGCATCTGAGTGTTTTTTTGTCATTTCAATGGTCATGGATAGGGTTGGTCAATTTAACTGCAAGACGGCCTTTTGCAAAAAATCGGGTAAATAATTAATGAATTGTTCTCGGGTGATCATCTCTGTCGGCTCGTCCAAGGATTTGTTATTGATCCACAGGTCTACAGTATTTTTGACACATTCACCCATTTCTAGGGGAGTTTCACCAGGGTTTAATCTAATGGCTCTCAACTTCTGTCGATAAAAATTGCAGGTTTGCCCCACTCTTTTTAGCAACCCTCCTTGATATATGGATAGAAAGGTGGCTCCCTGTGCAAGATTATTTTGTTGATAGGTGGTTTGTAGTTCGCCTTTCAACAGAGGAGCCAATTGGCACCTGTTAAGGTTTTCTTCCCATCCTAGTTGTTCGGCTAGGAGCTCAAAGTTTAAGAGAAGAATTCCTAGATCTTCACCTTCTAGGTATGGTTGAAGTACCCCCTGTGGTAGTAAGGGTCTAACTTGCAATTCAGTCAATTTCGTCAGGTTTTCATGAAGCTTAGCTTCAGCCTTCATTTGATGGGCCACCAACTGGGCTATGAAAGCTGCTTCCGGTGGGGTAAGGGTTCCTTCTGTGTTTTTTTCTGAATCAGACAAAAAAATAGGTTTTGACTCCTTTGAATAACGATTCGAAGTCGTCTGATCCTTCTGAGTCTGATTCCGCCGAAGGGAATGATTTGGGTAGGTTGGTCTTCAACCCTGATGGCCCGCAACTGATGGTAATTGGGTACATAAAAAGGGTTCAGGAACAGGGGTGGGAGTTTAGGGCACTAGGTCTAATGAAGGTAAAGGCTGGTCGGATTTTCAATATTGTTCGATCCCACTGTTGGATATTATAATGAGAGAGTGGGAGGGTATCTAATAGTACTTGAGTTTTGCTAACCAGTTGGGATATGTAGATGAGAGAGCAAAACCTCTTTCAAAGTGGATACACGATCAGAGTCAAAGAGTTCAATGATTCTATTTTTCCCTTCATGTGGTACAACAATTATCAGCATGGATTTTCTATTTTTATCAATTGAATCACATCCCACATCTGACACCATATGTAAGGAAGGCATGGTATCAATAATAAGACAGACACAAGTGACCACAGTTCAAGGGTGTCTATTGAACTTAAACAAGGGTATGATAAACGCCTATCTAAGCCTAAATCTACGGATGGGAGCAAGCTATGACCATCAAATTATAATAATGCTGTCCTAGTGGAGTTTCACTAAAATAAAAGGGCTATACTAAAAAACCTATTGCCATCCCTACAGCTAAATACAAATAGTGTGGGGTAGTGTTCATGAAAAAGAAAGAAGTATTCACAAAACAATATGTCAGGATGTTCAGGCTGCTGGCCTCCCTTCCCCATGTTTTCAGCACGAGATAAGGCGGTTCACTCGAGCAAAGCACACACTCTGGCTTCGTCGACACAAGGATACAGTTCCATTACCAGCATCAGGGCCTCCTCTGCCCAATTCTCTTTCCTTCTCAAAAGTGTCTTGATTCAGAGGGCCTGATGTACAAAAAACTAAAACAGAAAGTTCCTTTACTCTTATAAGTATTCAATTTGGGCGATTCACCATGGATCCCGTCAGCCGGGCTCAGATCTCTTTTGTATCACGGTCCTTATTGTGGATCCCCTTCTTCCGGGCTCCTGTCCCCTTTTTACAATCTTCAGAGAATATTCTTTTTCGGGTGACTTACAGTTCACCCGTGGTTCCCGCACAACCAGGCTCAGATTCTTCCTTTTACACAATGAGTCTCCTTCAGCGAAGCTCAGACCAATTTCAATTCACAATGACAGTATCAAAGACTTCGATTTCAAAATTCCCTTCTCACAGTTGCAAACGAGTTAGATACCTGACAGAGTCCTTCGAATCAGCACCCTGTGGTGCTGGACCACTCTGTCTACGGTATCTTTCTTGGTCTCCAAAGTTCAGTCACTACTCTGATTTTCAATTATATTTGCGTCTCTCATCACATTTGTTTCACACACTGTTCCCTTTAGATTCCTTCATACAATGTTGCCGCTTGCAACCTTGATTCTAACAGAGGGTGGTCTGGTGTCAGTCTCTCCGACTCACCAGCTGTGCTGTCTTTACTGGTGCTGCTTTGTTGTAGGAGCCAAGGACAGTACCACAGCAGGAAACGCTCCTCACCACCTTGTTCTTCGATGCAGGAGAGGCCCGGGTTCCTCCCACACACAATGCAGGTTTGTTCAGCTTTAGTCCCCGGTCTTAGGTTTCTTATTTTCCAAAGTTCACGAAAGTAACGGTCTGAAAAGGTCAAGGACACTTCCTACCTTGCAACCCTCTCTGGTCTATCCATCCTTCTCCTTGTACTAAACTGCCATCTTGGAACTGCTGATTCCTTGTGTGCTTTGCCTTATTCAGAGTGTGCTTTCGTGCTCCGGATTTTATCTGTGTGGGGAAGAGTGATGGAAGTCAGGTGTGTCTAATGATCAGTAATTGCTTGACCATTGTATTGGGACATGTCAAGTATACGACTCTGGTGTTTGTCTGTTTTCGCTCACAGTGAACTGTCCGTGAGAAAGTGTTCGTGTGAGGAAAGGGGGTGGAGGGTTGAGTTCCTTGGTATCCTAACGGGTGGGAAGGGAAAAAGTTGTTACAGGAAAGGGGATACTGCGTCTCACCGTCCGGTGTCCAACTTCCACTCCCCAATACCCCTCATCTAGGTAATCCTCCCGCACTGGGCCACCCCCAGGAACTGGATCCAAAAGCGATGGCTGTGTCCTGGTCACCCGTATGTCAGATCCCTGGGGACTAGCGGGTTAGACATCTGGTTTCTCACAGAAGCTAGTGGATGCCTGAGGGGTTTTCCTTACTGCAAATAGGGCCCAGGAGGTCATACGGTCCCAGTCATTCCCATCTTTATCTATCAGCTTTCTCAGGATAATTTTGAGTGTTTTGTTGAATATTTCTACTCATCTGTTTGTTTGGGGATGGTAAACTGAAGTCCTTAAGGTGGTGATGTGGAGCAGCTCCTTGACTTCACCCATGAGCTTGCTCATGAAATTGGATCCTTGATCTGTCAGGATTTCCTTAGGAAAACCAACTCTGAAGAAATACGGTAATGGGTTTTTAGAAATCTGCTGTGTGGTGTTATTCTGCATAGGAAATGCCTAGGGGTATCTGGTTGTGTAATCAACAATCACAAGTACATATTTTTTTTTTTTTTTTAAACTTGTTTTTATTGTTTGACTTGACAACACACTTGAAAAGACAGGGCAAAGGGCGGCCACATGGCAGCTAAAACAACAAAAGTAAATATACATAAATATACATCAACAGCAACACACGACTGTTCAACTGTGGGGAAGTGGAGCGGAAACACATAGATCCAACTAGATATCAGCATTTGAGTCAATCAGACGTACAGATGAACATGTTAAATACATCATTATACATTTTTGGGAGAGACACTAGCTGAGCATGAAGGAGAAGGCAAGGAGGCCATGTAATCACGGAAGCTTTGCCAGACATCTATTGGCCGACAGTGCGGATGTTGCATTGCACTCCAGGTTTCCTCAGTGTCATGAGCCCACGTAACTGATCTAAGCCATTGTGAATACACAGGCGGTCTGGCACGGAGCCAGCATAACAGAATGCAGCGGACCGCCAGCAGCATACAGAGACCCGCAAGCCTCCTAGATTTCCGGCCCAGCTGGGGGAATTCATGAAAAAGACAATGTAGTGGGGTAGGGGCAATGGGGTGTTCCAGCATGTCTGATAGCGTGGAGCAAACCTCGATCAGGAATTGAGATAGGAGTGGGCAGTGCCAGAGCATATGGATGTAGGTTGCTTGTTCCGTGCCGCATCTGGGGCAACTGGAGGGGGAATCTGGGAACATGCGGTGCAGTCTCTTAGGTGTGATGGTATCTATGCAGGATCTTAAACTGTATAAGCTTAAATTTTGAGTTATAGGAGACATCTTGAGTGCGAGCACACATTCGAGACCACCTCTCATCACTGATCTCCACCTCGAGGTCGACCTCCCAACTGTGCTTCAGCTTAGTGAAGGCCGGGACTGCTCTAGATTGCACCAGTGCATATAGTCTTGACACTTTACCCCTAAAGGATAGGTAAGAGCAGAGTTCCGCAACTATGGAGTCATCAGGCGGTATTGTGGGAAAATCAGGGTATCTGAATTTGAGATTCCTACGAAGGGAGGAAAATTGTAGCCAAGCAGTGGGCCGGCGCTTGAGGGATGGGGGGAGGTCCGCCCACTCAACGAAGTTGCCTTGTTCGTATATATTGCGGAGCGACAGGAAGCCAGCTTCAGCCCAACGGGTCACAGTGGATAGCGGGGTAGGTGAGACATCCGGGAGGAAGTTCCAAAGCGGTAGGTCTCCATGGAAAAGCCGTGGTGTGGTAACCAGGGCCCAAAGTTTAGTAAGAGCTAGGGAGGTGCATGTCACAGGATCTGTCGAGTCGGAGTCAGCTGGTATAGGCTTAAGAATGAGGGAACCCAGCACTCGATCAGCAGCAGATAGCTTCTCGAGTCGGACATGCGGGGGGGTCGGTGGTATTAAACCAATGGGAGGCGAATTGTGATTGAGCCACCACCCAATACCTCAAGAAATCCGGTGCGCCAAAACCCCCAAATTCGTTCGGGGTGGTAAGCATAGAAAGTTTAAGCCTAACCGCACCTGAGTGCCAAAGGAAGGTGTTTGTAATGTGACGTAGTGACTTAAAGAATGTATCGCCTGGCCATACGGGTAGATTGGTGAATC
The DNA here is from genome assembly GCF_040938575.1 of Ambystoma mexicanum. Classification (NCBI taxonomy): domain Eukaryota; kingdom Metazoa; phylum Chordata; class Amphibia; order Caudata; family Ambystomatidae; genus Ambystoma; species Ambystoma mexicanum. The sequence goes on from NC_090923.1 coordinate 729,146,204, forward strand.
GGTATAAAAGTTGGGGTAATACTACCATTTTAAGAATGCTGATCCTACCTGCTAGTGAAATGGGGAGCTTGGTCCAATTAGACGTCTTACCGGACAGGGCCGTTAGATAATTCGAGTAGTTGTCCTTGCGCAGTCTTATTATGGATCGGGACACATCGACCCCCAAGTATGTGAAACTAGATTGAGACCAGGAGAAACCCAACAGATCCGGGGGGGGACACGTACAATCAGTAAGCAGGAACAGTGTGGATTTGGAACAGTTCACTTTTAATCCCGATATGTCACCAAATCGGGCGACGTCCGCAAGGATAGGAGCAAGGTTAATGTCTGGTGAACGAATGTACAGCAGAGCATCGTCTGCGTACAGAGAAACTATGTCAGCCTGACCGGCCGTGCGTAATCCCCTATGGGCATGTGCCTGGCGAATCATGTCAGCAAATGGTTCGATGGCGACGGCAAAAATTAGTGGAGAGAAAGGGCATCCCTGGCGCGTCCCTCTGGCTATCTGGAAGGGGGCGGAGCATCTGTCCTCAGTACGGACTCTAGCTGAAGGGGAGGTGTAAAGCAGCTTAACCCAAGTTCGGAAATTGTGACCAAACTTACATTTCACAAGGACCCGCCACAAGTATTTCCAAGAGACTGAGTCGAAGGCCTTCTGCATGTCCAGAGTGGCTGCTACCGCCTGCGTGGTGGGGCTGACCCTGCTGATCACATTAAAGAGTCTTCTTAGATTTAAGGATGTGGACCTTCCTGGGACAAACCCTGCCTGATCAGGATGAATAATGTGGGGCATAATAGGGGCTAGACGGTTGGCTAACAGTTTAGCGTAAATTTTAACATCGCTGTTAATCAACGAGAGGGGGCGGTATGAGCTGCATTGGGAGGGGGGCTTGCCCGGTTTGGGGAGAACCATTATCAATGCCTCCCGAAGAGAGGGGGGGAGTATACCCTTTTCGCAAGATTCCCCCCAGAGGCACAACATGTGCGGGACCAATAGTGACTTGTATTGCTTATAAAATTCAATGGGCAATCCATCCGGGCCAGGGGCCTTACCAGACGCCAGTGATTCAATAGCTTCGGTAATCTCCTCAGACGTGATAGGTCTCTCCAGAGAGGCACCAGCCTCGGAAGATAAAACGGAGAGAGGGAGAGAGTCTAGGAAGGAATCTACTTCCGAAATGGGGGGGTCATTGGCCTCGGAGTATAGAGATGTGTAGAATGCAAGAAATTCGGAGTTGATGTCCTGTGGGGACAGAGCCATGGAGCCGTCCGATCTTGCTATGGCCGGAATATTGGGAGCACCGAGTTCGCGACGGAGCAGCCTGGCTAGCATACGGCCGGGGCGTTCACCTTCGCCGTATCTCCTCGCCAAACATGGGGACTCTAGGAATTTGACCTCTCGCTCTGCAAGGGCACGAAAGTTATCTAGTTCCGATCCCAAGGCCGAAAGAGTGCTTGAAGAGTGGTTAAGGGCGTATTGAGCCTCGAGGCCGGCAAGGGTTGATTCACTAGCGGAGATGTCAGCGCGGATCCTCTTAAGAATGCCACTTCCCTTGGAGATAGCCACACCCCTCGTATATGCCTTGAATGATTCCCAGAGCATGGCGTGAGTTGTCACCGAACCAGTGTTGAATTCAAAGAACTCTTCAATGGACGATTCGAGTTCAGCCGCAAAGGTCTGGTCAAGGAGCGTGCGGGAGCTTAACCTCCACTGCCTTGGTCTATTGGCGTCAGGACCCCAGTTTAGCGAGATGACGACAGGTGAGTGATCAGATAGTGTTCTGGGAAGGATAGCCTGGTGAGACAGTGACCTAACTAACCTGTCGGTGATGAGCCATCTATCTATTCTAGAGTGGGAATCGTGGACTGTGGAATAGAATGAGTATTCTCGGGCATCAGGGTTTATTAACCGCCAAGAATCAACCAGTGTCAGACGTGGAAGAATAGTAAGTATGGTGTAGGCCGCTCTGGAGAGTTGGCGAGGCCGCGTGCCCGATCTGTCTAGGGTAACGTCCAATATAGTATTAAAGTCTCCTCCCCATATGATCGGGATCAAGGGAAAGCCTTCCAGGAGCGAGGCTAGGTGTAAATAGAAGTCCGGATCGTCAACGTTGGGACCGTAGATGTTTAGGATGGCCACCTCTTGGCACTGTAGTGTGCCAACGAGCAGGACATATCTGCCAAGGAGGTCTATACGTGAGTGATTGCACACAAATTTCAAACTTCTGTGTATCAGAGTGAATGTGCCACGGCTCTGGGTAGAATAGTTAGTATAATATCTTTGGGAACCCCACTGTTTTGCGAACCGGTCACATTGTTCGGAGCGGGCATGGGTTTCTTGTAAGCAGAGAATTTTGACCCCGTGGCGTTCTGCGTATAATTGTATCTGGCGCATTTTTTTATGATTGCCCAAACCACGAACGTTCCAGCTCATGAACGTCAGGACTTCACTTGCCATTTAATTGGGAATATTGATACAGTAACAGGAGTGCGTTGTCAAAAAAGAGAGAGTCTGTAGATCCAGACATGGAGGGATCTCCAGACGTGTGTGTGTGATGTAGTGCTGCACAGCATGTGGTGCCCCTAGTGGTTGCCAAGTCATTTTCAACAATAACTACCCCTCCCCCCTTCCCCCCACCCACATCCCTCCCAAAACTCGAGGGAAGAAACCCAAACCCATTAACAACAACACCAACAAAATACTAGGCATCTACACCTGGGGGGCTGCAAGTCGGCCTAGCGATGTCATGCTGAACCGGGGAGAGCATAAGGATAATACACAGTGCAATAGTAGTAAGTAAGAAAACATAGTGGTGGCTCACGGGAGCCGTATGGCTACAGAATATCAGGATCGGAACGGCTTAAGGTCTAAAGTGCCGTGTAAGCAAACAGATCAAACAGCAAATCAAGGTGAATGCAACAGTTAAGGGTCCCTGGTAGCCAGACTGAGGCAAACTGACAATCCCTCGTGATCAAGGTGGGACCAGGGCCCAGACAGTCAGGTCCAGGTGCCCGTGGTCGACAGTACCACAGTCTTCGTGCCGGGGGCCCCGCAGGGGGCCAAGGCCGCCCAAGCACAACAGAGCCGTTTATAAACAAATGATGGACCCTCAAGGGGGGGCACTGGAGACAGCGAGAGCAAAACCGGTGATCAAGAATTACCTGAGGTCATGGATATCATAGGGGACCTGGCGGTAGTGACCCCTTAACTGACAACGTCATGTGCAGGGGGGCCACCACGGGGTGCCCCATGCTATAGGAGCGAAAACAATCGTCAACCGGGAAAGTGTTCATCAATGAATTTCGATGCCTCCTCTGGGATGGTGAAGAAGAAGGTCTGATTCAAGTGTTCAATCCTTAATTTCACCGTAAAGAGCATGGAGTATTTGACCCCCAGGTCGCGAAGTCTCTTTTTTACAGCAAGAAAGGTTCTGCGCTCCTGTTGAACAGTGACCGAGAAGTCGGGGTACAGATGAATTCTTGCCGGGCCAAAGCGCAGCTCACCCTTGGCTCTGGCTGCGCGAAGCAATGCGTCTCGATCCCGAAAGTTTAGGATCCTGGCAATGATGGGTCGGGGAGGCGCGCCCGGTTTAGTCTTAGCAGTGAGAGAGCGATGTGCTCTTTCGACCGCAAAGTGTGAGGAGAGCTGCGGGGCATCGAGTACAGTTAAAAGGATACGCTCAACATAGTCCTCCATGGGCTCTTTAACATTATCCTCCGGAATGCCAATGATACGTAGGTTATTACGCCTAGAGCGAGATTCCAGGTCATCATTCTTCCTCTCCACCGCTGAGACACGATTAGTAAGTGTAGATACCGCAGCCCGAAGCGACAGCAGGTCATCCTCCGCGACACCCACCCTGGTCTCAACCTCGGCGACCCGGCCATCCGTTCTTTCCATATGAGCTTTAATAGACGAGATGGTACCACTCATGTCGTCCAACTTGGTGTGCAGTGCGGTAAATCCCTCCTTCATGTACTCAAGCATCCTCTGTGAGTCATCCGAGGTTGCGGGTGTCGAGACCATGGGTGTCTCCTCAGGCGGATCGGGGGAAGCCTTGGACGGAGTTTTTGCAAACATGTTGAGCGAACTTTGTTTCTTACCAGCTCCAGCCCCCTTGGTCATGGTGATGACGGAACCACGAGTAGCGCCACCAGGGGAGCGCGTGTCCGTACCCGCAAAGACGGGGGGGGGCCCCGGCGAGGGAGGAAGTAACAACGGGAGATGTAGAAATGGAGCTGGGACCGGTCCACCCAATCGGGGCCGGCAACTATGGGTCAGGACCGCGTCCCTATCCAGAAGGGAGGCGCAGCCCGACAGCAATACGGTTATTTACGTGGGTGTGCCCACCGGGTGTGTGTAACTGCAGGGGGGGGTCAAAGGGTCCCAAGCAACCGGCTGTTGTATTAAGACCTTAGCCACAGGCGGAGAACATCTGCTAGAATGATAAGGCTGAACCTGTAGAGCCCCGCATACACGTTGTCACTGCAGGCAGTTGAACCAGGTTCCGGGCCTCCTAGATTAGTGCAAACCCCAGGGACAGCTGAATTAACGTAAATATGGGGGAGCTCAGGAGCAAGGGACCATTATCCCCTGGGCGGGTGATGCGTGACCAAGTAGGGGGGGGATGCCAAGTATGTTCTCACCGAGCCCTGAGGAGAAGGAGGCACAGCATGTGAGGAGATTCCAAAGTACCAAGGTATAGTGCAAGTCTGGGCCAGTGCAATCCGGCCACCAAAAGTCCAGCCTTAATTTCTCCGACTAAGGCAGATGCCCAACACATACCTCGGGGAGATGAACTTGTTGACAATTTAATCACTGCAAATACATGAGTTCTTTTGGCGCCTTGGCTGGATAATGGTAGGTTGCTCTGACTGATGAAGTAAGAGAGAGATCAAAGGCCACCTGGGCCGCTGTCGTGAGGGAGCTGGGAGGGCAGGGCTGAGTTATGCCCCACAGCCACGCCGCCGGCGCGGCCCACGCGGAGTCGGGAGAGGAAAACAGGGGAGATGGGCGAGCCAGCCGGGTAGACTCACGGGGCCAACAACGCCACAAGGAAGTCCTCAGGGATCGGCCGTGAAGGGCCGCTGCAACACCAGGGCTCGGCTCAATAGGCCCTCCAGAGCAGGGCGACGGGCGGACCAGCAGGGCCGGCCGCCGCAGCACCGCGCCCCCCACCAGAGAGGAGAGCCGCGCCGGGAAGATCAGGCACCCGCCGGCGGGTTACAGTGTAGAGAGTCCCCCCGTACTCCCGTACCTGGTCCTCGAAGCGGCCAGCATGACGTCAGCAGGGGGGCAGCAGAGGAAGGGTAAGCATGCGGCGGCGGCACCGGGATCACAGTGACAACAGTTGTTCCTCCAAAGCTAGGACCGGAGGCCCCGCCGCCGCCCGGCGTCTCAGAAGTCCGCAGATGGAAGGCGCGGCGGCAGCAGCCGGGCGAAGCGCCGGAGGGGTCCGGAGAGACTGTCCGTGGCCGCGTAGGGCCCGATCTCAGAGGAGGACAGAGGAAGGCACAGCGCCCCTCCCCCCCACAGAGGCCCGCTGCGCCGCGCTCAAAGTTACGTGAGCGAGTCGAAGGCGCCGGAGCCGCGGGCCGGGGAGGTTAAGTGCCGGCGTCCGCATTCAATGCCGGGCGCCGCACCAGGATCAACCAGCAATGCCGGCGCACCAGACTCAGCCAGGGGATAGCGGATGGATTCACACGTCCGCTCCGCGAGCGTGGGTTTGCACAAGTGCACTGGAAGGGTGCTGGGACGGGATCTTCTACTCTCCCGGCTCAGAGCTCTGACATCAGGCGGCCATCTTCGTTCGGCGCAACAGCGCCCCTACAAGTACATATTTTTCAACCAGTCTACATGTTTCCAAAGGTCCATTGATAATGTAGAGGAGGAGCCAAGTACCCCTACTCCAACCGCCCCGCCCTTATTATCTGTCTGTTGGAAACCAGAGTATGAGACATACACGGAGCAGATGAACAGACAAAGAGCAGAGCGTGGACTCTGTGCAGTATCAATAAGAATACCAATACCTAAGAAAATCTGGGAGGCAAGGTACCCATTGAGAAAACCGTACCTGCACACAAGACAATATGATGGCTATTTAAATGAGATTCCTGAAGAAGCAGAGCAGATGAATGGCAAAGGTGAATGGTGATGTCACACAGAAAGGGATGACGCACACAGAAGAGATGCAGAGACCAGAGAATGCAGATATTCTATAAGGCATCAAGAAAGTACCATGGATAAGTGACATCTTGGGATCAAGGTGAAGAAGCTTATGCCACCAGAAAAGATGAAGATATTAAACTAGTTTATACATGTACAGACGCAAAAGAAACGGCAGCAGCAAAGTAATCTTAAAACTACACGCAAGCTTTATAGTAAATAGATTGCGTTAAGCGCCTATATATATAGATGCATATGAACGAGTAAAAGATGGATGTTTCCACTACGCATTATGAGCAGTGCTGAACATTAAACAAGAAGGCCTCATTTCAGTGTGTCGCAGTTAAAAACAAATTGGATTACAAATGAATCTCAGCAGAAGGAGTTGGACGAGCCAAGAAGCCACGCTCTTATCAAACTGGATTTGGCTGACTTTGGATACAAATCATGTGAAAGAACAGAGACTCCTGTTTGGAAGGCTTGAGCAAAACAAAAGACATCAAAGTACTATTAGAAAATAATATTAAATACACTAAAAGGCTCGATTCCATGGTTTCCAGTCACGTGGAAGAATGAAGTTGGACGATCAAGGTGACCACACCTACGCACGAGGGCAGGCTGTGCCCACACTCCTTCACATTTCTCAGAGCAAAGTGAAAGGGACCCCTAGGGGACCCTGACGTCTATGGAAACAAGGCGGGTCACCACACACGATAGAGACGCCAGACACAAGGTTGTATTCCCAAAGCTAGGGTTTTATTGCAAAGCAAAAGTCTCAGTTGGCCAACTCGGTCTCACGCCCCGCGACGTGTATCTCTAGACCTCGAGGGACGCAAGAGAGTGAATTACGTACATCAGTTACATATATACAAAATGCATATCAAACAATCAGCTATGACATGTTTAACACCCCCCTTTATTGGGTTTCTCTGAACTTGGTGTGATGATGGACATCTCCGACCACTATGACATCTTCAAACATCTATTCTAGTAACAATTTGCAATTTGTGAGTTTGAAGGCATCTTTTGGTTATTGAATAGAACACAGCGCTTCTGTTCTTGGAAGCAAACTACATACGGGGGGGTTTCATTCCGGACCTTTCTATCTATCAGGTGCTATTCGCGTCCTGGGACCCGACATGCTCTAGCGGGCTCAGCAAAAGGGGGCCGTTAGAAAAGCATAATTCAAGCCTTTAGCGGTATTATTCTAACATATTCTACCATATAACGAGACTGGCTGGCAGCTGTGAAATGATTAAATGCCCTTCAGCTCTGCTTCAAGGCTACATTCGGGAGGGAGCCGGGCATTCTTCCTGGCGCTGCCTACGTTTGTGTTTCAGCGAACTCTTGTTATCCTCACGGCCCTGCGGCCTTGTCCTTTTCACATACAGACAACAATGTTTCACAGTCGAGCAGTGTAAGCGGAAAATATACTGCGAAGCAATAGGAACAGAAAACAATGAGCAATGGTTAGAAAACAAAATGGCGATTCTTGTTACATCAAAATGGCCGTTCATTGGCAAACTCGAAAACCTATATTCTGTCATATCGTGCATGAGACGGTTGGCCCACGGCCACCAAAATGCGTTTGCGGTCTCAAAGTAGAGGTATCCGTATTTCTAGACTGACAAACCCTCCTTTGGCCGTATGCCAAACGTCTCATCTATTTATTGAAACCTCCTCTAGTGATGATGATTCTGAAGTACTTATGTCTGAGTTTTGCATGCTATCGTGGACATCATTGTCTTCATCAATATCTATTGCCATCAACTCTTTTACTGCTCTCATCTCATTTGGGTCTGGGCTAGTTCGATCATGAGGTTGTTTTTTCTTTGTTATCATATGCATGCATCCTTCCATACATCCCTCAGTTACCTCTGTGCAAACAATGGGTAAACAATGTATACAACAACAGCACGTTAGGAATATTCCGAACACCACTACTAATATTGAGATCAACTTCCATCCCCAAGATCGTAGTATTCCCCAAAACCAAGATCCTATTCCGCAGCTCCCTTCTCCAATGGGGAGTTCAGAACTTAGAACGTGCATTTTCTTTATTGCTTCAAAGATCGTGGGGGAATAGTCATCGACATAAACGCAACATGCTGATCCCACTATTTTGCAAATTCCCCCACGATCAACCAGGATTACATCGAGAGCCATTCTATTTTGCAGCGTCATTAACCTTATTCCTCTTTCTTCCAACGTCATGTTAAATAATATATCTATTGTTCTGTTTATTGTATTCTTTAGGATTCTGGACAGTTGCCTTATATTATAGGAGTTCACTATCTGTCCTAAGAATGGAATGAATGATTTCGCTACATCAGTTGCTATTAAAACACCTTCGTCAGTCCTTTTGACTCTAGTTTTGGATAATCTGGCCATGGCTGCTGTTTCTAAGAGGAATACTCCTGGGAACAGTAGCCCTAGGTAACATGTACCTCCCCAGTTTCTGGGCAACCAAGGGTATGCTTTCTCTCCACATATAAAATAAACTGGATCACCTACGTACACTGGTTCTATTTCCCATTTTAGCACCACTGTATTCATACAACCAGTATATGTTCCGACTGAAAAAGTGCCTTTCTTTTTTAGACAAAAAGGGACAGTTCTTGGGCTATAATTCACTGTGTAAGATGGGGGAACTGCATCTTTGTCCCCTTCTGTTCTTACACGAAACGTCATTACAGATGTTTTTTCTAACGGGGACAATCTATGTCGTCTATTTTGTCGTGTTATCTTCCGTGTACTTTTCCTCGTGGGCTCTGGGGCTATTACTTGTGCTTTATGGAAAATGGAACAACCCACAGGCTTCATTATTATCTCCTCAAACTCATTCATGTTGGTTCTGTCTAATTGACCCGTATTACTCTCATTCCATTTCCCATAGAACATTGCACCTAAAGATGCACTACATGCAGAACTTAATGGTAATGGCTGTACATACCACCCTATTCCTTTTCCAGCATGCTGTGGTAAATGGGCACATACCCAGCAGTTTGTTTTCTTCAGGATTGCATGTGTCATGTTCATTATCATCAGAAAGGTGTTATTTCCAAAACCGTCCCTGTGTTTTTCTTCCATTGGGGGTAGGGTATAAGTGATCACCTGAACCAGGCTTTCAGTAGTGGATATATTAATCATTGGTAAAAACATTTCTTATGGGTGTATTGTTTCTACCCACCATAATATTAGGGCTGTCGATATTGGTGCTACCACGCTCATAAAGCACATTATTATCGTTAGTGCCAGCATACAATTTGTTTTACCATGCATTTTTCTTAAACTTATAGTCTTTATAACTGACTCATTCTCAGCGGTGGTGGTGCAGGAGGAGGCTGGAACCGGTCCCAGCATGTTTCTCATCGTCCTCCTTCTTTTTTATCACAGCTCGTTGTGGATATCTTTCTTCGTCACGCTTGCTCTGATGTAAATAAGTTCAATGGAATTGTCACAGTTCAGTTTTGCCTGTCCTTTTTAGCCTGGATTCGATTATTCGTTTTTAGGCGAGATCACTTGTCCCTTCTTATACTGCTCAGAGGACTTTTGATCAGTTATCGCCTTAGTATCATGTGCGCACAGCTTGTCCGCTCTGGTTCCGGACACATGTACTGTTAATCAGTTATCTCACTTGCCATAGTACCTTGTGCGCCCAGCTTGTCCGCTCTGGTTCCGGACACATGTACTTTCTATGATCGCACCGAGGAGTCGCGAGTCTTGAATTGTCCGATTTGCACAATTCTCACGCTTCTCTCCTCTACACCTCTGGTTCCTTCTCCGTCCATGAGCTGAACCAGAGGTGGACATAAACACCAAAAAAGACTGCGGATCACTTTGTCTTTCGAGGCCGCAGGTTGTATCGCCTTGCTCCTGGTATCGTATGATCCGTGAACAGTGCCGGTGCACTTTCAGATTCAGGCTGTAAGTCAGCCTGTGGCGCTACTGCAGGTGCTGGTGTGCGCCGCGCCAATGATGCAGATCCGTTTTTTGGCGTGCTGGCAAGTGCTGGTGGGCGCCAAAGGGGTACACGATTTGGTTTTGCTGGTATCTGCAAGGCAGATTTCACGTCGGTCGGCAGTGATGTCGATTCTGCTGGGCAACGTTGGGGCACTCTTTGCCCTTCCCCCTCTTTGGCAATCGTCTCAGGCTTTGTTTCGAGTTTCACTTCTCGTTTCGGCAGATTAGGTGGCTGCTCACTGGCAACAGTTTCTTTAGTTTCTGGGGCTGCTGTCTCTTTCCGGTCATCAGTGTCAGGCAAGACTTTCAGTGCAGTTGGAATCTTTTTGGCATGGGTGGCATGGATCCACGACTTCCTTCCATCCACCCGTATTACCGTTTGCGTCGCCAAAAGTACTTGATGGGGCCCGCGCCACCTGGGTGCTAATGATGACTTTCTTTCAAAGTTTTTTAGCAGCACCCAGTCTCCTGGCTCCAGCGCCTGCCCCGAACCGGTGTATCTCACTGGTAATGCCTTGTGCACCTGCTGATGAATCAAACGCAATTTCTGCATTAAAAGGCCACAATAAGTACTAAGCACAGGATGTTCTATCTCACTAAGTTGTTTTGGCTGAAGTGCGCACCAAACATTTGCCGGCCTCCCCATTACGATTTCGTATGGGGAGAGCCCAGTTTTAGCCTGTACAGACGTACGCATGCATAATAGTGCTATTGGTAATGCATCCACCCAACTCAACTTGCTTCCCGCACAAATCTTGCTAATCTTTGATTTAAGAATCCCGTTGTGCCTCTCCACAAGACCGGCAGAACTCGGATGCCTTGAACTATGGAATCTCTTATCAATCTGGAGACCAGCACATATCTGTGATACCACTGCACCCACAAAATGCGGTCCATTATCAGACCATAGGACCCGGGGCAAGCCAAATCTGGAAAAATACTCCTTCAACATTACTTTTGCCGTACTCATTGCTATGCAATCTTTCAAAGGATATGCCTCCACCCACTTACTGAATGCACAGATCACCACCAAGACGTATTTTAAGTTTTGGCACCTCTCCATCTCTATGAAATCAAAATGAACTACCTCAAACGGCATGGAGGGCGGGCCAAAACTGCCTTTTGGAGTCACTGTTCCCTTTCCTACATTGTGTTGTAAACACGTGATACAGTTCTGCACCAACCTCTCTGCATTCTTTTTTATGTTTACATTCTGCCATACTGTAGAAAGGTGCTGTATCATTTTCTTTGCACAGATATGCGTAGGGCTTTGGGCCATTGTGACCATTGCAGTCACATACGAATTTGGCAACATCCATTTTCTAGTTCCCTTGTCCACCCAACAACCCTCCAGATCCAACTCAGCAGATCCCTCTTCCCATCCCTGTATTTCATCAGACGTAGCCTCGGCCTGCATTTCTTTGACAGTCGCAACTCCATCTTCTATCATACAGGGTAATTCCTCTGTCTGAACCGTCAACATCTTGGTATTCAAATCAGTGGCAGTTTGTTTCACAATAATGGGCCTTATCACGACTTGTGCGGTAACGCCAGCGGTATTACCGCCGGCGGTATTAGCCCTACCACCGAACTCCCCGGCGCTAATAGCGCCGGATCACGAGTTCAGCGGTAATGTCAATCCCCATTCCCCATTGAGCCCATTCGGGAATGCCCCATTCCCCATTGGGCTCAATGGGGAAATTTCGCGCTAATACCGCCGGCGGTAATAGTGCAAGTTTTCGGCGGATTTCCCCCCAGCTCAGAGCTGGGGAGAAATCTGCCGAAGTCCTGCTTTGGCGGACCCTTAAATCCGGCGGTAATAGAGCTACCGCCGGATTTAAGGGTTACCGCCAAAGTCGTGTTGAGGCCCATAGTCTGCAAACGCGTTTCACTCTCCTATTTTGCATGTTACTTTTTTATGTGCCTCGCATTTCACTATTGCTAGGCGCTTTGGAAACGTGAGTGCAGACAGCAATCGTACAATGAAAGGGCCATGTTAAATTCTGGCACCATGTGATGTCAGAAACCCTCTCTCAGCCCACAGTCGACCAAAGTTATGAACCACTCCAAAAGCATACTGACTATCAGTATATATATTCACATTCAAATTTTCAGAAATCTCGCAGGCTCTGGTCAATGCTATTATTTCCGTGGCTTGTGCTGAATTATAGGGGATTCTTTTACTTTCTACAACACTCTCTAGGGTAGTGATAGCATATGCGGCAGTTGTCGTGCCATCTGGTAATTTAAAACATGAGCCGTCACAAAATAACTCTCCATCCGGCTTTCTGTGGAATATCGCTTAAATCAACTCTTCCCTTGGTTTCTTCCTCAGTGACCATTAAGCAATCGTGGGGGGGGGTGATTCATTCTTCCCAATTTCTTTTAAGGTCAGTGGCATTCATTCTGCAGGATTCAAAGCGCTACACCTCATAATTTGGATATGGGGCGCGAACAAGATAATCTCATAGCTTGTCAATCTAGCAGAGGTGAAGTGTTGCGTCTGTGTCCTATTTAATAGAACGTCTATGGCATGTGGCACCATCAGAATTAAAGTGTGCCCCAATACCATCCCTTCCGTTTGTTTCACTGACGCAGCAGCCGCCGCGACAGATCGCAAACATTGTGGTAGTGTGCGGCGCTACAGGGTCCAGCGCAAAAGAAAAATAGCCGCAGGGCCTATTTCTTCCACCTTGTTCCTGTGTCAAAACCGCCAATGCACATCCTTCACTTTCACACACAAATAGTCTAAACATTTTCTCATAGTTCGGCGTACCCAAAACTGGAGCCGAGCATAATGCAGTTTTCAATCCATCAAATGCTCTCTGACATTCCTCATCCCACTGCAAAGGCATAACCGCATCTTTTCTAGTTAAATTCACTAATGGTTTCACAATTAACGCAAAATTACCAATCCATTGTCGGCAATATGAAGCCATGCCTATTATGGCTCTGACTCCTTTTTGTGTCTTTGGAATAGGCATACAAGAAATACTTTCTATGCGTTCTGGCATTAGTCTTCTCCCTCCTTTTGAAAGTAGGTAGCCCAAATAAGCCACCTCCTTTTGATTATACTGAAATTTCTTCAAACTAGCTTTATGGCCATGTGCCGCTAGGTGTGACAGTAGTAATACAGTGCTTTCTTTACAAATCTCCTCTGTGTCTGCAGCTAGCAATAATGTGTCTATGTATTGCAAAAATACACAACCCATGGGTAATTCCAGCATGTCTAGCTGTTCTTTTAATGCTCTACTGTAAATACTTGGACTTTCCGTATAACCTTGCGGAATCCGCGTAAATGTAAATGATCGTCCTCCTAATGTGAACGCGAACAAATATCTACTGTCCTTGTCCACTGGAATACTAAAGAATGCGTTTTTCAAATCTATTACACTAAAATATTCTGCTGAAACAGGTATCATTGTCAATATTGTAGTGACGTCTGGCACTAGAGGAAATTGCGGAGCTACTACTTTATTCAATGCGCGTAGATCAATTATGAAACGGTATGGTACCTCATTACCTCCTTTCTTATAAACCGGAAGAATCGGGCTGTTGCATGTACTGCCTGTGATTTCCTCTATTACCACTAATTTCACCAAATCGGTAACAATACTCTTCAATCCTTTCTCACCTTCAACCGAAATTTTGTATTGGGGTATTCGCGGTAGGGTAACACCTTCTTTCAAAATAATCTTTACTTGCTCTATCTTTAAACATCCCACATCGTTGTCATGCATTGCCCATATACAGGTTGGTACTTTACTTAGTTCCCCTGGTAACGCTCAGACATGAATTCTGACACAGGGGTATCGTGTGGCCATATCGTTAGAAACACTCCGTCTGCTGTGCAATGTTTAACAGAACCTAGTTTTTTCAGCAAAGTTAATCCCAACAAATTTTCTCCACAATTTTCTGTTAGAAGGAAAGGACAATGTTCGGTAAATGGTCCTATGGTAACTGGGACTGGTTTGGACACTGGGTTTATGACTGGTGTACCTGCGAACCCTACGGAAATATTCTTTTGCCCTGACAGTGGTATATTCGGAACCAAGCGATGGTTCCCCCATGCATATTCGAACTACTCCTTCCTTGTTTGTTCCCTCGCCCTATATTATGTCCTGTTACTTGCTGCGATAGTACCTGTGTTCTAATTAGACATTCCTTCAAGTCTGCCCCCACCTTTTTTAGCAACGATAATTCGTTCACCATCTCCTTCTGCCCCGGCGATGGTAACTGCTGCCGTTTATTATGCGACCCCTTTTCCCCCTTCCCAGGTCTCCCGACTTCCCTACTCCTGTACGCAGGTGTAGTAAACACTTTGACAGGTGCAGTAAATGTTTCGACATAATCATTATCTAATTCATCTCTAAGCTCAAAAAGTCTATACACATGTTCTCTCACTTCTTCATCCCTCTCCCTACAGTGTGCTAATGCACTCAAATCTAACTATCGCTGCAGTGGTAATTTCCCAATTAGCTGTTTCCATTTCTCCACCAAATATTCACCCATGCATTCCAAGACTACCTGTCTTTCGTTGCTTCTACGGAAGTCATATATCGAAGCCAATGTTGCCGTCCCATCATTCCCGTCTATATACATCTCTGCCTGTTGCTGCAATTCCACCTTCCTTTCTTTGCTGATTGCGCTGCGGGTTACCCTCCTGCACCCCCTTTGGTCAGTCCTGCCTCTTGCCCCCGCGGTTTCAACTTCAACCCTGGGAGGAAGGGAAGGTACCGAGTCTGTGTCTAAGGCGGGAGGTGCGGATGGGACAATGGGAACAGGGAGTGTCTGTTGTGGGCCTGGTTGGCTAATAGAAAGTGTTACGTGTGCGGTCTGTGGCGGTGGGAGGGCTTGAGCTAACGGAGGGGGACCTTGGGCTACGGGCGGGGTCTGGGCAAAAGCTACTGACGTGTCTGGTCTTACTTCTGATATTGGGCCTTGTTTTGTATGGGTCAATATATTTTCTATCAATTCATCTGCTATGTGTAATTCTCGTTGTGGGTATATCTTTTCTATATTCAACTGGTCACGCCTGCCTGCCCTTCTTGGACTCTCAGTCCACTCCTCCTCTTCTTTTTCTTCCGCTACCTCACCTTTTGATTTATTCCTGCGCGCATGCTTTGCTCTGCTTTTAAATCGGAGCATTGCTTCCTTTCTCCAGTCTTTAATAGTCTCAAATGCTGCAGGACGCGCTTTCTTTCTTATCAACACCCTTTCCAAGTTATCTATCCTCGCCATCTCAAAACTACCATTATTCAGCCACTGATGGTCTTGTTGCTGTCTGGTTTGCCTATGCCAAGTCTCACAGAATATTATCGCACCCACTCCATACTTCACATATATCTCATATGCCAGCGTTCCCCCAGGTGGTACAATATGGCCATCTTCCAAAGATTGTCTACCACAGCGGAAAAACCCTGCTAGGGTGGACAATACCCCAGGCATGTTTCAATCTTCCCCCTGGTTAATCAACCTTACCTAGGGCGTTTGATTTTGCAAAGTCAACTCTCAACCAATATCAGGATGCTTTGAATCGGGGAATGACTCACCTGATAAATCAAGTCGTCTGTATACTGACGCACCAAAGGACGTCGTGTCTGCGTTTCTTGGCTTCTGCCTCGTTTAGGGACCCTCGCCTCCTTGTTCTCTAGCCAGGAACGTCGATCAGGGATCAGATGTGTGCAGATCTGCAAAGGAGTCTCTCATCACTTTAACAGGGCGCCCCGAACACCTCTTGATCCTGGCTCGATCGTCCCGTCCTCGCCGTTCTCTGCCTTTCTCAATTACAACGTTACGCGAAGGAACAAGTGGGGGAGGGTCCCTATTCGGGCGCCATCTTGAAAGGGGCCTCTAGGGGACCCTGACGTCTATGGAAACAAGGCGGGTCACCACACACGATAGAGACGCCAGACACAAGGTTGTATTCCCAAAGCTAGGGTTTTATTGCAAAGCAAAAGTCTCAGTTGGCCAACTCGGTCTCACGCCCCGCGACGTGTATCTCTAGACCTCGAGGGACGCAAGAGAGTGAATTACGTACATCAGTTACATATATACAAAATGCATATCAAACAATCAGCTATGACATGTTTAACACCCCCCTTTATTGGGTTTCTCTGAACTTGGTGTGATGATGGACATCTCCGACCACTATGACACCTTCAAACATCTATTCTAGTAACAATTTGCAATTTGTGAGTGTGAAGGCATCTTTCGGTTATTGAATAGAACACAGCGCTTCTGTTCTTGGAAGCAAACTACATACGGGGGGGGTTGCATCCCGTACCTTGCTATCTATCAGTCTATCAGGTGCTATTCGCGTCCTGGGAGCCGACATGCTCTAGCGGGCTCAGCAAAGGGGGGCCGTTAGAAAAGCATAATTCAAGCCTTTAGCGGTATTATTCTAACATATTCTACCATATAACGAGACTGGCTGGCAGCTGTGAAATGATTAAATGCCCTGCAGCTCTGCTTCAAGGCTACATTCGGGAGGGAGCCGGGCATTCTTCCTGGCGCTGCCTACGTTTGTGTTTCAGTGAACTCTTGTTATCCTCACGGCCCTGCGGCCTTGTCCTTTTCACATACAGACAACAATGTTTCACAGTCGTGCAGTGTAAGCGGAAAATATACTGCGAAGCAATAGGAACAGAAAGCAATGAGCAATGGTTAGAAAACAAAATGGCGATTCTTGTTACATCAAAATGGTCGTTCATTGGCAAACTTGAAAACCTATATTCTGTCATATCGTGCATGAGACGGTTGGCCCACGGCCACCAAAATGTGTTTGCGGTCTCAAAGTAGAGGTATCTGTATTTCTAGACTGACAACAGTACAAACTCAAGGCCAATCTTCAAAGCACTAATTGACACTGGACCATTGAGCTGATGATGGATTGATACATTCATTGGTGGGAAGATAGTGTTAAGAGGAGCTCACCAGCACCTGGATGTTCAGTCTGCATGCTGCTTGACGTGGTTTATAGTGATTTTTTCGAATGACATTTTTTTCGAATGCCATTATCTCGAAAACATTTCGTCAACATTTTTTTTCGTATGTTTATTTATTTTTATTTTTAATGGGGGGGTTCCCCCAAACCCCTGTTTTTTTAACACTTTTTTGTTACTTACAAAACCCAAAAAAACGTATTAAATAAAAAAAGAATACATTTGAAAAAAAATATTTCCATGAAATGTTTTCGAGATAATTGCATTTCGAAAAAAAGGCATTCGAAAAAATTACTGGATCCCGCTTGACGTAGGTGGAAAAGTACTGACTGGGTTAGAAGCCAACCAATTGTAGAGGACTGTGTAATTAAGGGTCCTATAGTTTGTGTAGCCAATGGAACGTTGTGTATTTAGTGATGTTGATAGTGGCCATTTTGAGGGGAGGGCTTAGTTGCCCCACCTGATGTTAAGTACCCTATCACTTTCCGTCACTGTTCTATACTGATATGGAACTTATACTTAGATATTCACTAAGAGCCTATCACTCCCTCCAATAGGTTTTGTAGTTTCCACGCAGGATGACGTGGGTAAGTGACGCAGATCAGCATGTCACTGATGACGATTTTGCATGATATAACCTCAGTTTTAACTAAAATAAGTTGAGTAAGAGAATCGAGCGAGTGCTGATGTTCGTTGTACTCCCTGTTTTAGATATTTGACATTAAAACAGACTCCCTTTTGCCAAACTACCCGAGTCATCTTGATTATTGATGTATGAATAAAATCTGCATCCCCATCCATCTCCATGGTACTGCTACTCATCTTAAAGGGCTGGGCAACCCAGTTCAGTGGTAGCAGAGAGATGATGGTTTAGTAAATAAATCCATCGACCGTTGACATAAGTAAACTTTAGAGTCTCAGCAATATGGCATGACCTTTGCCATTCGGCTGACAGTACGTGAAGCTCCCCGTAGATAGTGGTTAGTGTAATTGAAAAAATCCTTGCAGAATCCCCTCCCACGTCTACGAGAAGCGGATTGGACAATAGTTTGAAGAAGCAGTAAACAGAGGCGTACAATCCTAAGAGTCAGAAGAAGAAAATATGCGAACGGTAAGTAGAAACTGAGGAGGGTGGCAAATTGATGCATGCGTAGTAAAATAAAGGAGACTAACACAGGGAGGCAGGATAAACATAACGTAAGAGTGTAATATATATATATATATGGGGAATGAGATATTGACTTGAGTGTGGCCGAGCAATATAAATAAGTAATATCGTGTGAGAGGCCACGATAAAGAGGATACGTCCATACCTATGTTTTAAAGAACGTTCAAAGAAATTTGAACCCAGAATCCGATAGTGGAACACGTAGACAACAGATCTGATTAAAGGCAGATCTGAAGGGGTTAATTTACACTTCGCATGAAGTATTTTAGAGGGCAAGACAAGTCTTAAAGAGAATATCGTAGGAGATTTATGTGACCGGTCAAGTTTGTCTGTTTGCTTTATTTGGTTTTGAAAAATGATGGGCGAAGTTAATAAGAAGAAATTGATTGTTTTTTAATTGCATTTGATGATTATTTTTTAGCAAGATTAATGTAAAACTGTGATTGATGGGATTGGAGCTTACAACGGTTGGTGCTCCCTCATATTGTGTTATTTTCTTGAAACATTTTTTTTATTTGTGATTCAAAGCGAACGAGTGTCAAACAAGTTAAGAGTAGAAGAATCGAGAATGGAGGCTGTTACTCCATTAGTGCATCTCTGCAACCAATTACCGAAACATGCACCTAAGCTTAGACAGTACCGTGCAGAATGGGTTAAAGGAACCGCAGATAAAATGTTTATGCCATGGCCGCAAGGAGGGTCACTACTGAAGGCAGTCTTGCAACATATGATGACATATTTGCATGCAGCATATACTGGGAAGAAGCTAGACAAGTGCCTAGCGAGTTTAGAGCTCTGGAAAATGTACCAAGAGGAGCGAGATGAGCTGCCTCCTTTAGATTGGATACTTAATGTATGCAAAGAGGGGAGTGAAGAGCCCTCCGCTCCACCCGCCCCGTCTGAAATAGAAGACAAGAGTAAGAAAGACGATGGGTTATACCCAGTAAGGGAACTTAAAGCAGCGGCAGGATATAGTAATCCGGCATATGAGTCACCTATGCAAAGTAGTGACGAGGGTCCAGAGAAAAATACTGAGAGAGATGTAATCTCTAAAATCCAGAGGGACAAGGAGAGACACGATAAGGAGAGAAGTGATCGAGCAACCACATCTCTAGTTATAGGAAGAGAAATAAAGAAATGGAAAGGAGAAAGAGATAAAACTG
The DNA here is from genome assembly GCF_040938575.1 of Ambystoma mexicanum. Taxonomy (NCBI): domain Eukaryota; kingdom Metazoa; phylum Chordata; class Amphibia; order Caudata; family Ambystomatidae; genus Ambystoma; species Ambystoma mexicanum. Next base: position 729,165,608 of record NC_090923.1, read on the forward strand.
ATGAGGTAGCGCTCTTACAGAACAAATGGATGGGAGACCAGATTTTGCTTAAACTCAATGGTAAAGGCATTGAGGATGTAAGACAAAGGGAAGATCAAGATGAGCAAGATAAAAAAGACAAAGAAAGGGAAGAACGAATGAAAGACGAAGGAGCGAAAAGGAAAGATAGACAAAGACGAGAGCAGTTATAGCAAGAAGAGCAGTCAAGAAGACAAGAGAGAGCAGAGGAGCAAAGAAAACAAGATAACAGACAGAGATCGATCGATGAGCAGGAGAGGTTAGAACCAAAAAGAATAGAAGCGGAGGAACAGAAGTTAAGGGATAAGAGAATGCAAAGATGAAGGGATGTGGAGATACGCAGGGCAAACGAGAGAAGGGATATGAAGAAAAAACAGGAAGACAGAGTGAGAGAGGAAGCAAGGAAATGCAGAGAATTTGACGAAGATATGGAACGTAAAAGAAGGCAGAGAGCATGCAATCTTGATCGCCTGGAAAAGCAAGTAAGAGATCCTAATCCACAAGTAGCATGGGAGGATATAGAGGAATTTTTTCCAGAATACGAGTCATTACCAGGCCCGCCTAGAGCAAACCTAGAAGACGAGTTTGACTCGAGGAGCATTGGGGAAGCAATTGATAAAGTATACCATGAAATGAGAGCTCAGAAAGAAAGAATCAAAGGGAAGGGAAAAAATGACTGTCTCAAGAGCACTCAGTTGTACGACACAGATGAAGCCTCATGTAGTGCGAGACATAAGGAGCTGTCTTTAGACAGACTGACTCCAAATAGAGATGACGTAGAAAAAAGTTGCATAAGTTGTGCACAGGAAATGTCAGACGAAGAAAGGGAAACCTTCCATGGGGAAGAGAGAGATGATGCATGTGGTCCTGAGGGATGCTTTTCTATGGATAAGGAATTCAGATGGTCGAATTTAAACGTACCTGTATTTAAGGCATCAGAGCCATTGACACAGTCAGACCAACCGAGGGGGCAATCCCATGGTGGGATTCGCCGCCTTATGTGAGCAGGTTAAGATCATTGCCAGGTAGACAGCGATATGGTATTATTACCCATGCAGTAGATAGACAAATGATGAGAAATTAGAACAAGTTTGGAGTCTCACAGTTTCCCTTGGTAGAGAAAGGAGGAACGAGACCACAGTCTATACCATGGCCTCAAATGGATAGGGATAATCTAAAATGTAAACTCCTGAGTTTAACTTCGGGTGCTGGGAAATGCATACATAAGTTAGAGAAAACAACGGGAGGAAATGCATTGGCTATAGGGGACATTAAGGGTCTTTTAATCACCATACTTGGTGAGAGAGCTGACAACATGTGGACAAGGGCAGGGTGCCCTGGTGTGACTACAGTCAAAACTACTCACGACGGAGCACCATTCAATAACTGTAGGGCGGCAGTCTGGAAAGCACTTCGAGTACTATATCCGGACACGTCCGATATGGGAGCTATAATGTAAAAAAAGATGCATGAAGGAGATGATCTGTTGGTTTACATTAAACATTTTCAGGAATCTTGGGCCTTGGAAACACGCAAATCTTGGGGAAAATCTATACCAGTATTGTATCATATATTATGCCAAGGGCTGCCAGAGCCAGTGCAGAAGCAGCTCAAGAAGTTAGTGGGTATAGAAGCTAAACCGTGATCAAAGATTCAGCTGACCATTGTGCATTACCGCAGACTCTTGCAGGAAAAGAATTGCAAAAAAAGACAATATTCGAAAAAAGCGAGTAAGCAAAGTTAGTGCAGTAAAAACTGTCCAAATATGCCATTGAAGGGGCAATGTTGACCAGTGTTGACAGATCGAATTCAAAGCAGATAGTGAACATGCCGCAGGTGAATAATCAAAGGCAGTTTGATCAAAACAATAGTGAATATGCTCCACGAGCAAGAGGATTTCGAGGAAGGGGTTGGCAAAGTAATCAAGGGAATTGGCATAATAATCAGGGATACTTTCAGAATAACCAAGGTGGGTTTCAAAATATGCAGAATGGTAACCAGAGTATGCAAAATGGGCAGGTTGGGAGACCACCGCTTATATGCTGGACTTGTGGAATGACAGGGCACTTTGCTCGCACGTGAAGAAGTAAAGGGATGGTACAAAATGGGCAGTTTTTAACAGGGGGATGTCAATCTCGCAACCGCAGCAGGTGGCAGTTAATCCGCCACAAGGACATTCGCTGCAATCACCTATGCAGATTCAGCAAAACACAAACACAGGTCAGTTAATGATGCCTGGGATAGGGAAAGTCACTGCCAATGGAGGGAATCCTTTCACAAGTAATGGGATGAGCCTGTACCCGCAACAGGACAGCTCACTGGGAGACTTGATGTGTTCCATACTATCCGTGACGCCAAACCCTCATGAGGAACCAAGGGTGGACGTCGGTATAGGGGGCAAACGTTTTTCATTTTTTGTAGACACGGGTGCAACGTGCTCATGTATACGAGAGAGAAAGTTTTCAGTGTCTGGCAGTGCCATGAATACTCATGGGTTCGCAGGAGCTACAAGCAGAGTTCCCTTCACTGAAGAATTACTAGTTTCTATAGGAGAATATGACATGAAGGTGCCACTGCAATATTTGAGGCAAACACCTGCCAATATATTGGGACGAGATTTAATGACTAAATTGAATATGACAATCTCGTTCAATGATGAAGGTATAGTGGGTTCAACACCAGGAATGCATTATATAAACATGTACGAAATTATTATGGCATTTGCAGGACAACTAGCTATGAGAGCAATTCCATTAGAACCAGAGGTTTTCCAGTATGGAGTATGCATTCTGTTATCGTGGCCATCAGGCCTAGCAGGTAGAGAAATGAGAACTCCAGATTAATTTTTGTTTAGACCAAGAATACCTATGCTCGAAGAAAAGGGACGAGTTTTTCCCTTCGAGATACAAGCAGCCATAGTGCGAGGGGAAATGGTTTTGCTTGATGGACATGATGATGAAGGAAAACAATGGCGCACAGTAATCGCCATCGAGGAGGGTTACAGATTGACCGACGTCACTGATGAAGATCTGTTTGGAGATCATCCATCTGATGACGAAATTATATTTGAGATGCGCATTACTTATTGGGTAAGAGTAATTAAAAGAGAAGTTCCTCAGAAAATGATGATGGCACAAAAACGTCCCGAGTATTTCGATGATGACATGGTGAAAGTGCCAGTTTCATTATGGACCACCGGCCCCTATGACGTAGGTTTCACTAAATGGGTATTCCCTAATTTTTTGTTCATGGGGGGTCAGATCTGTTAGAAGGGAAAGTCTAGAAGAGAGAAATATAGGAAGTACAGATTGACTACCCCTCTCTTTTAGTCCTGTACGGGACACAGGTAAGGGAAAAAGTGCACCTTAATATTTTATTCGCAAGGTATCTGCCTTAATGGGAAGAAGTTGTTCGAACAATACAAATTTTACAAAAAATCAATCTCTTTTTATTCTTATAAAAACATATTAAATCATTACAAACATCTGTCAATAGTGATCCTCAATCATACCATTCAGTCATTGTATTTCTATTCTAACAGGGGAGTGCTAAAGTTGAAAAAAGTTTGAGCATAACATTAATTATGAATATGCATACACAACATAGGAAAAAGAGATTGGATTTTCCCTCATCAGTCGACATATGTTTCGGCCCATAATAGTATACCACTCATGTCAACAGTGATTACACAGATTAGTATTGGGCCATCTTCAGGACAACGGTTACTTCTAGAAGGTCAATCTTGTTCCCCATTTCACAAAACGGCACATCTGCGGTCCGTAAACTGTGATTTGTACTATTGAGCTTGATTGGACACTGGGTGTTGCAACAATTTAACATCCCGTGTTCCCTTTCAAAAAGGCATTCGTTTCTTTAAATATCTTGTTTCGACCCGTCTCAATTTGTGTCGGATTGTACACTGGTCCATTCAATGGCAAATGAATTTGGTTATTTGAAAAAACACAGACACAGGTTCCGGTGGTTGATGTTCTGCCTTTGTAAGTAACAAATGTACATCTGAGTAGAGCACCGTCTCTTCTCTCGAGAATACGTCAGTGTACCCTGTGAAAAAAAGTAAGAGGGGTTGTGGCGTTTAGTGCAAAATATTCACCAGATGAAACCAGATTGTAGAGGCCAAGTTCCCTCTAGTTCCTAACCCGTCTACGATCCTATGTAATATACCTGTTGAAGCACAATATTTCACGGTGATTGACTTGAAAAATGCATTTTTCTCAATCCCATTGCACATAGACTCACAGGACCTGACATCATTTACTTTTAGGCAAACGCGCGTGAAAAGCACTCGTTTACCACCAGGGTATTGTGAGTCTCCATCGATTTTCAATATAGTCCTTCAGATAGACTTAAGCAATATTGCTTTCGAAAGCGTTGTTTTGCAATATGTAGACGACATTTTAGTTTGCAGCACTTCAGAGGAAGAGTGTAGAAGCGATTCTGTCCAGCTGATGATTATACTCGCTGACAAAGGATATAAAGTTGACAAAGAAAAGTTACAATATTGTCAACAAGAAGTATTATACATATGCCAAATGATTTCACACGAGGGAAAAAAAAGGTTACCCCTGAAAGACCTGAGGCTATTTTAAAAACAGCTAAGCCACACACGATAAAACACATGCAGAGGTTTTTGGGATTAGGTCATTATGTCAGAGCATGGGTCTTTGACTACAGTTCGTGTATAATGCCTTTATTGCAGGCTCTAATGAAAGCACAGGCAACACAGGAAAAGATCGTGCTGACTGAGGATATGGAAGAAGGGTTTGAGGAATTGAAAAAAGCAATTTTCACGGCTCCAGCTTTAGGTATTGCTAATTATGCTGAGGAATTCTTTTAGCTCTCACATGCAGATGGCACTGTTATGACAGCAGTGCTCACGCAGAGAACCAAGTTGGGGTACAAGCCCCTTGCATATTACAGTGAAATCTTAAAAAGAAGTTTAGCCGCCGCGTTCGCCATAGAGAAGGCTGCAAGCATAGTGATGGAATGCTTCATGATGTTATTTGTTAAGCACGCACTATTTGCCATTTTAGAAAAACCAAAGGGCACGTTGACTTCTCAAAGGGCTTCTGCCTATGAGGTAGTCATATCAAACACAGCGATCAAAATAGTTCCATGTAAAATAGTGAATACTGCCATGTTTGTAGCTGAGCCAATGACAGAAGGAGAGCCCTACATGATTGCGCAAACTATTAACTTCTAAGAGTTCTGTGATGAACTCCCTAGAATAAAAGAGAATGCATTAGCAGGAGGAGAGATTTTATTGACGGTTCCTCAAGGATTGATCAAAATGATGGGCAAAGGTATACGGTGTCGCTGTGGTAAAGCACACAGCAAATGGGGAATTTCAGCTGCTTATTAGTACTCAATTGCCATCTCATTATTCAGCACAGGCTACAGAATTATTGGCTTTGATACTCGCGATCGAGAATCATGCAGACCAGGAAGTAGCAGTGTACAGCAACTCTGCCTATGTGACGTCAACGGTGCACGCAGGGTTAGCACGTTGGAAAAGGAGGGGCTACCTCAGAGCGGACACCACGCCAGTGCAGCACACTGCGTTATTGGATAGGCTTATTAAGGCACTACAACTCCCAGTAGGCATTGCAGTCGTTAAATGTGCACCCTACACTAAAGAGGCGGATTTTATCTCACGTGAAAATGAAGCAGCTGACGCTGAGGTCAAGCGCATAGCAATTACAGATAAAGAGATGATGAATGTTGAGACCATTGATGTGAATGAAAAAATGATTGTTATAATGACTATCTGAAGGATATAACTACTTGTCAAAAACACAGTTAGTGGAGGTCCAGGGGGAGCAACTCAAGAAGCATTCTGGCGACAGGACAGCACCGGTAAACCGGTGATGCCTATAGCCTTATTAAGGGTGGCGCTGGAACAGCTACACTACCCCGCGCACACAACTAGGGAGAATCTCGCTGCAACTATTGCTGAGGATTGGTTAGTGCCAAATTTAATGGAGCATGTTGCATTTATTATGGTGACCTGCATTGTGTGTCAACAATTCACGGCTGGGCATACACTGCGCACAGTTAGGGGAGTCATTCCGAGACCTAATGGCCCTTTTCGGTACTTACATATCAACATGATACAAGTATGTAATGGATATAGATACGTGATCGTAGTGGTGTGTCCCTTCTTGAGATGGATCGAAGCAGGTCCATGTACACACCCAGATTCCACCTCTGCAGCAACATTTTTAGTGCGGGAAGTGTTTCCCAGATGGGGATTATGTGAAATAATGAGGTCAGATGATGGCCTACATTTTGTGAATCAGATATTTGAACAGATCACCTTGTTGCTTGGTATAAAGCACAGGTTTTCTTCGGCTTATCATCCGAAAGGAAATGGGAACTGTGAGAGGCTCAAAAGCTTGCTTAAAGAAAGAATAGCCAAGTTGAAGCTTAACTTGAAGAAAGGGTGGTTGCATTGCCTACCACAGGCATTACATGCTTTAAGGAATCAACCAGGTTCTGACCACCATCTGACACCCCACAAAATAGTGACAGGGAGACGAATGAGGACACCTCTAATGTCTTCATCCAGAGTTAGAAGTGATGCTCAGCCAACTGCAGATTTGTTAGGAATGGAATTGCGTGACTATTTGACTTTTTAAACTGTATGACTTCCAGTATTTCTGTCATTTCAGGACAGCTGTAGTGACATGGGTGTAGGGCAGTACAGAACACATAAGAAGATGCTTCGACAGACCAATCTCAAAAATGTTGTGTTCCCCAACTCTTCCCCAGAAATGCAGTCTTAGTCCGTAACCACGTAAGGAAAAAGTGGGACGAACCCCGTTTTGAACCCCGTTTTAACAGTCCGTTCATTGTGGAAGACGGCACGCCGTCTGCTGTCAAAGTGCAGGACAAGTGTGCTTAGATTTTCCGTGGGGACGTTAAAATCTTTGCTGGAGAAACTCCTCTGCCCGCATCCCTATACGAAGCAAGTACAAGAAGGACGCAGAAGCTGACAAGTAGAAAGACAAAGAGTTAATTGGACTGTGGCTTGGTTCGGGACACTCCTTTTAAGCCATTTTTTAAGCCATTTATAAAAGGGTTAAGGGAAGCAATTTCGAACATGATGCACAGCAGTTACAGGGTCAAGGGAATATCTGTATTCGTGAAGCCGCAGTAACTTATTGACTTTGGACTGAGGCATGCTTAAGCCTTGATAAGGAAAAGGATTATGCCAGATTCTGATTGTGGACAACAATTGGAAAAGGGTACAGTACCCAGACTCGTTTAACACTGAGTTCCTGTTTGGATTTACCTATGGTGTTACCCAGTGATGACCTTTCTAAGCACGTTCTTACTTATTTCGAGTTGGTGTTGCGCTCTTTCCCTTTGTTGGTGGGGAGAACTACTCGCATTCCAGCTTTCTTACAAAATCCTAAGAATGATGAAGTAATAAGAAGATTGCTTGTAGTCAACACTGAACAATTCTTGCAGCTACCCGAGTACAGTGAGGAGAGTACAAATGCCCCTATCAACTGATGCAGCTCTTTAGACTAGTCAGTGTGGTGTTCTTTCGTCTGATTGAGGAGTACCCGCATCTTGTTGGAAGGCACACTGATGTACTCACCTTTCTAAGGGCTCCGAGAAACACTGCAAATCTGAATGTGATCTTGGAAGGCATTATCATCCAAGTGAGCATCTATTTTGAGCAAAACCACGGGTCAGTGTAGACATTTTCCTTCGAGGGACAGATCGAAAGGATGCTGATAAAAAAAGACTCTCGATTCATGCTGAAAGAAATTCGACATGTCGTCTGGGCTGAAGCAGATTTGAGGCATGGATTGGGAGATAAACTATGTCATTGAGCTTCTTTAGACTTACTGAAGTCGTGTTTCGTCATACTAAAGAGGCATCTACAGTTCAACTGGTGAAAGACTGGTTCCAGAGACACAGAGAAAGTTGTTTTTGTCATCCAGTAAGCAGACAACTGATCGAGGACGAGTTGTTGAGTCAAGACAGCAGCTTCCAGAAGCAGTTCACAATGCTGATGTATTAAAGTTGTTTTTTTCTCCCTTAGGTAATCAAGATGGGGAATCTCAGTACCAATATAATATTACCGCATGAAGAGAGAAGCTCACGTTGTCCAAGAAGTAAATGGTGTAGGGTGACATATATTTGTGTCATCTACACTTGCATTGTGTTCATACTCATACTGCTTTCATTGACTGTACGAACAGCGTTCTACATTGGTGCAAATGGAGCTAAGACTCCTGTGCATCCTCCTGAGCAGAAGGAAAATGTACACGTTGCAACTACTAGGCAGCCTAGACCCTATGTAGTCATTCCTGTTCCAAAGAAAGATGGCAAATTGCCTGAGCTTGAGATGGATGTCACTAACAATCGTACACATGCAACAAGTGTCTGAGAACTTATTTTTGGACGCCAGAGACAGGCTTGACAAGACAGGCATGACAAGGGGTTGTTAGAGGGTGAGCCTACACAAGTAATGCATGCAAGTACACCTGGGCAGTGACAATTGACCCAAATGCAGTTTCAAAAAGAAGATCCCAGATGGAGATTATACGAGACATTTTCATGCCTAAATGGGCTCCTGAGCAGATGAGACATTCTGAACTTTCTCCGACTCAAGGAGCACATGAAGGTGTACCACGTCCACTGATAGATGCGCCTTTGTCTAATCCAGAAAGAAGAAGCTATGTTGGTACACTTCATGATATGATTATGGAGGATCACATGAAAAGAATGAGACCTAAAAGAAGCACACAAGAAGATCATTATGAATTAAATGATTACCTGGACAGCACGGAACACTTGGGAAATAACATATTGTACTAACACATGAAGGAAGTTGGGAGAAGAACTTCAAAGGAGGAATGCTTTGTATATGCACTCCTGCTGTACAACATGGGGAAGTCAAAAATCTTCATAGCTGTTGTAATAGATGGCCTGACTGCACATTGCATAGTGCATCTAGCATTTTGTAGTACAAGAGGCCAGTTCATGGGCCGAAGAGCCTCTCTCAAATGGGCAACTGAATGGACAGATCCAGATGAAGAGGACTATATTCAAGATATAAAGACAAGGAACAATGCCAAGACGAGGAATCTCGTGATCTGATAGGAGAAACCTGGAGTAAAAGGAACTGGAATCAGACGGGAAGTGAATAAAAGACTGAAAGTTCCAGGAAAGTCTGCAGAAGATATTCATAGATGGAAGAACAGAGGCCAGATGCAGATTTGGGGAACTGCCCTATCACCAGATGGCCTGGAAGAAGGAGTTGTGATCTTCAGAGAATGGGGAACAATGGGTCACTACCAGCCAACGATTGAACATGCACAAATGTCGTGTAAGCCTCTATGGCCGAAACTTGCTAGGCTACTGACATTGGTCGAAGACAGAGCAGGACCCTGCAGTTAGTGCTGTTATAGAGTGCAAAGCTGTGCTTCGAAATAATGGAACAAGAAGAATGGTAGAGAACCAGAAAGGTGGTTGAATATTTGAAGCACCAGACATGAACATTGGAACAGCAGTAATCATGGATCATTATTGAGCTTGTGAATCCAAGCATACATGATGCTACCTACAGTCTGGGTAAGAATCTGCACAACTTCCTGCAGTGTTCACCTTGATGTTCATGTCAAGAATCCAGGTTGGAGCAAATACCAAGTGGCTTCAGATAACCAGATGGAAATTGCTGCAGACAATTAACACTACTATAAAGCAATTTAATGCAATCAGAGAAGAAATGAGAGCCATAAAACCTATGAATCTCCAGAACAGATACGTCTTGGACATGATCACAGCTATGGATGAAAGTGTTTGTGCAAAAAATTGGAGAACCATGCTGCACATTCATACCTTCTCATGATGACGAGAATGGAACCTTGACAGAGGCCATAGACATGCTGACGTAACTCCATGGCCAGATGATCGATGAAGTAGAAGACATTGCTGATGACAGCTGGTTTGGATCACTCTTCTCTTTTGTTCCACAATGGATGGCAGACATGTTTAAGTTTCTTGGAGCCCTGATAGTGATGATTTTGCTTGGATTTTGTGTGATCACGATAATATTTTCTCACAATGCAAGAAGACAGTAAAGAAAGCCATAGGGATGAAGATTATGATTGATTTTGAACCAGGAATGAAGCCCAACGACTTGACAGATGAAGAAATCAGAGACTTTGTGAAGGCCAGTATTAATGCACCTGAGGGAATTAAGTTCCTGTACCCAAAGAACCATAAGGAATATATGGGAAGATGGATCTATTGCAGTCCTAGTGGACAGTGCATGCTCATGACATGGAACAAGGACGAGCATGTGAAATCAGCAGTATGCCTGAAGGGAGTCATAAGGATATGGATCCCAAAGGAACATTTCTTCAGACAAAAATGTCTAGATGTGAAGGATGATGAGAAAGTGGTTGATGAATCGCCCAAAGGGGGGGATGTAGAGGAGGAGCCAAGTACCCCTACTCCAACCGCTACGCCTTATTACCTGTCTGTTGGAAACCAGAGTATGAGACATACACGGAGCAGATGAACAGACAAAGAGCAGAGCGTGGAGTATCAATAAGAATACCAATACGTAAGAAAATCTGGGAGGCAAGGTACCCATTGAGAAAACCGTACCTGCATACAAGACAATATGATGGCCATTTAAATGGGATTCCTGAAGAAGCAGAGCAGATGAATGGCAAAGGTGAATGGTGACATCACACAGAAAGAGATGACACACACAGAAGAGATGCAGAGACCAGAGAATGTAGATATTCTATAAGGCATCAAGAAAGAACCAAGGATAAGTGACATCTTGGCATCAAGGTGAAGAAGCTTATGCCACCGGAACAGAGGAAGATATTAAACTAGTTTATAGATGTCAGATGCAAAAGAAACGCAAGCAGCAAAGTAATCTTAAAAGCTAGCCTCAAGCTTTATAGTAAATAGATGCGATAAGCGCCAATATATATAGATGCATATGAACGAGTAAATGATGGATGTTTCCACTACGCATTATGAGCAGTGCTGAACATTAAGCAGGAAGGCCTCATTTCAGTGTGTTGCAGTTAAAAAGCAAATTGGATTACAAACGAATCTCAGCAGAAGGAGTTGGATGAGCCAAGGAGCCAAGGTCTTATCAAACTGGAATTGGCTGACATTGGATACAAATCGTGAGAAAGAACAGAGACTCCTGTTTGGAAGGTTTCAGCAAAACAAAAGACATCAGAGGACTATTAGAAAATAATATTAAATACACTAAAAGGCTCGATTCCATGGTCTCCAATCACATGGAAGAATGAAGTTGGACGATCAAGGTGGTCACACTTACGCACAAGGGCAGGCTGTGCCCACACTCCTTAAGATTTCTCAGAGCACAGTACAAACTCAAGGCCAATCTTCAAAGCACTAATTGACACTGGACCATTGAGGTGATGATAGATTGATACATTAATTGGTGGGAAGCTAGTGTTAAGACGAGCTCACCAGCACCTGGATGTTCAGTCTGCATGCTGCTAGACGTTAGTGGAAAAGTACTGACGGGGGGTTAGAAGCCAACCAATTATAGAGGCCTGTGTAATTAAGGGTCTTATAGTTTGTATAGCCAATGGAACATTGTGTATTTAGTGACTTCATAGTAGCCATTTTGAGGGGAAGGCTTAGTTGCCCCACCTGATGTTAAGTACCTTATCACTTTCCTTCACTGTTCTATACTGATATGGAACTTATACTTAGATATTCACTTAGAGCCTATCACTCCCTCCAATGGGTTTTGTAGTTTGCCACGCAGGATGGCATGGGTAAGTGACGCAGGTCAGCACGTCACTGATGACGATTTTGCAAGATATAACCTCAGTTTTTACTAAAATAAGTTGAGTAAGAGGATCGAGCGAGTGCTGATGCTCATTGTACTCACTGTTTTAGATATTTTACATTAAAACAGACTCCCTTTTGCCAAACTACCTGAGTCGTCTTGATTATTGATGTATGAATAAAATCTGCATCACCATCCATCTCCAGGGTATTGCTACTCATCTTAAAGGGCTGGGCAACCCAGTTCACTATCCATCCCAATCCTTGAGAAAGGAACTTCTATTATTGGTAAAGGATTCAGAGGGGCAGGCAAGGTAATGTGAGTGCTGGTTTTCTGACATATTTCATATGTCTGAATAAAGATTTTTATATCAGCATGGATCTCTTGCCCGTAAAACTTCCCGCTTATATGTGCCTGGATCTTAGATTGTCCTGGGTGTCCCCCTGTCGAGATTCAGGTGGGTTTTGGGGATTATTAACTGAGTTTTACTTAGGCTTTCTGTAGAGGTTTCTTTTCTATACAGCAACCCTTGTTTTAGGGGGGGGGAACTTCCTTTTCTAATCCCTCTCCTTTGGGAATTGCTTGTAAGAAAGCCTTAGCGAGGGCTGTATCATTTCGCTGAGCGAAGGCTAGGTCGGGAAAGATGGTAAGGTCTTCTTCCCTTTTCTCTTCAGTCGTAGAAGGTACATCAGCTTCCCCAAAGCCCAAGGTACCTCTCTCAGTATCTTCCTGTTCACTCTCTCTAAAATGAGGAAATAGAGCCTTTTCAAGAATTCCCTGTGCAATCTTGCCCCCACAATGTACTTCAAATGGTATTTGACCATGGCTCTGTAAGAGAACCTTTATGTCTCCCTGGAAGTCTGTATCTATGACGCCTTCCAGAACGTCTAGACCGAGATTTTGGGGCCAATCTTATATAACACTGTAATGCTAGTGTGTAATAGGCGAGCCAGAATAACATGGCGTCGATGTGCAGCCATTTTGAACACTCATCTCCCATTGCAGTAATAAAGTCTGCATTTCCGTGGGCCTCACAGGTTGAACAAGTAGCAGGGAAAATAGAGCAAGGTCACATAAATATTTTGCAGGCGGACTGACTACAGAGAATAGTTATTGGTGAAGGACAAATATAGAAGGGGAGTTGGAGTGCGCTGCAGCTGCACGATAAGGGGTCTGGGAATGCATGCAAGTAAAGGAGCGCTGGGTTTTTCCACTTCCAACTGGATTTTTCCTCCCTCTGTCTCTTCGACTTGTGATCTGCCTTTTGGCCGAGGGCAGAACGCAGTTGAAGGGGGAGGATGGATGGCCCATAAAGTAGATGTCATCATGGAGGGGTCAGAGTTGGATGTTGAACCCCAGGTATTGCAGTCTCGCTGAAAGGGAGGACGCTCCGTTTCAGACCCCGTTGCCCGCAATTATCTGTTCGCCCACCTGCAATCTGTGTGTGTGTGTGTAGGTTTTTATGTATTGGCGTTCTATTTCATTATATAGTCATTTGGTATGAATAAAAGGCCTATAATGCGCCATTTGTATAACCTAATATAATGTACGCATGTTTCTTCTGTTACTCTTGAGTCCAATTACTCGTTGTTGCGAGAACGGGCTGGGGGAGATGTAAGTGTTTGTGTTCTTTCCCTAGAGCCAAATAGACACAATACATTATTGGCGCTGTGAGCAGGATCTTTGTGCTGATATAGGGCCTCGTTACACGGACGGCGGTAAGGGTTAACTGTCACCGTTAATGGTACCGGTGACCGTTAACCCTTACCGCCTTACTACGAGGTCCCTTTGCGGGTTGGAGAATTTAACGCGCAAAGGGACCAGGGAGCTAATTACGGTACCGCAATTTGCGATTATTCACAAGAAGAAGTTGGTGAAATAATCAATAGACTAAAACAAAAACCTGTGAATCATTGCTGGCTTGGATGGTCAGATTATTTGATGGAGGGGCTGCAGGTTTGTTGGGGGACAACAGATTCGGCTAGATTTTTGCCTTTGACTAATGATGTTCAAATTCATTAGACTCTGCGTGCGGGTCCTCTGTGTGATCAAAATGGTGATGATGGACAGTTATCTCTTTTACAGTTGGCTGCACAGGGATGTAATCACAAATATCTAATTACGTAGGTCTGGCAGACTAATGATAAAAATTGGTATACATTAAAGGAAGCAATTCAGAGGATAAGAGAACATGCTATGAAGGAAGCTATTCATCTTGATACTCCTGAACATATTGGAATGGTACATTTGTCTGTCTCAGCTAGAAATGTGCTTATACGTACGGCCCCTCCTGCATATAAAGATGTTATAATTACCTTATTGGTGGGAATGACAGAAAAAGTCACTGATGAGGTAGTGGAGGCAATTAGACAACTGTCAGATTTGGGTGAATGGGACAAACCCCAAGAACGATTTTGTGAGAGGTAGAGTGGATCAAAAAAGCATACTCCTGGTAAAAGATTTGATAGCAGAGATTCCCGCGTATCCAGGAAGGGTATTTTTTTGGCATTACTGAAAGATGGTGTCCCTAGGGAAGAAATAGGTGGAATTCCGACATGTGACATGTATTTGTTATATAAAAAACAAGGTTTGGATTGAAAAGAGTGCTATAAACAAGTCAAACGACAAGATTTGCATAAACCAAAAGATGAATTAGATCCTTTTGGATCGCCACAAGGGAGGGGTGATGAAGAACTCTCTCATATTTAGATACCCTCCCAGCCAACATATGCTGATTTAGGAAAAATGGTGAGTGCATTAGTAGACAGATGGCCTCATTACGACCCAGGCGTCGGACCATGGTGCTAATAGCACCATGGTCCATGCCGGTAACTTACCGACTCCGCCATGGCGGAATGGGGAATTACCACCCCATTCCGAGGTTGGCGGGGCGGTAATTCCCCATGCTGCCATGGCCCTTCCCCATTCCCATTTTTGCCCCATAGGGCTCAATGGGAATGGGGAGGGCGCTAAGTATGGTGCCGCAAATTGCGGCAACGTACTTAGCACCAAGGTCCCTTTGCGGGTCCCTACTTTAACGGCTGGTGAAACCAGCCGATAAGGTCGGGTCCCGCAAAGGGACCTCTTAATAAGGCTCTAAGTATTTAACGGTGCCGTGGCCTTTTATGACGCCGTTAAACACTTAGCGCCAGGGTCATAATGACCCATAGAGAATCGAAAAGCACTCATTCTAAAAATGAATAGGATATTGGTCAAGCTTCGGTGTCAACAACCCATGTTAAAATAGACAGACAACCTCATGTTAAAGTTAAATTGTTCTGGCATTCCGGTAACATACAGGATGTTTGTGCTTTAATTGATACTGGAGCGGAGGCCACTTTAATTCGCGGAAATCCTTCCAGATTGAAAGGTAAACATTTTATGATTACTGAATTGGGTGGTAAAGAAACCTCAGCGGTGCAAACTAAAATTGACATGAAAATCGGGCACTTGAGGAGAGGCACTTATCAGGTTTTGATCGTTCCCTTGGCAGAATACATTATTGGATTTGATATTCTAGAGGGGCTGACCCTAGGATTAGGAGATAAAATATATCAATTTGGCAGAAATGCTTTTACTTGTTGACCTGTTGTAGTTGGTCAATTAAAAATACCCCCTGTGCAAGTCCCGATAGCAACTAAACAACTGTCTATAAAACAATATCGGGTTCCGGGTGGGCAAAAGGAGATTTCAAATACTATCAAAGATTTTGTGGAAGCAGGCGTGGTACGTTTCGTAACTACTGCCTGGAACAATCCGATCTGGCCTGTCAAAAAACCTGATGGCAGTTACAGGATGACAATTGATTTCAGCGAATTGAATAAATACACTCCTCCATCCATTGGTGCCTGCAGTACTTGATGCTGTAACATTGGTTGAGAATATACAAAAGTTTGAAGTCACCTGGTACCCAGTGTTGTATTTGGCTAATGCCTTTTTCACAATACCGATTGCAACTGAGTGCCAAGAACAATTTGCATTTTCTTGGAATGGGAGACAATACACGTTTAATCGTTTGCCTATGGGCTACATGCATAGTCCGGCTGGTGGCTGAGCATTTGGATAACATTCCATATAAACCTGATGTGCAAATTGTGCAGTACATTGATGACATACTGATTCAAGGCAAAGATGAGCAAAGTGTGCGCATGCATTTGAACCTTATTATGGAAGGTTTGTGCAAGGAGGGGTCGGAAATAAATGAAGCTAAAACGCAAGGTCCGGCGGAGACCGTTATTTTTCTAGAAATTCAATGGCATAATGGACATTGTGAAATTGTGCCTAAAGCAAAACAGAAAATTCTTGAATTTCCCACTCCAAAGACTAAAAAACAAGCACAATAGTTTATTGGTTTGTTTGGATTTTGGAGGCAGCGTATCACACTTTTGGGACTAATTTTGGCACCCCTTTACAAAGTTACTCGTAAAAAATGTGAGTTTTTATGGGGTGAGGAACAAAATAGGTCATTTCAGTTGGCTAAAAGGACTATTCAAAAGGTGCTTGATTTATGGCCATTGAGGGGAGGTGAAGTTGAATTGAGCGTCTCTGTTCAAGCTTCCTACGTGAATTGGAGTCTATGGCAAAAAAAGGACAGAAAACGGGTACCTTTGGGGTTTTGGAGTAGGAAATTACCTGATGCAGGTGATAGATATACCCCTTTTGAGAAGCAATTATTAGCCTGTTAGACTGTGGGTCATGACGTAATTAAACGACCTGAAATACCTACCATGCAGTGGGTACTTAGTTCTCCAAAGACACACAGAATTGGGCCTGCTCAAGAAGCTAGTGTTATTAAATGGAAATGGTATATACAAGACCGTGCCAAACCTGGTAAAACGGGTGTGTCAAAGCTACATGAACAAGTGGCAGGTGTGCTGCTAATTGATCTCTAACCGGAGGGTGACATAATGATGGAAAAATCTCCAGTTAATTGGGGGATCCCATATGCAGAATTACCTGTTGAACAAACTGAACATGCCTGGTTTACTGATGGCTGAATATATAGGGATTCAGCAATATTGGAAAGCGATTGCATACAATCCCAAAACAAAAAAGGTACTTGCGACCTCAGGAAAAGGAAAGAGTAGGCAGTTTGCGGAATTATATGTTGTATATCAGGCATTAAAACAGGAATCACCTGGTACATGTCATATATATTCTGATTCATGGTCTGTTGCTAATGGTCCGGTAGTTTGGTTGCCGACTTGGAAAAAGAATGGATGGAAAATTCATAATAAAGAATTGTGGGGAAAAGAAATATGGCAAGATACTGCTGAGATGCTGGTGCATACTGCTGTTACAGTATATCATGTGGATGCACATTGTGCAACAGATTCATTGGGACGATGGTTCAATTCTGTTGCAGATGGACATGCAAGAGTTCAAATTAGGGACTCAAGAGCTGAAGAGGAAGACTTAGAGGGAATTGCCAAATGGGTCCACCAGAAAAGTGGACATCCCGGAGAGAAGGCTACTATTAGGTGGGCGCAAGATAAGGCAATTAACGTCCCATTAGAAGTTGTAAAAACTGCTATTTTTCAATGCCCTGTATGCCAACATCAAAAACATTGGTCTATTCCTCACATAATTCATGGCACGTTGAAATGTGGAAAGTTACCAGGTCAAATTTGGCTTATTGATTATATTGGCCCTATGCTTATAAGTAAAGGTTGCCAATATGCATGTACGATTGTGGACACATATTCGGGTTATCTAATGCTTTTGCCATGCAAGAGAGCTACCCAATTGAATACAATTAAATTACTTGCTCAGGTGGCAGTATATTATGTAATCCCATTACAAATTCAAAATTACAATGGCTCCCATTTTAAAGGTAAAATGGTCATTGAATATTGCATCGAGAAAGGGATAGAATGGATTTTTCACGTCCCTTATCATCCCGAAGCATCCGGTCTGAATGAATGCATGAACGGTTTATTGAAACAACAATTGCGCAAAATTCGTGATGTTACTTTGCAAGGCTTGCGCGACCATTTACCTGAGGCTGTCCAAATTTTAAACAACCGTCCTATTGCTAACGGTGAAACTCTGTTAATGCGTATGTTGACACCAGCTTTGCAAATGAATCCAACCCGCGCACATCAAACTCTGCTTTATTGGGAAACGTCTCCTGGGGCTTTGGGTCCTTATCGTGCCACTCCCAAGTCTCCAGGGGTGGATTTACATGCTAGAGAAGAGATTTGTTTGCAACCTAAAGGTATTACTGCTATCGATACTGGTATTGGTGTACATATTCCTTCTGCACACATGGGTTTGATTGCACCAAGATCAGGATTGGCCCTGAAAGGTATCCAAGTATTAGGTGGTTGACGCGGATTATCAAGGCATCATTAAAGTTATTCTTTTAAACAGTGGTGAAAATATTCTACCCATTCATAATGGAGATCGAATTGCACAATTAATTGTGTTACCTGTTAAAATATCCATGATATCTAAAGGTGAACCTCCCACTGCATTGACTGTTCGTGGAAAAAGAGGGTTTGGCTCATCTGACACGATGGTTCCTGGTGCAAAGGTATGGGTAGAGAAACCTACTAGTCCACCTGTGCCAGTTGATTTAATATCATCCGGAAATGATCAACTGGTTTTAGTTATGGAACCTGGAAAAAAGAAATGGATGCATATCCCTGCTGAGAAGTGTTATTTGCGTGAATAATGTACTTCACTGATATCCTGAGTGTGTTGAGGGCCTATGTCTGGTACGTTGGAGTACGTTTGGGAGGGTCCGAGTTCATGTCCAAGGATGTGGCAGACTTCTCCACATTCTGCAAGTGGAACGTGGCATCTGGATGAATAATGATTTACCACCTATTACTTAACCTCCCGAGGATGCATCTATTGCTTCTTATCGGATTGCATTCAGAAAACGGCGTGAGCACAAAAACAGAGTTTTACCATTGTCTCTTACAAGAGTTACTACTTCCTTTTCCCATCAGACATATTCTTCCTTAGTCAAACAACCTGTAAATGTTTGGGTCTATTTGGCCCAAAGAGTGCTTAACATTTCACACTTTTGTTTGCGGATGTGCACAGTTCTGCAGACCTGATTTCTATTTGTTTAGTGCCCATTCCAGAGCCAACTTATTTGGCACGTTACACAATGGACATTCAAAGTTCGTTTTCAGTATACGAATATGTGAAATTCTGCAAGGACACGATTCATAAATATAATAATATGACGTTTGTTATTACACACGACATTGCTTCTGCTGACGTTTGTTATATCATGACGTGTGATGCTACATATATCACAAAGTGTCAACAATTGAAATTGGAAACACAATTGAAAAGTACTTGAAAAACAATTATGTACAAGATCTATTGAAATGTGCACTGATGTTTCCAATGATATAATATGTAACTTTACTATCGTCACTGCTATCCACTTGAAGCATGTTAAACTTCCACCTGGTTATTATTTTCTTGTGGTAATTTGTCCTATTCCTATATTCCTGCTAATATTTCAGGTGGCCCCTGTGCTTTGACGCGGCTTGGTTTAATGATGTACCCATTGTCACCTGCAATTACATGTTCTGTATGTGCTGCTTCTTATCATACCTAGTTCCTGATTGCGATTCCGATGTACATTTATTCTCAGAGGCTGAGGTGCTAGCCCTTACAGTTTCTATTATTGGTATTTGGGGTTTAGCTGCAGGTACTTATAAGACCATGATTAAGCTTGCTTGTTTAGTAGTTAAAGGGCGTAATGCAACCTCACAAGCATTAACTGAATTATTACTAGATAACAGACATTTTAGAAAAGCTATTCTTCAGAATAGGGCTGCTATTTATCATTTATTTTTTAAACATAACTTAGGTTGTGACGCAATTGAAGGCATGTGTTGTTTTGATTTAGGTGATCATTCCCGCTCTATCGAAAAGCATATTAAGAATATTAAGGGTCTAGTTGCAAAAGTAATGCAGGATCGATATGAAAACTGGTGGGAAATGTATTATCCTATATTCCTGAATCATTGTGTTCTGCTTTGTTTTGGCTTTTTGGTATTGCTACAGTTTTAATTGGCCTTTGTTGTTGCGTTTCATTCCTAATATATGGAGAATGATTTATGGATTTTGTGCTGCTCCTAAATGACATACCGGTTATGGTAGTTGAGTTTTCAAGGGGTAGAGTGCAATGCTAGTATGTAATATGCGAGCCAGAATAACATGGCGTCGATGCGCAGCCATTTTGAACACTCATCTCCCATTGCAGTAATAAAGTCTGTGTTTCCGCAGGCCTCACAGAATGAACAAGTAGCCGGGAAACAGAGCAAGGTCACATAGATATTTTGCAGGCGGACTGACTACAGAGAATAGTTATTGTATTGTCCAGTGAAGGACGAATATAGAAGGGGAGTTGGAGTGCGCTGCAGTTGTACGATAAGGGGTCTGGGAATGCATGCAAGTAAAGGAGTGCTGGGTTTTTCCACTTCCAACTGGATTTTTCCACCCTCTGTCTCTTCGACTTGTGATCTGCCTTTCGGCCGAGGGCAGAACGCAGTTGAAGGGGGCTAGGCGTGGCCTATAAAGGAGATGGCATCACGGAGGTGTTAGAGTTGGATGTTGAACCCCGGGTGTTGCTGTCTCGCTGAAAGGGAGAACGCTCCGCTTCAGACGTCGTTGCCCGCAATTATCTGTTCGCCCACCTGCTAAGGGACTAAGCAGTGTTGTCTGGTGTCCAAGATGACGTTTTCCTCTGCCTCATGGCTAACGGTGATGCAATTTATATTCTAATATATATATATATATATATATATATATATATATATATATATATATATATATATATATATATATATATATATCTGAGTGTATATGTATGTATTCGTGTTCTATTTGGTCATTATATAGTCATTTATAGCACCAGCTTCTAGCCTGAAGTTTGAGGCTTGACCATTACGATTGTTACTTGGTTGTCCAGCACTTGTGGTATGTGTTTATCAGGGTCAGGCATCCTGTGTGTATTGGGCTGTATATATGTTTGGAATACGTTTGGAATATGCTTCATATTACCCTTTACTGGTTTATTTCTGTATTTTTGTATTCTATATATATATTTAAATATTTTTTTCCTTCACATAATTTGATATAACTTTTATATCTAATGTTATGATCGTATGCTTGTTTTTTAAGCTATGTATTTGTATTATGTGTGTAAAGTTCAAATTTTGAACTAATTCACAATAAATTTATTATTATTATTATTATAGTCATTTGGTATGAATAAAAGGCCTATAACGCGCCATTTTAATAACCTAATATGATGTACGCATGTTTCTTCTGCTACTCTGAGTCCAATTACTCGTTATTGCGAGAAGGGGCTAGGGGAGACGTGTTTGTGTTCTTCCCCTAGAGCCAAATAAATGCAATACAAACACCCAGGAGGGGGTATGAATACCAAATCTGTGGGAATCATTCCTCTTTTCCCTGGAGGCATAGTAGCTTCTCTGCTGCTACAGATGTCAAAACCTATTGATTCTTCCGTGGCAACAGAGGGCCCTGAGGCTCTATGACTATGTTTCTGGAATTTCAGAGTTCCGCACTTTGTTTCATTGAGTCACATCCCACTTCTGACTCCTCATGTAAGGAAGGTAAGGCATCAACACTAAGACAGACACAAGTGACCCCAGTTCAAGGGTGTTTACTAAACATCATAAACACCTATCTAAGCCTAAATCTACCGATGGGAGCAAGCTACGACCACAAAATAATATTAAAGCAGTCCTAGTGGTGTCTTTGTCAAAATAAATGGCCTATACTAAAAAAAGATTGCCAATCCTTACCTCTAAATATGGGGAACAATGTTATGAAAAGAAAGAAGTGTTCAAAATGATATGTCAGGTTGTTCAGGCTGTTGGCCTCCCTTCCGCACGTTTTTAGCACGGGACAAGGCGGTTCACTTGAGCGTAGCACAGTCAATGGCTTCTTTAGCATGAGAATACAGTTCAAATAATTTGCATCCGGGCCTTCGATGCGCAAATCTCCTTGCTTTTAAAAGTCTCTTCACTCAGAGGGCCTTATGCAATGAACTTAACAGGTTCTTCTCCTCCTTCGTTTTGTACAAGTATTTACTTCGGTTGATTCACTATTCTCCCCGGATCCCCCTCAGCTGGGCTCATATCCCTTTTGCACAATATTCATCACCTTAGATCCCCCTCATCCGGGCTCAGATCCCTTTGACAAAATGTTTGTAATATATTCTTTTCTCAGGCGACTAATGTTTAACCCCCGATCCTCCCGAGTCGGGTTCAAATCCCTTTTCTACGAGTCTCCCTCGGCCAAGCTCGGACCAATTTTAATTTGCATTACAGTATCGAAGACTTTCGAATGTTTACACGGTTTAGCTTGACCTGTTGCATGACCACTTCGATCTGAAAATTCCCTTCTCACAGTTGCAAACCAGTTGGATACCTAACAGAGACCTTCGTATCAGCACCCCGTGGCGCCAGGCAATCTGTCTACAGTATCTTTCTTGGTCTCCAAAGTTCAGTCACTCCTCTGTTTTTCAATTATATTTGCGTCTCTCATCACATACATTTCACACACTGTTCCCTTTAGATTTCTTCATACAATGTTGCCACTTGCAACCTTGGTTCTAACACAGGGTGGTCGGGTATCAGTCTCTCCGACTCACCGGCTGTGCTGTCTTTACTGGCGCTGATTTTTTGTAGGAACCAAGGACGGTACCACTGCAGCAATCCTCCCCGCCTTGACTGTAGACGCGGGAGAGCCCCGGGTACATCCGACATACAATGCAGGATTCTTCAGCTGTGATTCCAGGTCTTACGTTTTCTATTCTTGAAGGCTCATGAAAGAAACTGGCTTTCTCACCGAAGGTCAAGGGCATTTCTCTCCATGCAATCCTCTTCAGTCTTGCCGTCTTCTGACTTGTATTAAACTGACATCTTGGAACTGCTGCTTCCTCATGTGCTTTGCCTTGCTCAGAGTGTGCTTTCATGCTCCGCCTTTTATCTGTGTGGGGAAGTATGAACGAAGTCAGGTGTGTGTGTAATGATCAGTAATTGCCTGACCATGTCTGACCATTGTAGTTGGACACGTCAGGTATACGGCTCGGGTGTTAGTCCATTTTCTTTCACAGTGAGCTGTCTGTGGAAAAGTGTTTGAGTTGGAAAAGGGGGTGGGAGTTGAATTCCTAAGTATCCTACCAGGTAGGATGGGGTAAAGGTGTTACAGGGAAAAGGGATGCCACGTCTCGCCCTCCGGTGTCCCACTTCCACCCCCCAAAGACCCCTCATCCAGGTGATCCTCTCGCACTGGTTCGCCCCCCAGGAACTGGATCCAAAAGCCATGGCTGTGTCCTGGCCACCTGGATGACAGATCCTCGGGGACTAACCAGTGAGACACCTTCAGGTTTCTCACATAAGTAGCACAGGGTCCAGGCTAATTCCTGGGCTTCAGGTTACAACAGTGCTCCATTGGGCCGAACCCATGACCCTTCAGGGCTGGGTGAGGTAGAGGACAGGCTCCCATGTTTATAATAGGCAGCACTAGGGGTTCTATTTCAAGAGCAGGAGGGGGCCTCACCTTCTTGGTTTGGGTGTCATGAACCCAGGACTTTACTCCTTGCAGCTTCAGAGCGGTGTCCGTGGTCATAAGGACAGTAAATGGTCCCTTCCAACTGGGCTGTAGACAATTTTTCACGGGCAAAGTCCTTGAGCATTACTAGGTCTCCCTTCTGCACTGAGTGTAGCTTTTTCTAGCCTGGCACAGGTTGTGTCTCAATGTCCTGGCAGTGGATCAGTCTCATGGCGGATGTAAGGTGTTTGAAATATGCCAGAACTGAATCATCAGTCAGTGTCAAAGGCAACCTGTTCACAGATGAAGGAGCTGCAACCAGCAGAGGCATTGGTCTTGCCATCAGGATCTCAAATGGAGAGAGTCCAGCAAAGCGGCTGGGCATACCTAGCATGTACATGAGGGCAAGGGAAAACACGTCTGGCCAACTTAGTCTGTCTGCGCGCACACTTTTGCCAACTTGGTCTTAAGCGCCCCATTCTTACTTTCTGTTTTCCCTGAGATTTGGGGGTCTGTATGGTACTTGCAGCTTCTGGTCAATCCCCAGGGCTTCAGACATGTAAGCCCTCATCTGGTTGTGGGCCTCTGTCACTAGAAAGAACACCTTAGACATATGAGGGTCACTGTGATAGTGTCATAATGGATACATAGGAAAGCATCCACGTATCTACTAAACATGTCAACAAGTACCAGAACATAACTAGTATTTACCCACTGGTGGCAGTGTTATGCAATTCATTTGGATCTCATACTAGGGCCCAACAGGGGGCTGGTGGGCGGAGCCAGGGGAAATCTTCACTAATTTACCAATGTTAAGAAGCCTGCAGATGTGACACTGCTGTTGGAGCAACCGGTTTCCCTTCTGGGCAGCGCCAGACACCTGATTAATCCTGGGTGCACCCAAGCCTCCATAGTGCATCTGGCTCTTGTGACTCCAGGGTAGCCTGCAGTGTGTAGCAATGTAGTCAGTTCTGCTACAGGATCTTGTACTGGTAAATTGGAGAGAATGAGAGCCATTTTCTGTGTCCTCTTAGGGGTTATTTGGGCAGCCTGTTCAGCTGTCTGATCTGCCAAATTGTTGCCTGCCAGGATGTTTTGGTCTGGTGCGCTTTACAGTGCATGTTTGAGATCTTGTCAGGTAGGAGTAAAGCATCTACAAGAGCAGAGACATGGGAAGCATTCCGTTGGGGTCCCAGCTGAAGTGAGGTATCCCTTATACCGCCAGATCATGCCAAAGTCTAGGCACACTCCTATAATGTCAGTCAAGATATTGACCTGTTTCTCTGACATCAGTGTGCAGGCTCTGCTGAGGGCTACAAGCTCTGCAACTTGAGCAGAACAAGGGGGAGATATGTACTCTGCTTCTAGGACAGTGACAGTGTTGTTCACTTCATCCGAGGACTAAATGGCATAACCGGATATGGGATCCCTGTCAGTCATTCTCTGTTGGGCAGACCCATCCACAAATACTGTATGAGCCCCAGGGATTGGAGTGTCGAAAATGTCAGGGGGAACAGTAACCTGTGATGGACTCTCTGGAGGCAGTCATGCTCTTTGAGGTACTCCTCACATGTTGGCACTAGGGAGCCGTTGTTCAAATCAGGAGCCCTCTCTATAATGACGCTGTTATTGTTGAAATGTGCCTCTTCATATCTCAGTTTGCGGGTTGGAGAAAGATGCTGGGTCCTGTTATGCGTCAGGAGAGCATGCACTGGGTGGGGTACCCTAACGAGAACATCACTGTCCAGAACAGTATTCTTACTCTTCCAAACCGGGAACACAGAACTTACAACAGCAAGCAAACGGGTAGTGCAGCAGCGACAGGGTCAGGCGAAGTGTTGTCCACTGGATGGGAAGGGGATGGTTAGGGCAAGAAGTTGGGGTGCCGTGGGTTCTTTGTCTGGGTCCAGTTCCTGTCAAGCTTGAGGGAACTGGAAGGTACTGTGACCTAGCTGCTGGGGCCAGGGTTTCAAGGTGATGCCGGAAGAGGCACCCTGGCTATTCTCACTACTGGCTGGGAATGAGAGGCATTGGTCTGGGTTCTGGCTGGGGGTTGTCCAGGCTGGGGTGCTGGGACACAACCAGCATTCTGATCTGGGGATCTAGGCTGATCCGGGAGCTGAAAGTGCGCAGGTGGGATGGTGGAGGTATCTGATTTGCTCTTAGCAGATGGTGCTGCGGCCTGGTTCTGCATTTGCTGAATCCACTGAAGACCGCTGTACTTCCAGTAGCCCCATTCCTGGCAATAGGCAAACTGGTTCAGGGGCACGAGGGGACATAACTGGGATGGGTACCGGGTTGGAGGTGGAGGCTGAGGCATGTACTAAGTGTTCTGATAGACCCAGTACTGGGAGTTCAGAGGGGGCATCTGGCAGTGGTGAATTATTCCCCCTCTCGCTCCCCTGCTAAATCCAAGCTGCCCTGGCAAAGCCCAATGCTGACCCCCATAGAGTTTGTGCACCATCTGGAGGGCAGTGTCATGTGGGTCTGGGGGATGCAGGCATTGCAGCAGCCACTTCAGCCTGCATCTGACTGAAGTGGGGCCTGGCTTGGGCCATGATGCTGGAATAGGACATGCTGTCCCATCCCACACACATCCCCTTGATGTCTGCGCTGGCCTTTGGTAGTAGACCCTCTACAAACTGGGTGGCGATCAGGGGCCTAGCTGTTTTAACAGGGTAATCCATCCCAGAGTAGTGCTGGAAGACCTGCTTTACCCTCTCGAGATACTTAGTCATATACTCATTTTGATGCTGCTTACATGATTTGATCCTCTCGAAATAGGTGACGTCAGGGTAGAATTCTGCTATTGCTTTTTTTCTTCTAACTTCTGGGACGGGGAAGGGTTAGCTGAAGTCACTCTGTCTCCTTCTTTCTTCTCAGGCAGATTTTGAAGGTCCATTTCTACAGTCCAGTTACCCCTGGTCATAATGGTGGCCAACTGGTCTGAGGACAGGAGTGTCCTCAGCAACTGGCGCATGTCAGCCAGAGAAGGGGCATAGGTGGCTGTCACATCCCTCGGGAACACCACAGACTTCTGAGGGTTCTTCGTAATGTTGGGGCATTGTCCCTTTAGGTTGAGTATCTCCACTGGGGACCAGGGCTTCTGAACCGTGATTAAGGTGACGCCTGAGGGTCAGGTACAGTCCTCATGGGTTCTACCACCCCCTCTTCTCCTCCTCCTCTTCTGAAGAGGAAGAAGAGTCGGAGCCAGAAAACATGACCTTGTCAAACAGGTAATTAATGACATCAGCCTACTTAGGGGCAAGACAGGGCTTGGGCCAGGAAATCCTTGGCTAACCTTAGATCCTCTGCCCTCTTGGGGTACTGCTCAACAGCAGGGTATTTCAGCCTATACCTTTTGACGGTTGCTCTGGTTCTCCTAGTCTCTACGCAAGGGGTAAAGGGGTCTGACATATGCAATTCTAACCACTGAAGTGCTCATGCCTATTTAGAGGTTGGGATTAGGGGTAACACATGGACCGGGGAAGCAGGGACCTGGTCAGTAGACCTGGTAGCCACGGTCTGGCTGGCCAGCAGAAGGACCCCAGGAGCAGAGGATACTACAGGGGGGCGCAGGTGCAGCGGGGTCAGACAGTAAAGGGGTTCACGCGGCAGAAGCTTTCTTCCTCGCTTTCCCTTGAACCACAGGTGGGGACTGTTTGTCAGTCTGTATATTTCAAACTTAAAGTGTTGCATAAAGTGCTGCCCTTTCTTCCAGAGCATTTGCATGCCATAGTGGTATCTTCCTTGGTGGATGTCTCTATGGACTATTGTTATGCCCTGCTTTTGGCTCAGCCGTCCTATCTTTTTCACCGGCTCCAGGTTTTGCAAAACATTGCTGCTAGATTGGCCATTGGGGCCCCTATTAGGGCGTCTGCCGCCCTCATTTTGGCTTCTCTACACTGGCTACCAGTGGTGAAACGGGTGGAATTTAAAGCATTGTGTATTGTTCATTGGGCATTCTATGGTTTTGGCCCGGAATTCGTTCAGGAAATGTTTTCTCTTTATGTTCCTTCTCATCTTCTCTGTTCTACTTCATTACTGCTTATTCAGATTCCTCATGTTTTTCGTTCTCGTTCTTTCTCGTTCTGGCGGCTGTCCCTTTTCAGTGGCAGCAGCCAAGTTATGGAATGCTCTATTGTTGAGTGTGTGCAAAATGCAGGACCATCTTCGGTTTCACCGCTCTCTGAAGACTCTTCTCTTCTCATGTGTTTCTTTTGCCGTTCTTATTTTTCCAGGTAGCGCCATGATGCCCTTTGTTGGTGTAAGCTGTGCTTTATAAGAAATTAAATAAATAAATACGCACAAGGGGCAGGAACTGGGAACGGAGCAGAATAGCTGGGTGGGCGAGCAAGCACAGAAAAATCTAGGACATCCTCTGTGACAGAAGGGGTTATTGGAGGTTATAGTGGAGCAGGCGGGGGTCACACCTATAACTGGGGTCATTTCTCATCTTCTTCTATAGATTATGCTGTTATAGCTTTTTCTCTAAGGTCACTTGTTTTGTTTCAGCGACTTCTCCCTGACCACAGACACACTTTGCTGGGATCACAACGTGTAGTACTCCCACTGCATGACTGGTGAGCTCCCCTTCTCCGTTTTAGGAACCTCACA
This sequence comes from Ambystoma mexicanum, assembly GCF_040938575.1. Lineage (NCBI taxonomy): Eukaryota > Metazoa > Chordata > Amphibia > Caudata > Ambystomatidae > Ambystoma > Ambystoma mexicanum. The sequence continues at coordinate 729,193,629 of NC_090923.1, forward strand.
CCCTACAACTAGGTGAGTCTCATCAAAGGAGCCTTGTAGGGGCCAGGGCAGTAGGTTCTGGTGCTTGGTCTGTTTATGCCACACTGGCATCCATCCGGCAATATCCGGGCCATGAGGGCCAACGCGGAATCGGGAAAGGCTCATCCCCTCGCTTGCAGAATTTCCCATTCTGATAAGCAAAAAAAGGTGACACACACAAACTAAAATGTCTTGACAAGTTTCTCAGGACAAATACTAAACCACTACAGGGCGTAGGTCGGCACCACTGAGTCCCTACTATTCTAGTCTGTCAACCAGGGTGAATCTAGCAAACTCATAGGCACTCACAGATGCACACTCACAGGTGCTCAACTAGGGAAGGGGTTGGGTGATAAACTGTTGCTGGACAGGGGGCGCAGTGATTCCAAGCTACTGGTCCACTTCCAAAAAGAGTTTCAGGTACAATTCCCAGATGTCCCCAGAAAACTACTGAGATTCAGGTAGGTCAGGCAATCTAGCACAAGAGCGTTCCAAACAAAGATTATCTCTAGAGGCCCACTCTTGTGGCCCTAAAGAAATACACGACTCTCACGACCAGGATATGGACTCAATCAAACTGGGTAAGTGGGTGAGGTTGGGCCCTCTACCACCCTTATTCACTTCTAGTGAGTGTCTGGAAGATGAGTTTGGTACAGACTAGGTGGCCCTCATGCTAGTAAACTGAATTAAGCGACAGGTAGCGTGCTCTAAACTGAGGATCCAAGCGGACCGGTCCATACGTTGACCAATGAGCGATAACTACCCTTGTTCTCCCTCCAGTATGGGCCTAGAAGGTGTGTTTGTTGCAAGGTAGGTGATGTCCCTCTCCTGAGACACCCTACAACTTGCCAATACAATTGTGTGATGTTGTGTGGGTGTGCAGGTCCTCCTCTGACAGTGGCAATGTGCTAGTGCCCCACCATTGTGGGAGTGGGACCTGGTTTGACTGGATGGGTGAACTGACCTACCCTCAGTGTTGCCATCCCTCTCAGATACTAGGAGCCCTCCCCACAAGCTACAAGTTGGCAATGTCAGTGTGTGTGACTGGTGCTCTAGTTCTTACCTTACTGCTTGATCCGGCAGCCAGGCACGAGTACATCAGGCCTCTTGGAGGGCAGGTACAGCTCTTATCTGGGACTGGCAGGCTCAGCTAGGTTCTAGTCCATAGATTATGAAAAAAGGGAAGGTTAGAATCCATGTAAATGGAAATGACTGTTGCTCAAGACAGAATCTGGACAGTGGAGAGGAGCGCAAACTGCAGAACAGTGGTTAGTTCAGTCAGAGAAGGTGCAGAAGTTGAGGTACTCTTCATGTGATCAGAGGCCTAGACCAGGTTCTAGATCTGGGTCGGAGCACCAGAAAACTGTGGACTTGGGAGACAGGCCAAAATGGGGAAGGCTGTGTGGGAGACCCCAGGCAGAGCCACAGTTTTGGGCCAGGGATTAATAGACCCGGTGAGGGTGCAATGTGTAAGCAGGTAGACTGGGTCCCCCCTCTGGCAATAGCAGGCAGGCTACACTGAAGAGTGCGCTCAGCAAATGACTCCACCAAAGTCTTTGTTCAGGTAACAGATTTATTTCTGATAGAGAAACCAATTTATCGCTGGCAGAGTACGTTAGACACTGCTGCGGGCATGAGGGGGGCCTCAATGGCAGGCATACAGGCTAGGCACACCCATGTTCATGGGACCTGGTGCGTGTGGAGTACCCGTGGAGGCGGGGGTGGAGAAGGGATACCAAGGGAAGAAGGGAAGGGTTGGAGAGGAAAAAGCCGATTGGGGAGGCTGCTGGGAAGGAGGAGAGAGTGAGAAAGAGACTAGAGATGGGGAAGAGAGACGAAAGAATGAGCAGCTGGGGAGTGATGTTTGAGAGAGATAGTGGGGGGCGAAGATGAAAAATGAGATAGAGAAGAGCAGGGGCAAAGACGGCTGGGAGTCCGACCAGTAGAAAATAGAGCAGGTAGTTCAAGAAAGAGGAACAAGAGGAGGGAAAGGGGTAGAGGGTAAAGGGCAGACAGGGGAAAGGGTACCAGCTAAAGAGACTCCTCAGCTTCTTTGCCCCACACATTCAGCACTCCACTGCAGGTAACCCAGAAAGATAGCCAAGTCCTCTCTCCATACGCTTATAAGGCTGTCGCTCCCCCAGACCAGAGCCCACTTACACCCACCCCATGATGGGCACAACAGGTGGAAATGGTTTCTGGCTGTTCCCAGGACTCAAGGGTGCTTGGTGACAGGAAGGGGGAGGGTCATGATAGGTGGGCAAACATAGGCAGGGACACAGCCTCTCTCCACAACTGTCGCTTCCCCACCTCCACAACCACCTCCATGATGGACACAACAGGTGGAACTGGTTCATGGCTGTTCCCAGAGCTCAAGGAGGCTAGGTGGCAGGAAGGGGAAGGGACATCACAGGTGGCCAAATCTAGGCACGGGCAGGTCTCTCCACAGCTGTTGCTTCCCCCCTCTAGAGCACACCTACACACAACCCCATGATGAACACAGCTGTTCCCAGGGTCCAAGGAGGCTTGTCTCTGAGGCGGACCACCAAACAGTATTCACTGAGGGGGGGGGGGGAGAGAAAGAGTCCTACAGAGCTAACCATCTGCGTAATGTATAGTGTGCTGCTCTGTTCTAGCAGTCTAATTAAGTTGGCTTAAGAGGCTGGTCTCGACCATAGCGCAGAAGCGTTTGATGTGTCAATAAATAATGACTGACATGAGTGTGCCAGTGCCTGCAACACTGATTTTAAATTACATCTCACTCAATCGGATGAGTCTTCCTGCTTATGCGTCTCCTCAAAATATCACTTCTCCCAACCATGCCTACTGTACTCTCCTATCCTCCGCTCAGCCAACCTATCTTGTCAACCCCTTTGCACCACACATAATCAAAGATATTCACCACCTGCCACATATCCTCCCATTTCAATCTAACACTCTACACAGGCATCTTCACAGCCTGCTTTAAAATCGTTTTAATCAAGAAACACACTACCTACCATAATAATCCCTCTTTCTACAGGCCCGCCCCTCTCCTGACCCACTATTAAAGATCCTTTACAAAATTGTCTTTAACCTCATTGCCAACTACCTCGAGGATCACTCACTCTTGCAGTCAAGTTTGCAGACAAAACAGTCCACCAAAACTGCTCTCACCCACACCTGAAATGTGCTAATCACTGCTCGCCATTCCTCCCTCTCTTCTGTTCTCATCCTACTTGATCCCTCCACATGCTTTGACACTGTGGCCCATCACTCCGTCCTACAAGTCCTATCCTCCTCGGATTCAAGTACACTACACTTGGATAGGATGCCTCTTGTCTCTCTGACCCTTCGTTCTCCATCTCTTGAAACTCAAAACATCCTCCCCCAGACAGTGGCATCACTAGGGTTGGTGTCACCCGGTGCGACACCTCATGCTGTCACCCCCTCCTGACTTCCTCCATGGTCAGAACCCTAGTGACACCACTGATTCCAGTTACTCCCGGAGGGGGGGGGGAAATACCCTATGCACAGTAGTGAAAATACTGCAGACGGAGTGGGCATCGCCAACACGAGGAAACGCAGCCAAAGTCATGACATGTCTCCGAAAGCAATCAGTGGCATGGCAGACAGTAACCAAATCATACTGAAACATTTATAATGGGAGAGCAAAGACAGAGCCAGAGACTAAGCAGAGTCTGCGGCAGGGCATATATTTTTTTCTTCTTTGCTGGGTTGGGTGGGGTCCTGGGTAGGATAACAATGCTATGTTTTTTGTTGTTTGGGCTGCAGTGGTGTTGACGCAGCTGCGGATGCTGCATAAAGGGTGCCTTCGAGGACTGCCCCACGCACCCAGTACAAGAGTAGACATTATGCAGAAGGCCCCGTCTTCACTAACGGGGATGTAAGGCAGTAGGTCTGTTATTCCGTGAGGGTGTATGTGGGGAGTGATGTGTGAACTTCATGCAGTTGGCCAAGCTGAGGTATTACAGGTTCAGGAGGCACCTCCAACGACAGAGAGGGTACAGGTAATGTACAACATGTCCACACACAAACTATAGCAGACAGATGAGACAGTGGAGACCATGCACGCAGATTGCAGCGGTAGAGCACAACACACATGAACAAAATAAAGCGTACACAGAGGGCAGGGACCGGTCCCATGCAGGCTCACGGCACAAGCAATAATGCTTCCATATTGCTGGAGCAGTTCATATCACACAGCACAGGCACTATTGTTAGACAACTGGGGCAGTTCAGGTCTCTTAGCACATGTACTCACACATACAGACAGCTGAAGTATTCCAGAGGAAGGTCATGTTTAATATCGTGGCCATGCCACGGTCACTCTTAGCTTGACCCTGGAGAAAGCACGGAAACCATGGCTTGCCAAGGCCGCTTGGTGACAACACCAGAGTGCTCACTATTCCACCTCGCACAGCTGGTAGTAAAGCATGCGACTCTAATAGCCCCCAAATGCTTGCAAAGGAGCAGCAACCTTGGATATCGAAAAAACGATTCGGATAAGCAGTGGTGTAATGGAAAATAAATGAGCTTATGAAACTACCAAATGTCCTTTCTTTCAAAGAAGCAGAATGTTGTTACCGTGGAGGGGGCACGTACAGTGGTTCCTAAGAGAACTGTTCGGGCAGAGTACAGGCAATAAACATGTGATGTGAGGGGGGCTTTGAACTCGTTTAATAACTGTGAACTAGTTCTCGCAATGTATGCACATTGTACTACTGCACGTCTGCTTTGCTTTGGACCTATCAGGCTGTTACTGCTCCCAACCACAGCACATTGGATATAATAAATTCCAGATTTGTCACATAACACTTTTTTCTGGTGTTAACCTATTTGGCAACTAAAGGAACCATTACACAGGGAGGTAAAGCAATTTGCCAAGTATCACACGAAGGCACCACTAAAAAGACCCCTGTCTCAGCCTGTCTATGTCATCTGTGCCGTCGGCCTGCCACTCTGCCCAACGCGCCTGAGACTTGTAAGTACATTGTCTTCTTCTAACCTGCCCCTACCCTACCCTCCAGCCACAGGTTTTTGACTATCGCCCGAGCCCCCCCACAGGGTCGGCTACTCACTCCCTGCCTAAGCCCCGCACCGCTCACTATCTACAAGGTCTTTGCTGCCTCCCACCGAGCTCGGCACTCACACTACCTCGACCTACAGTGCTATAAATATTCCACATACGGTATGTCTACGATGCTCTGCACGCCACATCTGCATTAAAGTAATTGTATCTACCCAACTGCACTGATGTAATTATACCTAGCATTTGTTGCTCTTGATGCTTTAGCCTAGGATGTCTACCTCTGCTTGTAATCTCTAGTCTAGATGATACCCTACGTGGCTACTGCTGTTAACCCTTATGCTGCTACTGCATTGATGTGATCATATTTAGCATTTGTTGCTTTTGATGCCTTAGCCTAGGATGTCTACCCCTGCCTGCATTCTCTAGTCTAGGCGATACCCCACATGATTATTGCTGTTAACCCTTATGCTGCTTCTGCATTGATGTGATTATATTTAGCATTTGTTGCTCTTGATGCCTTAGCTTAACATGTCCACCTTTGCCTGTAGTCTCTAACGTAGGTGATACCCCATGTGACTATTGCTATTAACTCTTATGTTGCTCACTGGCCATAGCAGCTGCTAACCTATATGTTGCTTATAAGCCACAGCTGCATCTAGCCTTTAGTCGTCTTCACTGGACTGCAGCATCCAATATATCCATCGTCTATTACTCCATTGCTACTCAACACAACTCTGTAGCACCTACCCTACATGCTAGTGCCTAGTCCTTAAGACTAACCAGACTATTTACATGATAGTCCTTACATTGAGTACAACGTTCTACACTTTGGCACTCACCACTCCCATTGATAGGATATTGCCTACCTTGACATCCTCCACCTTGTTTAACCTGACTACTACATCACCCACAGATATGGTAGACTCCACAAACCTCCCATGCAAGCCCTGCCTAACTATGGACAGGAACCTACGCCTTAGAGCGAGACTAGCCAAAATATATGAGCCCCACATTAGGTCTCTCCCTACCACCCCAGGAACAAGGACTCTAAGTACACCTCTGACTTCCTATTGCGGCCCTAGGCCTTCAAAAAGCACAGTCAAGTTCAGTAAACCAAAACCTCTACAAACCCCCCCACCAACTACACTAGTCACGACGAGCCCCCAGATAAAAGGAGCCTTAATAAACTCCAGATCACTGTCATGATTCCTGCCCTCTTCTCCCCAGCCCTCCAAGATGTCAGGCTTGAGCGAGGCCACGATCACCTACATGGCCCTCAAGGGCCTCTCCATCCCTCCAAAGACCCACTTGGAGTCAGACTTGGCGCTTGTGGCACCAGACTCACTCACTCCCATAGGATAACATTGGGGATTGGACTTGTAGTGCATTGATGGGGACAATATGGATGCCCGCACATATTTCGGTTCCCAGAACTGCATGTGCGATCTAGTCTTTTGGGTGTGGTTCAGCCCAGAGACACCTGGGATACCCAAAGACTATTTAAGCCACACCCAGGCTGAGAAACATGCTTTGCGTTTTCTGCACCTGCAGCCTGACACTCGCCATGTTCGGATCGGTTTCCAGTAGGCCTGCATCTTTCTTCTGCACTCAGCTCCTGCAAGAACAAGAACACTGTTAGGAACAGCCTTACCTTGCGGCGCTTCTGCCCATCATTCATCGCTCCTTCTGTTCTGCGGGCATCTTTGGCGGTGTCATTCCCATGCCGGCACGCCGCTTCCTAAGGAAAAGGGAAAAGAACAGAAAAAAGGCATTAGTAAGCATTCTGCAAATCTTCGCTTATTTTTAAATACTGTACGAGCTTCAAACGCTTACATGAATCCTAGCCGCTCCGGGGGAACTCTGTCTCCGGAACTTCTCATCCAGCTGCAAGAGGGAAAAGACACTCCAGGTTAGCGTGGAAACATCTAGAGGCACTGCATACCGCGCTTACCCACCGCATTTGTTCTTCATAACCGGCATCTACGCTGAAAACGTCGCAGCACCTAAAAGCCACAGAAAAATAACTCAGTTCAATGGAAATACGAAAGGGGTGCATCGCGCATCGCGCTCTCACTCACCTTCAGCGCTACTCATCTCCGCAGCACGCCACCATCCACGGACGTCGGCCATCATCTAAGGAAGGAAAAGAACGAAGTTAGAGAACTGGTTAAAAGACTCATTATACTTACCTGTCAGACTCTTGCCAGTGAAGTAACTAGGCAGCAATGAGCCCGCATCAATCAACGCGCCCCTGCGCTGAAAGCAGGCCGGAGAACACACTATCCAAGAAAACAAGGTGAGCTGTGGATCAAAGGGAAGGGTTGGACCCCGGGGAAGAAGGGGTTCAAGCACACAGAGACAATAGGGAGTTAAACTCTGCCAATCCTGAGTTTCAGGCCCAGTCTCCAGTAGAGTAGCCTCCAGGGAAGGGTTTGAGGTCGTAAGAGGTCAGAACAGGCTGAGTGACGTCCCCGTGGATACCAGGTGAGCGTTACAGAACACAAAGCCTCACATCAAAATCCACCTGGGCGTCATGGAAACGTCAGAAACCGACCAGTTAGCCCACATGGGGCAGCTACGTTCCGAAGTACATGCAGCCAGGCAGGAGACCACCACCCCGAGGAGAGAGCTGATAGTAGCCAAAGAACGCACTGATGATTTAAGCCGGCAACTTCTCCAGTCACAAGCAGGGCATGCACCATTGCCGGGAAGCGTGCCCTCGACGCCAGCGCCATCAGCCAATCCCGTTCAGATAACCCTTCCTGGGGCAGTTCCCTTGGCCCCGCCTGAACGATTTACAGGGGATCCCAAGAGGTTTGCAACGTTCATGAACCAGTGCCACCTGCACTTCCTTTGTAGGCCAGGGGCATTTTCGAATGACCAATCACGGGTCGCTTTTGTGATATCCTACCTGAGTGGTAGCGCAGCGGACTGGTCTGTACCCTTTGTGGCCCAAGACGATCCTTTGCTGCATGACTTCAGGGGCTTTCAGCAGGAGATGGAAAAGCTGTTCGCCCATCGTACTCATGGGCAGGCATTAGACAACAAACTTCTGTCCCTACGCCAAGGGAATCAAGACCTATTAATATACATAGCCATGTTCAATAGACTCGTAGTTGAAGCAGAATGGCCAGTGGAGAAGAGAACCACGTTATTTCATCGGGGGTTGCACGGGGAGCTCAAGAATGTTCTTGCACAAGTAGTGAACCCCCCGAAAGACTGCTCAGAATTCATTGACCTTGTTGTTCAAATGGATCATAGGTTGCAGGACCGAAGAGCAGATCGAACCAGACCGGACCCTCGCCCTATGTATGTGCGTTCAAAGGACAATACTGTCCGAACAACGGAAGGTTCAGGAGAACCAATGCAAATCGGGGGGTCAGATCCTCCTTGACTAAAGCAGAAAGGGATAAAAGGGGACAGCAGCAGTTATGTCTGTACTGTGGAAGGTCAGGTCATTTCCTTAAAGAGTGCCCTGTGAAGCCACCGAGGCGGACGGTAGGGGCCACAGACAAGGAAGATCTCATCAAGGACTCGGAAAACTCCCCAGCCCGGCAAGTGTAGGGGTCCATTTGTCGACCGAAGAAAGTGAACTACAGACCTCCCATTTTGAACTATTTGTGGTCTTGATCAATCACCAACAACCATCTCGGATGCACGCAGTAAGAGCGTACATAGACAGTGGAGCCGTTGGGAATTACATCAACCAGGATCTTGCGGCAAAGATGGGGCTTCCGTTATGCCCTAAATCAACCACTAACACTGTTACCACTGTCGACGGCACGGAAATAGCTTCTGGTCCAGTATCCCAATGCACTGCAGCTTTAACCCTTCTGTGCCAGGATGGACACCAAGAATCTATCTTTTTCGACCTCATTCAGGCACCACAGTTCCGGTTGATTTTGGGAATGCCATGGTTGGTAGCTCACAATCCTCGAATCGATTGGTGAGCAAAAGAATTGGCCTTTCCCGAGACTTGCGCCCACACATGTTATTGCCAAGAGAAACAACCAATAGACACCAGAACCTCCACGCTTGCGACTGTGGCAATCAGCACCCTACCAAGTGAATACCAGGACTTTCAAGATGTCTTTCAGAAAGAACAGGCTAATACCCTGCCACTGCATAGACCATACGATTGTCAAATCGACCTGATACCCGGCGCACAAATCCCTTGCGGGCGAATTTATGCACTCACGGAACCAGAAAACCAGCACCTGAAGGCCTATCTTGACCAATACCTGGCCAACAGGTTCATCCGTCCCTCGAAGTCTCCAGCAGCCAGTCCTCTATTCTTCGTACCGAAAAAGGAGGGGGACTTGAGAACATGCATCGACTATTGCGCACTGAACCAGATAACCGTAAAAAATCGCTACACCCTGCCACTGATCCCTGAATTGCTTGATCAAGTCAAAGATGTCCAAATCTACACAAAACTAGACCTGGGCGGGGCTTATTACCTTGTTCGCGTAAAACAGGGGGACGAATTGAAAACCGATTTTCGCACCAAATACGGCTTGTACGAATATCAAGTAATGCCCTTTGGCCTTTGCAACGCACCTGCTGCATTTCAATACTTAATGAACGATGTCCTACGGGAATTGATTGATGTATGTGCTCTAGTGTACATCGACAATATCCTAGTATATTCTGCATCAAAGCAGGACCACGTTAAACACGTCCGATCCATATTGGAGAAACTCTGTCAACACCAGCTCTACGCCAAGCTCGAAAAGTGCTCATTCCACGTCTCCAAGGTGGAATTCCTGGGCTTTATTCTCAGCCCGAATGGAATCCGAATGGATGTACACAAGGTAGATGCTATCCTGAACTGGCCATCCCCAAATTCATTCAAGGGAGTTCAAAGTATGCTGGGTTTTGCAAACTTCTACCGCTGGTTCATCTCAGGATTTTCGCAAATCGTGCATCCCATCACGTCATTACTAAGGAAAAGCAACAAAAAGTTCCAGTGGACAACAGAAGCCGAGGAGGCTTTCCAGGAACTCAAAGCAAGATTCACATCTGCCCCAATCTTACACCACCCTCGCCCTGATCTCCCATACCTGGTGGAAACGGACACCTCAAGCATGGCTATGGGAGCCGTCTTCTCACAAAAGGACCCTGAACGGGCCAGTTACACCCTGTTGCCTTCTGGTCGCGTAAATTCACACCCCCTGAACTCAATTACTCTATCACAGACAAAGAACTCCTGGCTATTAAGTCAGCCTTAAAGGCATGGCGGCACTACCTCTTGGGTGCCAGACACGCAATCACCGTAATAACTGACCACCGGAACCTCCAGTACCTAAAAACGGCAAAGGCCCAATCCTCACGACAACTACTTTGGGCTCTTTTTTTGCTGAATATGACTACGTGATTACATTTCGACCAGGGGTGAAAAACGGGAAGGCTGATGCCCTTTCCCGTATGGGGGTGGAAGAGCAAGGGTATCAGACCCCTGACCCAATAGCAATCATCCCAAGTGACAAGCTCCTAGGAATCACAGCAACCATAACTCAGAAAGAATTACATGAAAATCCAAAACCTGATGAGTCCGGAGCAATTACAAGCGTGGAGTGCACAAGGAGAACATTACATGATAAAAGATCAGTTGCCCTACTTCAGGAATCGTTTATTCTTACCAAACCAAGAACTACGAGAACAAGTCAAGTCCGGTTATCATGATTCTTTGATCGAGGGCCACCCCGAAATCGCTAAAACCCTAACCAAGTTAAAATTAAATTATTGGTGGCCCACGTGGCGTAAAGACATAATCCAATTCATCCTATCTTGTGGAGTGTGTGCTCAAAACAAGTCATCCAAACAGAAACCTGCTGGGCTATTACAACCATTGGAAATCCCACCAGCACCCTGGCACACGTTGTCCCTCGATTTTATTACTGACTTACCACCCAGTCAAGGGTTTAACACTATTCTTGTGGTCGTGGACCTATTTTCAAAAATGGCACATTTCATTCCTCTTAAGGGGCTCCCAAATGCTTCCACTCTGGCAAAGGTATTTCTTGAAGGCATCGTACGGCTCCATGGGTTTCCTTCAGTTTTGGTCTCAGACTGAGGTACTCAATTCGTATCTAACTTCTGGAGAAAATGCTGCTCTATGGCCCAGATCGACATCCGGCTATCCACCAGTCACCATCCCCAAACGGATGGTCAAACTGAGAGGACAAATCAGACGCTCGAGTAGTATCTGCGTTGCATGTTACACCAAGCTGAAGGAAACTGGGTCGACCTATTATGGATAGCTGAATATGCTTATAATAATTCCCTACACACCCGCACTGGGCAGACACCCTTTTATACCACGCATGGCAGGCACCCACGTACTTCTGAGTTGGATGTTCCTACAACCCTGGAAATGCCAGCAGTCAAAACCTTGCACACGACCATTTCTCAAACATTTGAAAGGGCAGCTGAACACCTACTTCAAGCTAAGAATCGCCAAAAGAAGTTTGCTGATCAACACCGAGCAAAGGCCCCCAACTACCAAGTGGGAGACAAAGTCTGGCTGGCGTCTAAACACGTGTCCATTAAAGAAGCCCGAGCTTTCCGTCCAAGATACCTGGGTCCATTCACCGTCACCTCCGTGATAGATCCTGTGGCAGTCAGACTAGCTTTGCCGTCAAACATGCAGATTCATCCTGTGTTCCACGTGTCTCTCCTTAAACCTGTTCAACCTGGGACCCAGGTAGCAACGCCACCGCAGCCAGTAGTAGTCGCCGGGGAGCCAGAATTCGAAGTCAAGGACATCCTAGATTCAAAGTACGTCAGATCCAAATTATACTACTTAGTAGACTGGAAGGGGTATGGTCCACAAGACAGGACATGGGAGCCTTGTAAGTACATCCATGCACCTCGCTTACGTAGACGATTTCATCAAAACCATCCAAACAAACCAGGACCAAACAGAAAAGCCACCTTGAGAGGGGCCTTGGTGGGGGAGTGTTGTCATGATTCCTGCCCCTCATGTCCCCAGCCCTCCAAGATGTCAGGCTGGAGCCAGGCCACGATCACCTACATGGCCCTCAAGGGCCTCTCCATCCCTCCAAAGACCCACTTGGAATCAGACTTGGCGCTTGTGGCACCAGACTCACTCACTCCCATAGGATAACATTGGGGATTGCACTTGTAGTGCATTGATGGGGACAAGATGGATGCCCGCACATATTTCGGTTCCCAGAACTGCATGTGCGGTCTAGTCTTTTGGGTGTGGTTCAGCAAAGAGACACCTGGGATACCCACAGACTATTTAAGCCACGCCCAGGCTGAGAAACATGCTTTGCGTTTTCTGCACCTGCAGCGTGACACTCGCCGTGTTCGGATCGGTCTCCAGTAGGCCTACATCTTTCTTCTGCACTCAGCTCCTGCAAGAACAAGAACACTGTTAGGAACAGCCTTACCTTGCAGCGCTTCTGCCCATCATTCATCGCTCCTTCTGTTCTGCGGGCATCTTCAGCGGTGTCATTCCCATCCCGGCACGCCGCTTCCTAAGGAAAAGGGAAAAGAACAGAAAAAAGGCATTAGTAAGCATTCTGCAAATCGTCGCTTATTTTTAAATACTGTATGAGCTTCAAACGCTTACCTGAATCCCAGCCGCTCTGGGGGAACTCTGTCTCCGGAACTTCTCATCCATCTGCAAGAGGGAAAAGACACTCCAGGTTAGCATGGAAACATCTAGAGGCACCGCATACCGCGCTTACCCACCGCATTTGTTCTTCATAACCGGCATCCATGCTGAAAACATCGCGGCACCTAAAAGACACAGAAAAAGAACTCAGTTCGATGCAAATACGAAAGGGGTGCATGGCGCATCGCGCTCTCACTCACCTTCAGCGCTACTCATCTCAGCAGCACGCCGCCATCCCTGGACGCCAGCCATCATCTAAGGAAGGAAAGGAACGAAGTTAGAGAACTGTTCAAAAGACTCATTATACTTACCTGTCGGACACTTCCCAGTGAAGTAACTAGGCAGCAACGAGCCCGCATCAATCAACGCGCCCCTGTGCTGAAAGCAGGACGGAGAGCACACTATTCAAGAAAACAAGTTGAGCTGTGGATCAAAGGGAAGGATTGGACCCCGGGGAAGAAGGGGTTCAAGCACACAGAGTCAATAGGGAGTTAAACTCTACCAATCCTGTGTTTCAGGCCCAGTCTCCAGTCGAATAGCCTCCAGTGAAGGGTTTGAGGTCATAAGAGGTCAGAACAGGCTGAGTGACGTCCCCGTGGATACCAGGTGAGCGTTACAATCACTGGAAGCACATGCTACAGAAATAGCCGACTTGATCCAGAAAGATGACCTAGACTTCCTCGCTATCACCGAGACGTGGCTACACCCCGCTGCAGGCCCTATGCTCATGGTAGCCGTCCTTGATGGCTACTCCATCTTGAGACACGATAGACTCAAGTCCAGAGGAGGCGGTATCGCTATTATTTATAAACGCTGCCTTGCTATGAGACTTGCTACCCCTATCGACACTCTCTCCTGCGAATCATTATCAGTCAAAGTCCCTTTGACCAATGCACAAACTCTGAATATCCATCTGATATACTGCCCCCCAGGCCCATCTGCAACTTTCGTTGATGATATAAACACTATCCTGTCGACCAACCTTAAAAGTTAATCGCAAGTACTTCTACTTGGAGACTTCAACATGGGCTTTAATGACCAATCTGACCAGCTTGTCACAAACACAGCTAGCACCCCATCAGAACTAGAATTCACCCAAAGAAGCAACACCGCCACCCACAACAAAGGCAGAATACTTGACTGGGTGGCAGACCATAATTGCCAGGCTAATATCCTGTCCATTTCACTACTATCCTGGACTGACCACCACCTTTGTCCTTTATGCTCTCCACTAATAGACCTCCACCTCCTCCCGCCTTTAGGGCTCCTCCTACATTAACTAGAAATAAAAAGAGCATGACTGTGGGTAGGCTTATCCCGGCATTACTTCCCACCCTCAACTCACTCCCAGACAATACTGAACCTAAGAGATTGGTTGAAGAATATAATAAAATCATGACTACTTCCTTGGACCAGATCGCCCCCGCCAAACTTTGACCAAGCAAACAGAAAAACCACCTGAACAAATGGTTTAAACCTCTTTTAAAAAATCTAAGGCAACAAAAAAGAAACTGCGAGGCTACATGGAAAAAACATCCGACAGAAGCTAATAAGCTTGAACTTACCAAATTGTCCTCCCTTTACAAAAAAGAAATATGCTTAGCGAAACGAATATCCTTTGACGCACGCATATCCGACGCCAAATCTAACATAAAGGAACTCTCCACCATCCTCAAAGAAATAGAGACTCCGATAGCATAACCCGACACTTGCACGAAAGATAAAAAATGGTGTGAAGATATCCAACACGTCCTAGCCAATAAAATAGCCACCTTACAAAACAAAATCTCTTGTAAAAGAATTGCCCTAAATGACCCTCCTGCATCTAAAATATCTGGTAGTGCTAACTCGGATGAATCCACCCGATTCAACTTCACCACAGTCTCTATCCCTGAAGTGGAAAGAATTATTCTGTCCCTTAAACCCTCCAACTGTCAGGGCGACCTATGCCCCGCGCAGCTTATCAAGGATGCTGCCCGAGACCTATCGCCTTTCATCACCAAACTCATTAATGCGTCCTTTTCTACCGATATCATCCCCACTAACCTGAAACAATCTTGGGTACTCCCACTCTTAAAAAAACCTACCCTTGACCCATCCACACCGACCAACTATAGATCAATCACAAAGGTGCCTTTCCTTCTAAAAATTCTGGATAAGGTAGCGTATACACAAATACAAAAGCACTTGGAACTACACCACTTGTTAGGAGCCAGACAATCAGGTTTCGGTCCCCAGCACGGTACGGAAACTGCCCTTATCGATCTTAAGACTCAAATTGATGAGCTTAAAGATAGTGGCAAATCAGCCTTCCTCCTCCTAGATCTCTCAGCTGCTTTCGATCTAGTCGACCATACTATTCTCTGTAACCATCTAAACACAGCAGCACACTTCTCTGATGATGCTGTCACTTGGATCAGATCCTTCTTAAATGGCAGAACAATGAGGGTCTTCTCGCCGACAGCATCTGCAGACCCCATACCCATCACCTGCGGCGTGCCCCAGGGATCATGCGTGTCGCCCACACTCTAAAATATTTTCACTAAGCCCCTTTTTGATGATCTGGATCATCTCGGTTTCACCTACACTAACTATGCAGACGGTACCCAGAACCTCCTCCCGCTTCAGGGGATTATGAAAAGGATTTGGCCTTAGTGAACAGAGTGTACATCATCATCCAGGCATGGATGGCTACTCATGGTCTATGCCTGAATGATGATAAAACTGAACTCATCATCTTGGTCACTCCATCCAACCTAAAAAAACTAGGATCAACTATTCCTCATTTATAATCGATGGCAACATCATTAAAGTAGAACATGAGGTAAAAACACTTGGTTTTTACCTCGACTCAAACCTCTCATTCGCCAAACAGGTCAACTCCCTAGCATCCTCCACGGCTTACATGTGCAAACTTATACGCACTGGTAAGCCGTTCCTCTCTGATAGTAGTTGCATCTCCTTGGCCAGAGCGCTCATCCTGTCGCGTCTGGACTACTGTAATGCCCTTTATCTAGGATCGACTAAAGCAACCATCAAAAGAATCCAAACTATGTACATAATGCTCCCTGGAAACTGCCTGCATA
The DNA here is from genome assembly GCF_040938575.1 of Ambystoma mexicanum. Taxonomy (NCBI): domain Eukaryota; kingdom Metazoa; phylum Chordata; class Amphibia; order Caudata; family Ambystomatidae; genus Ambystoma; species Ambystoma mexicanum. The sequence continues at coordinate 729,209,410 of NC_090923.1, forward strand.
CTCTTTTCCTGTATACTATATCTGTAAATAAGTACTCCATGTATATATACCCCTGTAATTATTACCTGTACGTAAACCGTATACATCTGTGTGTAATTAATTATTACCTGTATGTAAACCGTATACATCGTTGTGTAACTAAGCTTCGCATATACTTGTAACTGTTGCGCCCTGTTATCCTAGGGTATGATGCGCATTATAAATAATAAAACAAACAAACAAACACAGTTTGGCCAAGTGGGCCATGGCGAAGTTGAGATCACAACTTAGCCAATGTCTCATAACATGACAGTATTTGTCCAACTTGAGGGCACGTTTTTTCTTTTCTCTTGAAAATGCTGGTTGTGTACTGAACAGCACCAAATACACAAATGTCTTACCTGGGCCGGCAGAGGGACAGCTTCTACCTCTGGCCATGCAGGGGGCACCGGGAGAGGCAGGTCCTCCCATGGGTGTGTATATGCCCCTTTCCTGGCAGTATCAGCTTCTACCTTTAGCCATGCAGGTGGTATGTTGGGCACACCAGGGAGAGGCCAGTCCTCCTGTGAGGGTGCATGCAGTGAGAGGGGCCCACTTACAGAGCGTCAGCTTCTTCTCCTGGGAGTTCTGGATGACCAGGGTGATCATGGCCAGCAGGCAGGAGTTGGCAAACTGGGCGTAGCAGTGGTACTTCTTCCTCTTGACCCTGTGCTGGCACTTCCGTTTCCTTGGCTCCTGAGCTGCATCCCACGGGTGCCAACCGCTCAGGCTGCATAGCATCCCTCGTGGCCGGCCCCATCACCAAGGCCTTGTCCATGGCAATGTGTTGGGGTGCAGAGAGTCTTGGCTAGAGGAGCCTCCTGACTCGCCGGCAGGGAGGGGAGGTGGTGTACTCAGTGGTAGTAAAGGAAGGAGCTGTGCACATTGCAGCAAGTGATGATACATTACAATCAATCAAAGAATGCTTTATTCAGCAGGTTTGCCATCAGCACATGTAATACATTTCACAGTAAATAAGAACAACCTTCAAAATTATTCACATAAAATATCATAAGCTTCAGTAAAAACTAGGCGGTAGGAGTGCAATCAAAGGTTAGATACAATCTTCCAACACAGCCAAGAGCGATAAATGTATTTTCAGTAGAGCAGGGTAACAGTCACAAAATAACCGAAAGTGTGTTACTGATTCAGGGGCCGTGCTACAAGCTGGACAAATTGGTGATGATCCTCCCTTTCAACCACAAGTAAGCGCTGCCACCTGTAGGGTTCCCACTCTAAATTTAATATACTGGGTACAAGCGTAGGCAGTGGAAACATAATCCAAGTAAATCTCTCCCTCCAGAATAAGTTTCGAAGTAAGGTAATCCTGTCCAAACTTCAATTTTAAGCACAGGTGAACAAGATATTCCTGGGTGTAATGCCTAGCAGACCACTTCACATCTCTCTTTGCGCTAATGGGCATGAAAGAATGGTTAGTCCAAAGGTCTTCCAGACCAGCAGCTAGAAGCTGCCGTTTAACAAGACACAGCCAAGTAAGAGAACGGCCGCCCAGATAGTTCAACAGATCGATTAGAGCTTCTCTGTATTTACTAAGATCCAGGCAGCTCCACAACCTGACCCAGTAAATGTCCGGTTTCCACATTAGTTTGCAAATTACAGGCACCAAACCACATTCCATTATTGAGGCACTTGGAGTGCTGAATGGTAGTCTAGAGGTTGAAATAGAGATAGAAGTACTAGCAATAACAGTAATTTCCCCAAAGTCCACAAACCTAGTAGGCAAAGTAGGCAACCAGGGTATCAGTAATGATGTAGAGAATAAGTGAAATCAGGCACTGCCAACCAACGTTTGTTAAGGTAAATATAGAATTGTACGACTACAAAAGTGCTGTGTGCAAAGTATAATGTGCAAAGGCGCTAGGATTAAATTACTGATTAATCCACAGGACACAAAGGTAATGTAAAAAATTGCCTAACATAAAAGTAGCAATAAAAGGTATTTACACCGTTATCAATAAAAAGCAATTTAAAACAATCAGAACTAAGTACCCCTATCAACCATAAAATGAATTATTAATACAGTACTGATATTGGTATTCATACACAAGCATATAAATACAGGTGGTTAGTGTTCAGTAGCCCTATGGGCTCCGGGTCCTTTAGACTCCCTGTAGGAATAAGAATAAGAAAGCCGTCATCACACATGACTCAGCTAACAAAGGTGACCAGTAAAATATGTTACTATAATGCAGCAGTGTAATGTCACTGGCCAAAAGCAAACATCCAAGGGGAAGCACGGTCGGCAATTTGCAAAGGTTAACAGGATTAGTAAACCCCGGGGGCAGGGAACGCCCGACAGCTCGCGGAGCTGCCGTAGACCGTCTCTCCCTCCCTGCCTACCTTGAGGCGTTTTTAGAGCTCCAAGTCTGGGCTAACCTTGTGTTAGTTGGAAGGCCAAAATTTGCACTGTCCGGCCCTTCGGTTAGCTGGGTGGAATCCACTCACCAAACTTCCTGGCTGTCAGTCAATCCAAGTTGCAAGCCAAAGTTAAAAGCATGGGCGGAAACACAAGGTGGTACGACACTGAAGGATGTTGAGCAAAAGCAATGCAAACAGCAAACGGAAGGTGGTGGGCGACTGCAGAGCTGATTTAATCTTCTCTGTACACCCTAACACCCCAAAATGCCTCACCATGGACCACCAAAAACTGCTACTCAGCCACTCATTGCGCTCCACGCTGGACTTGCTACTTTATGGGGCATCAGAGGCAGAGAGTCACAAGGCTCCTCCCAGCCACAATGGAGGTGGAGAACAGACTGGCCCACCAGTAACCACTTCTCGGCGGATCTGTGTGATTTGGCCGTGGCAGAATTCTTCATGGATGGAATTGACTGTAGTCAATTTCGCCGCAAATACAATTGTACCGTTGCCAAACCCCACAAATCTATGGCCCCCCACACCCCAATACATCCCCCCCATTACCATCACTTACCTTTTGCATGGCCGCTGCCTCTCCGGACCCTGCGGCAACAGTTCCGTCCCTCTAACGTGGGTCAGATCCGACGCTGCAGGGTCCCTGTTTCTTCTTTTTTTTTTCATACCCCGCCTTCAATCTTCAATAAGCGGGGGACACCCCTGCCAACCCCAAAGGCCCAGAATACTGAACAAGGGCGGCGGGGGTCACCCCTGCAACCCCCACTCCCCATGTTCCGCATTTTTTACCCAATTTAATCGAATTAAATCCATCAAATGGTACTGGCCGAAATTCTGGTCAGATGTACCATTGGATCAATAAAATTCGATCAAATTGAGTAATACCTTCTCAGCCACTTCCTCGTCCGTGCCGATGATACATTACCTCGTGGTGCTCTGTGCGTGAGCTTTGCGCACAGCATCTGCAAAGTTCTTTGCTTTGCAGATGCCGACCGTGCACAGAGCTCAAGCACAGAGCGGCACGAGGCACATCACTTGCAAGACTCAGGCTGTCGCCTGTCTACTAGTCTGGCTCCAGTGCTTACAGTGTACTGTGTACTTAGTTTGCAGCACTCGGCTCACTCGCCTTACAAGCTGCGTTGCATTTGCTAGTGCCCGCTGTGCACCTCATGGTGTCACCCCCTGAAATGGTGTCACCCGGTACGGTCCCCACCCATCTAGTGACGCCACTGCGCCCAAACACCTTTCATGGGAGTCACCCAAGGATCTGTTCTCTTCCCACTCTTCTTCATTCTTTAAAGCTCCCTTGGCAAACTCATCTCATTCTTTGGCTTTCACTACTACCTCTTTGCTGATAACACCCAGAGTTATTTCTCATTTCCCTCTTTCCCACTGACTCAGGCACATCACCAACTGCCTTGCATATATCCTTCACTGGTTCACTCTAAATTGCCTGATGCCAATCTCCCACCAAGTGGAAGTTATCTTTCTCCCTGCCTACAAGGTTAATCACATTCTCCCGTCCTCCTGACTGCCTCACTCTTTCACCCAAGCCTCAGAACCTTGGAGTTCTCTTTGACAATGGCTGTAGCTTCCAGCAGTTCATCATGGCAGCTGTGACGGCTGCTAAAATGTACCTTCACAAGTTCAACATTGGGAAAATCTGCCCACGCCTTACCCATCATTTGGCCAAAACTATAAACTCTACTCTTGAGCTCAGCAAACTTGACTACTGTTCAAGCCTGCTCCTTGGTCTTCCCCTCCACCTTTTCTCTACGCTTAACAAAGTTCCAAACTTTGTCCCAATCACCCTCTACAACCTAGATTTTCCTCCATCATTACACACCGCCACACTTTGGATGGCTCTTTGTGCAAAACTGCTCTCTTTAAAGTCTTACACCTCGTCCCCATAATCGGTTCCATGTCTAAATGCATCTTTAAGCATCTGTATTGATGCATTTGCATCTGTGCATTTGTACCTTTTTGCATTGATATCTGTGCGTTGTTTTTGTGAATTTGCATCTTTTTTTAGTGAGGGGCAAACCACCTTAAGCCTTTCCTTTTTTATCTTCTTTATATACTTTCACATTTTTCACATCTGTTTTGCTTGTTCCCTGCAAAAGACGCAAAACCGATGCAAATGCACAGATGCCAATGCATCAATGCAGATATATGACCCTTCAAATCTAGCCATGGTCTTGCTAACTGCTTCAAACTGTACTCTCTTGCTCAGACTCTCTGTCCTCATCTCTCTGTAACGTATCAGTCCCTTGCCCTTGCTCTGCCTTTTCCCACTTCCATTCCCATAATTGCCCTCCACCAACTACATCCTACCCTTCCCTTGTAGGTCCTGCATGTATGGTGGTATGTATTTTATCCTATGAAATGGCATTAGGCCTCTATTGCCTATTATTTATGTATGCTCCCTAGTCTGTGTTCCTGGCTCATGTCCCATTACACTGCCCCCTCATTAACCGGTTTCATTTCCATCATATAACTATCATATTTTGAATGCGCACTCCATGCCCGGATTGCCTCTGGTATCTGTCTTGCTTCATATGCTCAATAACTACAACAACAAATTGTGAACTGAGGCACTACAACTGCGGGTCAGGAAGCAGTGTGCCAGACTATATCCTTTCTGTATGCTTTGGATGACAAATAGTGACTAGGATCGCAAACCCCTATGAAGTAAACCAGTGACAAAAAAGCAGACGGGCACTGTATGCCTGAGACTTGGACTAAGAACTGGCTTGGTGCTTCATGAAGTCTTGACGCCTTATGATTTATCTCTCCCCTAGCCATTCCTTTACTGTGGCTACTATCTATTGGCCACCTGGTCAGTTCTCCTCCTTCCTCTCTGAGTGGGCGGACCTCTCCTCTTCACTCCTGGTCTTGACCACTCAACTCCTCTTTCTTGGAGACTTGAACATCCACCTGGATGTCTCCTGTCCTCCCTCTGGACTCTTTCGCAACCTCTGCGACTCTCTCTCACTCTCTATTCTCCCCTCTGGCCCAACTCACACTGCAGGGCACACTCAGGATGCTCTGATCTCCTCAGATCTTTCCCTTTCTGTCCCTCTCACCACTCCTCTCTCCTGGAGTGACCACGTTCTCCTTTCCTCCCCTCTCACCCTCTCCACCCCTCAGGCCAAGCCCCTTCCATCACTGCCACCCACCTTCTCGCTCATCCGACCCATGAAGCGCGTGTCAGTTGAGCCTTTTGCCACCACTTTCTCACCCACCCCTTTACCCTATGGCTGACTCGCACCCTGGCACAGCCCTTTCCATGCTCCACTGTGCTATATCTGATACTCTTGATATTCTTGACCCTGTCATGAGAATCCGCCTGAAGCCCAAAGCCAAGAGCTCATATCCAAGCCTGCATCCCTGCGGCATCTAACAACTCGGCTGAACTCTTTAAAATCTGCAAGGAACTGGCCAATCCTGCTGCAGTCTCTACCTCTCCTGTCCCTTCCCAGGCCCTCTGCACGGCACTGGCTTTGCACTTCATCTCTACAACTCAGGACATCCTGTCCTCACTCTGCTTCTCTCCCCTCCCTCCCCTCCCTGCACTTCCTCTGGCCCTTCTGCAGCTACCTCTCCTCCCTCCTTCTCTGCCTTTCCCCTGTTCTCCGCAGACAAGGTTTCTAGACAAGTCCAATCTATGAAAGTCTTGTCAAAACAGGTTCACCCCTGTTCCTCCTAAGCCATCAAGGACCACATCGACTCCCTGGCTCCTGCCCTGGCCGACTTTTTCAACCACTCCTTCGCCACTGGAGTCTTCCCATCCCCCCTGAATCACTCCCTTGTGGACCCCCTGCCTAAGAAACCCTCTGCCGACCCCTCCTGCCTGGCTAACTATCGGCCAATCTCCATCACTCTCTTCCTGGGCAAACTCCTAGAAAAGCCGGCCATCTCCCAGCTTAATCTCCACACTGAATCTGTTGGTTGTCTTCATGACCATCAGTCTGGCTTCGGAGCTGCCAGAAGCACGGAAACTGCTATCCTGAACATCCATGAAGACCTGCTCTCCAACCTTGATTCTAACACCTCCTGTGTCCACATCTTGCTTGATCCCTCTTCTGCCTTTGACACGGTCAACCATGCCATCTTGCTCAAATGTCTCTGTGATAACCTGGGTATCACCGGTCAGGCCCTGGCTTGGCTGACTTCTTTCCTGTCTGACCGACCCTCCCAGGTCCAACTTGGGTCCTTCCTCTCCGCTATCTTTTTCTCTACCTGTGGTGTCCCCCAGGGGTCTAACCTCTCTCCCTGGGTGTTCAACCAATACCTGGCACTTCTTGCCCACCGCATTGCCGCTCTCTGCCCCAACTTTCAATGCTATGCAGATGGCACTCAGCTCATTTTCAGACTACATTCGGCCACCTTTCTCTGTCTCTCATCACTGACTGTCTGCTATCCAGGAGTGGTGTGTCCCCAACAACCTCTGCCTTAATGCCAGTAAGACTGAGATGCTCCTCATCGGCACACCCGCTCCCACCTTTCCTGTCGCTCTCTGGCCGGACTCTTGGTCCTCTTCCTGCTCCCACCTGTTAGGCTAAAAACCTTAGGGCCATCTTCAACTCCAAACTCTCCTTCTCTCCTCACATCTCTGACGTCTCTAGGAAGTCACACTACAAGCTGCACCTCCTCAAAGGTATTCTTCCTTTCCTCTCCTTCCCCTAGAAGCTTGTTTGTCTTCAGAGCTCTGGTTCTCTTTAGGCTGAACTATTGCAACAGCCTCTTTCTAAATCTGCCTGCCTTTACTCTCCGCCCTCTGCAACTCATCCAGAACAGGACTGCAAGACTTGTCCTTGGCCTCAAGCCCAGGCATCGTATCTCTCCAGGACTGAAATCTCTGCACTGGCTCCCTGTGGCTGCGAGGATTAAGTTCAAACCCCTTTGCCTTGTCCACAAGGCCTTCTGGGGCTGGGGCCTCAATACCTTCAACTCTCTCTTTCTAAATATCTTCCTTCTCAAGCTCTTTGCTCATCCACCTCCAACTCCCTCAGGGTCAGTCGCTTCTCCAAGCAACGAGTTGGTGGTAGATCTCTTTCTTCGACTGGGGCCACCCTCTGGAACAGCCTCCCTGCCTCCGTGAAACTTGAGGAGAACCATCTCTGGTTCCGGAAGCACCTCAAAACCTTTCTCTTTGCTTCTGCTTTTTCTCCTCCTCTCCCTTGCTGACCTCCTGGCGGAAACTGCAACTGCACTTGTTACCTGGCCACCCTCTGATCTCAGGCCCAGGTCCCTCCCCCGCCAGTCACACACACCTGCACTGCCTGCTTGGCAACCCCCACACTTGGAGACTGTTCTGAATCCTTACAGTCCCACTACCAGCACTTGACACCTGATGTCTGCACTTACCTTTGCACTTGCCACCTGCTGGCTGTTACATTGAGTTATTTTTATTATTCTATTCCCATGTACTGCACTGTCCCTTCCCCCCACCCCCGCACTTTTCCCTTTCCCCCATCCCATGCACTTGCGCAATCTGAATGATACCTGGCCTAGTAGGATTTTTGTCTGTCCTCCCTTTGTTCCCCCTCCCTTGCCTCGTCGTGCCTTGAAACACTTGTGTATAGGCGCGTTATAAATGTCATATCATATCATCCTGACACCATTTAATTAGATTGTTCTGAATGAAAGATATCCTGTTATGTTGCAGTTAAATCCCTAACCCCCATAGGCATTTCTCCCACCTCTAACCTGACTAAAAGTTAAAGATTTGAAAACGTATTCTTGTGCCAGATGTTTGTCGGATCCACCACACCTGCAACCAAGATATGGGCATCCTTGCCACCCTAAAAGTTTCCCTTGACAGCTCAGCCACCTCTGCCACTAGATGAGATTGGTAATCTGGCAAGTGCTCCTGTTGCTTAGCTTTGTGCTAGTCTCCCTCTGCCCTGAACACAAAGACTTGAACAACCACCCTAAAAATAGATGTTGTGCTTTATATGGTGTCAGTTTACACACTATGGGGGTCATTACGACCCGGGCGGTAAGGGATTACCGGTACCGTTAAGGACACCGGTACCGGTAATCCCTTACCGCCCAATTACGAGGTCCCTTTGCGGGTCCTCCCTTAACGCCAGGTTTTACCAGGCGTTAAGGACGGGACCCGCAAAGGGACTTTGGAGGTAATAACGGTACTGCAATTTGCGGTACCGTTATTACCGCCTTCCCCATTCACATTGAGCCCTATGGGGGCTCAAATGGGAAAGGGGAAGGGCCCTGGTGAATGTGGAATTACCGCCTCCGCCAACCTTGGAATGGGGCGGTAATACCTCCATTCACCAGGGCGGAGTCGGTATGGGTTTGGAGGCAGCCCTCCAAACTCGTAATGACCACCTATGTTTTTTAAGATGACTGCACATTAAGCAGCCCAAACCAGAATGCCACCTCTCAAACACCATCCCTCTTACAGCTAAATCGCACAGTGAACTGTCAACCCAGTCCCACATCCAGATTTACACATACATTCATCCCAGAAGGCACCCTGCGTAGTGTTTCTTTGAAAAGGTTATTATCTTCTAGTTTGTTGGAGGCACATTTCTTTCCATTGTTTCACTGGAAATGAAGCCTTCCTTTCTACCAATGGTGGTCAGTCACGTAGTTTTGTTTTGGTCAGAAGAAGAATATATTTTATTTTCGTTTTCCCCTTCACTGCGACCGTCATTACAACACAGAAGTGAAACTGCATTTGGATACCCAACAAGTGGGGCTCTAAGTGTGTATCTCACATGCCCTGCCATACAGAGTTCCAATTTCTAAAGCAGTTTTTTGTTGGCTTCAGGGATGCATAAGGGGGGAAATGTGATCTCTACTAAAAAAAAAAATGTTTTGCAATTGAGTGTTCTATTTATTTATTAGGTAATGAAAGAGCCTGAAAATGTTATTAGGTAAAGGCAAGGTGTCATCTTCAGTCTTAATAATAGGTACCCCTACTGTCAATATCTGTAGTGTGGCTATTTTGTCTTCCGTGCATATTCTTACCAAATACCAGTGGCTGAATTTGAAAGGCAAGCTAAGGTTGAAATTTGGTAGAACCATGGTCAAGCTGTATTTGTCCGATTGGTGCCTTTCTTTGTTATAGGCCTACCTATATTGTAAGCACTGATTGCTGCCAAGTTTTTCTAAAATGAGGAATCTGCAATTCGATATTTCAATTTAAAAACATAGTTGCTACATAACTGTTTTTTTTATGGAAAACATGTATTTCACAAATTACTAATTCAAGTTGCTGCAGCACAATCTTGCGTCCAGACAGCATATCACTGGAAAAATGTCCAGCTACAGTCTGACTTCGAGGGATAGTTATTTTAAGATTAATAATCTGTATAAAAAGCATCTGCCATAAAAAAAACTCACCATAGGTAAGTAACATGTACATTTGTTCAGAGTTCAAGTTGACACAACGCATTGTTTACCTGCTGCTCTGCAGTATGCATGGATTAAATCAAAAAAGGGTGAAATAACTGATGTCATTGTCTAAGGATTTTCCGGGCATTTATAGTGTTCCTCTTATTTATTTCCTTAGATGTGCTAATTTTGTCTTTATTTCCCAAGGATTTCCTTACTTTTTGAACCTGTGTTTTTGTTGTGGATGTCTATAAATTGCAACAAGGGTTCTCACTTTGTGTTTTTCCAAACATTGTAAAATTGTAGAAGAACAATTTAGAACCAATCCTGACCAGATTTCAGGAGGATGCTAAGGACCCTTCCCTTGGCCATCCTAGGGAGAGCTAATTTGTCAAACATTATTACACTCCCCAAGTTGCTATACGTACTGCAGAATGTTCAGACGACAGTTCCTAAATTAAACTTTGCCAAGGTTAACTCAATATTATGTAGGATACTGTGGTGAAATAGTAACCTGTGCACAGCCCCAAAGTTCTTGACCGAATCAGTTTTCGAAGGGGGCTTGGGGTACCTGATGTTCTCAAATATTATTGGGCATCGCATCTAGTAGTAGCAAACAAGTGGGTCTTCGGCGTGGCTGATACAGCTATACAAAGTTGGAACTCACACTGATGGGGGACAGACTCACTCTACAAATACTGCACTGGAGTCCGGGGGAGGGTATGATCTGCAGCCAGCAGGCAGCAGGATCATAGAAATGAGTCACAAAGTCACTAAAGCCATGGGGTGTAAGGGAGCTATTGCCAGGATTTCACCACTTTGGGAGATTCCTGCTTTCCCCCAAGTATAATTGGTGTGACAGCGGATGTGGTCAAGCAAGGGGATTTCCCGAGTGGGTGATGACCCATATATAAGGGCCCAGAGTCGGGAACCTTTGCTTTGGCGAGCAGATGAGCCATTAATGTTGCATTTAAAGCTGTCCCCATCTGTGCCCGAAACACGATTTAAAAACGTGAAAGAATGTGTTGCTTCAGAAAAGCTTGTAGGTCCCGAAGAAGTAGAATTGCAAAAACTTTGGCCGCTGCGTATATGAGGGCAATGGGTCGAAAATTAGATGGTACAGTTCTTGGACCCTTTTTATACAACGGAACAATTATAGAGTATCACCAGGAGGGGGGGGGGGGTGATAAGTGTTAATAGGATGTTATCAAATTGACCCTTTAATATTCTGGCCCAAAGCAAAGGATTCCGCTTGATTACACATGGAGGAGTGCCATCCGACCCGGCAGCTTTAGAATATTTCAAGGTGTGAATTGCGCTTTCGATGTCCTGAAGGGACCATTGTGGTAATGGTAAATGGGGAATTCTCAATTTCTTTATATTGACATTATCAAACATAGGAGGCAAGGAAAATTTGAGCTTGAAGAACTCCATCCAGGTATCAGCAGATATCATAGAGGCCTGATCAGTACTCAGAATATTGGAGTCTGCCCTAAGCAAGGCCCATGTTGAACGTCTATCGTTGCGACATAGAGTAGCAAACATCTTCTGATTGGTCAAGTTATGTAATTATCGTTTGTAGTTCGTGCAATTACGATAAGCATTACAAATTAACCTTTTTTTATCTTGAGAAACTCCTCCATTGGGAGGCAAGCACTCTTGAGTTTGCGTAATGCAGCATTTTTGAGACATTTAGCTAATTGAATTGTCTTGTAACCAAAATTATGATTGCAATTCATTAAATCCTTGCTCACACTTGCGCAAGTTGGCCATCACACTTGCAATGACACTTGAGTACCAATTGGCTTCCATTTGAACAGATGAACAAGGATTGGAAATGCCATCGTAATATGCAAGCTGAGCATCAATTGTGGCATTGATCTTGTCACAGAGCTTGTTGCTCCAACGGATGGAAATGCCGGGGGGATCACCTTCCAGAAATGACTTGTTTGGATCATTTTTTAATCTCCTAGCAGTGACATCTAGAAGCAGTTGGATTATAAGGTGGTCACCTAGGCCAGGCTCAATTGTCAAGATTTTACTACACTTATCCTGTAGATTTGCTGAGATAGCATAATGATCGATACACACTGAATTGTGACCCCTCCACCATGTACAGCTAGAGTCATAGAATCAAAGGAGATAAATGAAATGTCCCATGAATCTAAATATTCTTGCCATAATTGGCCTCTGAGTAATGCTGGTGGGGAGCACACATCAACTAAACTTCGATCATTCGATTTAGAGCACAGGGCATTGAAGTCGCCGCCCAACACTATTCGACAAGCCGAGTGCTTGGACAATACTTCATCAAACAGCTCATCAAGCTCCTTAAATGCAATTGCTATCTTCAATTGCGCAGGGTTGTGGTACAGAGAGATGATAAGATAGAGATCGAGGAATGCCTCGGTGAAAAAGACTAACAAAACTAAAACAAAACTAAAAATGCTGTATATTTATAGACGGCCTGTGTGCTAGTGTTTAGATTGGTATTCACACATATGGCCAGTACACCATACAGCCACCCCCGTCGGGCCACGCTTAGCCATCACTTGATCCACATTTTGTTTGCACATGGTTTCTTGACATAATAGAATGTCACATTTTACTATAGAGAAAGCATTTTTTGACCACGCATGTAAATTCATAACCCACATGAATTCCAAGACAAAATCGTCAAGGAAGGAATAAACTATAGATTCTGATGTCCATGGGAAGTTAGAGGGAAAAAGGGGTGGGATTGAGAGACAGGAAGCAGGAGGGTGGAGAGAAACAATGTAGTGCTCTACCAAACATCTTATTGGTGATGTTCTAACCAACTGGGAACTGTTGACCCGCTGTATTGTTTTTGTTAATAAATTAATAAAATTCATCATAAAAAAATAGTAACCAAACCTCTGAGTATCCTCGGACAAAAGACTGCTTTTAAAGAAGAGACAGGGTTTTGACAGGGAGCGCGCTCCCTATCACTACAGGAGCCGAGCCCTCATTCACGATTTTCCAGAATAAGGTTAAAGCTGGGCTCCGGGATCAGGACTATAATTAAGCCAGGACATATCCATGACTACGACACTGTATATACGCCTCTGCACATTTGTATATCTAATGCTATTATTATTGCAATGGCCACCGTATATTCTGTAAATTGTCTGTTATTTGTACATATCCATTGCTGTAAAATGTGAAAGTTATAACATGTAAGAGAAGCGCTCAGTTGCCTCAGGGTCTTGATGCGCTATACAAATAAATAAATACAAATACAAATACATTGGGTATGGTGTCAAAATATGCTGCTTCCACCTCTACTTGTGCAGATACTGCCCATCCCTCTTTAGTGTACATTATGATGGCAGATATTAACAAAGCTGAACTTTTTTCATTTCTCCCATCTTGTAGGGTTTTTGATAAAATAAAAAGCCGCAATGCCCACATGAAGCGCCATCGTCAGCAGGAGCATACAGAGCGTTTGTCAAGAAAGTGGCCAGTGAAATATATCAAAGCAGAGCCAAAGGACCGTGAAATGGAAGAAGCGCCCACTAATTTGCATACTGCAACTTGTGGACTGAAAGGCTAGCTTGACTGTTCATATAACATTCTGGCACATGCATTAAAGACATTGCCAAGATCCAAGCCAAGGTGATGGTGATCAGTATGTGGTGAAATGGTAGCACTCTTTTGGATCCTGATTTGGCTTGAATACAAATGCTTCATGCATGCGTGGAGGGCAATAATGTTACAGTGTATGGCAGTTTCCTTTTCTTCTCCCCAGTGGTCCTACTCCTTGCAGCCTGTGTACAATGTGGCACCAATAAATTATCTTGGTGTGAAAGTTGAGAGATTGTGGTGTTGCAGTTTTAATTGAGCCAAACACACAGACTCAGCCTAGTGTTTGCAGGTGATTGGTTGCCACTCAGCACACTGAATTTCCTATTACAATTTGATAATAAAGAGAGTTCGAGCTGCTGGTCTGTCATAGGATCATAATACCATTACCAACAATATTTTGATGTATTTACCTTTTTTAGTTTGTGAAAGCAGGGCTAGCAAAGTCACTGCCCCTACTATTTAACTGACGAATGCGTAAACTGTTTCATTAGTCCCATTTTATTTACTGTCCTGTAGCTATGGGGTCTAGCAAGATCTTCAACGGAATAAGCAGATTTAGATATGACAACTAGTGTCCCCATTAAAGATTAATTATCCATTATCCCCATTCCATGTGTGGATTTACCTCAACTGAAGCCTTCGGTTTGCCAAAAGATGAAGACATTTTCTAGCATGGTCTGGAAATGTGTTTGCTGTTTGGATATTCTCTGTTATTTTAAAGTTTGGGCCATGCTTGTAGTGATCCTAAATTGATATCAAGTTAAGGAAGGTCTTCTTCAAGCCATCCACTGTCTGTCGTAGTCAGACATGTGCTTCCACTGCTACCACAACTATATGGCAGTAACCACAAGTACACCTACCAGAGGCAGCTCTGGCAGCATACTTTGGATTTGGCAGTTTAATGCCTAATGTCACCGGGAGAAGGATGAATGATTTCACAGAATTATCCGAGAGTATTGGACAGTGGCTTTTAAATATAATGTGCATGATTCACCCTTGTTGGGATAACCCATGGATAGCGCTGGCATTTTAAAATTTGCGTAGACCTCATGTGACTGGTGGAATGGTATAAAGCAGCCATACAACGCAGGTCTTGGTAATGGGGCCTAGGCTACAGTAAGATCAGGTAGTGAGTGGTATTAGGAGACTATACCTAATGGTATTCAGGTACATGGAGTAACATGTTTTACAAATGTTGCAATTGTGCCACGAATGTAGATTTGATATAAAAACATATAACGTTGATATGAGTCCACCTATATTCTTCCCTGGAGCACATTTTAATTTCTTACAATGCAAGCTGAAGGGTATGTCTGAGAGAGTATCATACATAGTTTGTCTGGAATCATATATGCTGCCCCAAAAGATGTTAAATGTGCTCTATACATTTACAAACTTTTAATGAGAGTTGAAAACATTTGAGCATCTTGACTTTGTGAAGTCCTCATAGATGATCTTTTGAACAGAAAAAAGGTAAGACATCTTAATCTCTTGGTATCTTGTTGCTAATTTCGTTAAATGTTTTGCATAATAAAATGCCTGAAAACATGACTGCTTCTGGCTGTTGATATTCTTTCAAAATCACAATTTATTATTGTTTTGTCAATATCGGTACAAACATTTCAACAGGTTACAAACAGAAACATGTTCCATTTGATAACATAGCCCTCCCTAACCCCCACCTCTCCCTCATGCATCTCTCTTGCATCTCCATGTATATCATCTTCCGAAAACCTTTTACACAATTTGGTTCCGCCCATCTGGCGAGTTACCTTGCATATTTGGGGAAAAGGGGGAGCCGGGCTCCCTCTATACTTGTCCTCGATTCCTCCAGGACGTGTGTTAAATATTCCATATTGTATATTACTCTAACCTCCTGGACCCATTCTTTCTCTGTGGGGATTCTGTTCAGCTTCCAGTAGGGCACCATACAGCTCCTGGCTGCTAGTAGCAGGATGTGCACCTTGTGCCCCCCTATTGCCGCCATGTCATCTTCTTCATACACACCAACCAGCGTGGACCATGGTGAGAGCGTCCTAGTGATCCCATCAATCCCTTAATCCAAGAGCGAACCTCCTACTAGTATCTCGTGTGTGAGAGCACCCCCACCACATATAGTAGTAGTCGTCGCTGTTTGGTTGTCTGCGCTTCCATCAATGGGAATCTACCCCTGGGTACATCCTCGCTAATATGTGTGATGAATCCTACAGACTCCCTACTAATTACCTGCCTAAAGTCTCCTCCCAGCTGGCCAGGGAAAGGCAGACGCTTTCTGATCCTGACCTTAGGGGTGGTGTTCTGCGGGAGGATCACCTGGAAGGAGAAAAGGCCCAGGGGCGTGAGAGGAATTTGTGGAATGAGACAAAGTATTTATCTTCCTTTTAGGGAGGATGGCTCCGCAATGCCACAGTATATAATGGCTTGTTGTAATAACCATCTTCTCCAGCATAGGGTCTGACATGGATTCACATGCTCATGAATATTCCCTGGCGTCAGGCTGGGAATCCTCGGTAAAAGAAAAAACTATTAAAAACTGCATTTCTCTTCTAAACCTATCACTGTCCTCTGGGCCATACTGCCCCCATCCAATGACAGTCCTCTCCCTAAGCCCCTCCTCTGGCAGCCATCCTCAGATTTTTACTGCACGCTTCAATTTTGGGAGTCCTCGAGTTTGCTCTCCGAGCTATTTGTACTTTTCTCATGTTTTTGACAGGAAAAGTTAGATTTTTGTTTCAAAGACACTTGTGTGCTCCTTGCATCATCTACCAACAGCTGAGACCAGTTGTCAGTGAAGTTCTGCGCCCCTGAAGGGCAAAGATCGTTGAAGATTCTAAAAGGCCCTTGGGGCTACTTCGCGCCCTCCGACCATGATAGAGGAGAAAAAAGAGGGAAGGTCCCTCTTCAGGCCCTGCACCAAGTGCGGGCTACGGAATGTGTTTGTGGAGGACAAGCACCTGCAATGCCTCTACTGCCTGCACCCGGACAACAAGGAGATGGCGTGCGAGATATGCCTCGTCTTCTCCAAGAAGATGACAAAGGATAGGCATAGTAGACTGGCAGTGTGGCTTAGCGCCAAGGCCTCTGACCCGTGCTCCAAACAGGGTCATGCCTCACCCCCGACCGGCGTGTCCTAGGAGCGGTCTTCTAAGTCCTTTGAGGGTGCCTCATCCGTGGGGGCCCAAGATAAGGCCAAGAACCGCAAGTCCACCGGGTTCGCCACGGAAGCGGGTCCCAAGGAGGATAGGCTGCGATCGACATCACCTTCCCCCTCGATTGTCAGCCGGCAATCAAGCTGCTCTTCTAAGAGGATATCATCTACCCCGGTTAAAATACATGAGAAACCCGAGAAGCTGCGGACGAAGAAGAAGAAGGCCGAACAGCCCAAGCAGGCTCAACCGGCACAGGCGAAGACCTAGTCAGCGACTGCGTCGACTGCTACTGCCACAACAGCTAAGGGTGCTGATCCTGTGAGGGTATCCCCCACGGCTCAGAAGGTGTCCCTACCCCCAAGGCGCGACACCGCCGCAGTGACTTTGGCAAAGTCTGCAGGCATGCTAGAAGGGGGGAAACCGGCTCAGGCCCGGTTCAAGACCCTTAGGGGGGAAAAGAGGTGGGCGAGGAGGCCCCAAAACAGCCCTCCCAGGCCATCACCCAAGCCATGGAGGTCTCGTCCACGGATGACGAAAACCAGGAGTCCTTACACACGGTCCACAAGGAATGGTGCCCAGGCTCCCCGATCTGCCTCCAACAAAGAAGAGGAAGCATCATCGGACACCCCCATTTCAGCCTCTGCCACCACGTCGGGTCCCCCAGCAGCCTCAGACACAGGGATGCATACAGCTGAGGATATCTTCGCAGCGGACAGTGAATCTCCACATTTGGATGCTCCACATAGGGTGTCCCCACCGGATGAGGTGGGATTGTTTCACTCCAGGATCTTCAGAGCCTCCGAGCTATTGCAGCTGGTGCCCGAGGAAGCCAAGAAGGAGGGCTTCTTGTACCAGAGGCGCAAAGCCAAGAGGAAGACGATCATGTTGGTGCCCCTTCGGGACGATATTTGGGAAGAGGGCCTGGACCTCATGAAGAACCCTTGCGTGGCTTGAACCAAACGGGAAAGGCTGGAGAAATATAGGGTGCCGGACTCCGCACCCAAGTGCCTGAGGTCACAACCATCACCGGATTTAGTGTTATCGGCGACCACGAGGAAACAGCCAGCCAACCAGTCCTCTTCGTCTTTGGTCCCTCTGCACAGTGAGGGGAAAAGGATAGACGTCATGGGAAAGAAGGTGATTTACACAGTAGCGCCCTCTAGCAAGGCGGCTCACGCACTGGTGATCTTGGCCAGGTATGACAGGGAGTTTTGGTACAAGCTGGGGCCGACTCTGGAGTTCCTCCCCGACGATAAGCAGTTGGAGGCAATCACTCTCTTCCAAGAAGGGGAAGTGGCGTCTGATCAAAATGGCATTGGACGTCGCCGACACGGGGTTCCGGCAAATGGGGAACAGTGTCTGCCTTCATCGGAAAGCCACGAATTTCCGTCAGTCTGTCCAGGCGAAGGTGCTGGACATGCCCTTCGATGGAGAGAACCTGTTTGGGAAAGTCGTCGACGATTCCCTCCAGGCCATTAAAGCGGATACGGAAACGGCCAGTTCCCTGGGCACTCTCCAGTAGCACTACTCTTCTTTTCGCTCCTCCAGGGGAAAGGCGAGTAGGTCCTCCAAAGGTTTCTCAACATCGTACCAACAGGCTTCCAGGTCCACAAACCTGGAGGCCTACAAATGCTGTTTGCAGTCCTACGGTAGCGGAGGACAGTGTTGCCATCTCCCGCAGGGCAGGATGCTGGCGCCGAAGCAAGCCTGAACTGGCCGGGACATCGGGCCCCCCACTCGTGCACCCCAGTAGGAGGCCGGCTGACGAGGTTCGTCAGCGAGTGGAGAAAGATCACCACCAACAGATAGGTCCTGGATGCTCTCGCCCAAGGACACACCCTGGAGTTTCAACGCAAGTGTCCGCGGATCCCTCTGGTTACTTGTCAGGAGCAGCACATCCCCCAGCTCCTGGAAAAGGCACGGGCCATGCTGTGAAAGGGGGTGATAGAGCTAGTTCCCCAACGGCTCTGGGGCACCGGAGTCTATTCCGGATACTTTCTGGTCAGAAAGAAGACAGGGGACTGGAGGCCCATCTTAGACCTACGATGTCTGAATAAATACCCGTAGTCCCAAAAATTCAGGATGGTCACGTTGCAACACGTGCTCGGCCAACTGGAAAGAAGAGACAATGTTGGACCTGGAGGACGCCTACTTCCACGTCCCTATTCACAAGAAACATCAAAGGTTTCTACGATTCGTGGTGCAGGGACAGCACTACCTGTTCTAGGCACTACCTTTTGGCTTAAAGTTGGCCCCCAGAGTGTTCACGAAATGCCTGGCACCAGTGGAGCCCACCTACATCTACAGGGCATACACGTATACCTGGACGACTGGCTGATTCACGCCCGCTCGCGGGAGCTGGCCGAAGGACACATGGAGGCGACCGTCCGGCTATTAACGGAGCTGGGATTCTCCGTCAACTATCCGAAGTCCTGCTTAACGCCATCACAGAACGTGTTGTTCCTGGGCGCCAGACTCAATACAGTGTCTTGCCTGGCGTTGCCCTCAGAGGAGAGGATAGCAGCCATTCTAGGGAAGGTGCAACAGCTGTTGTTTGAAGACGGCCATGGTGCAGGCCATCAAGTCGTTACTGGGCATGATGTCCTGCATCTACCTTGTCCGACTCTACAGGTTGCAAATGCGACCCCTTCAAATTCCCGGACGCCCATTGGATACAGGTGTCTGGAAGCGTCGCGAACAAGATCTTGCTGAACGATGAGTTCCGTTGGGCGACAGTATGGGCGTTCGGTCCAACATCACACAAGGCACCGAATTTCAAAGCCTGCCATACCAGGAGACGGTCACCACGGACGCCTCCCTAGAGGGATGGGGAGCACACACCGGACATCTGCACGCCAGAGGCCTGTGGCTTCCAGAGGAGAAGGAACTTCATATCAACATCCTGGAGCTACGGGCCGTGTTCTGGGCCCTCAGATCGTTCCTGCCGTCTCTGAAAGGCAAGGTGGTGAGGATCTTCACAGACAACACCACCACCATGTTTTACATCAGGAATCAGGAGGCACTCGATCCAAGGAAGCGCAGGACTTGTGGTGCTAGGCCGTCGGACAGGGGATGTTCCTCGTCCCTCTCCACCTGTTGGCAGTCAAGAACACCATTGCAGACTCCCTCAGCAGGGAATTGCGCTCCTGCCACGAGTGGGAGCTTTCATCAGGATCAGGTGGACCATCTATTCTTCAAGTGGGGCAGACCCCACATCGATCTGTTTGCGACTACAGCGAACTCCAAGTGCCAGAAGTTCACCAGTAGATTCCAACAACCGAGGAGCCTGGGGAACGCATTCTCCTTCCTGTGGGAAGGGCTGTTTCTGTATGCGTTCCCTCCGTTCCTCTGCTATTAGTCATCAACCCACTCAGACAGTGTCAATGCAATATGATACTCATCGCCCCGGTCGATCGGCTTGGTCGAGGCAGATTTGGTACTAGGACCTTCTCAGCCCGTCAGCCTCACCTCCGGTCAAGCTGCCAGTAGTTCCGGATCGAGGCGCGATCCTTCATCGCGACCCAGGATCGTTGAACCTGGGGTCATGGCTACTGCAACCCTAGAGTTTGGAGGGTATGCGTTGCCAGCGGACTGCAGGGATGTCAGGAACCGCAACCACGTGGACTATGAAAACCTCTGTCCCCAAGCACCAGTCAGAGAGGTTGCTATAAGACTCACTGACCAGTTATTGGGGCCACAGGTAGGTGAGAGCAGGACACAGGACCCCAGGCCGCTGCAAGAAAAGGCAATAGTTAAGTAGCTAATAATGCTTTTGTGGACAACAGTGTGCAGGATAACAGGTAATGGACACCTACCTAGAGGAGGGCAGTGGAGAGCTGGGAAGAGGGTCTCTACACCTAATGTGCAGCTATGGAATGCCAGGAGTATGTGGGGAACAGGAAGGCAGACCCAGTAGCGGAAGATTGGTGATAGCATGCAGAAAATAAAGAATAGATTTTGCTTCGTGTTCCAATAGGTACAAGAGTACTGCAAAAGCGTGGAAATGCAGAAGTCAGCAGAAGAAAACTTCTGTAGCAAGCCAGGAACGGCTAAGGTAGCCAAAAATAAGGACGAGGACAAAAGGCAATCCAGTGAACAGTCCGTGGTCGTGAACAGTGCAGGGGCTGAACAATCCAAAACGTGATACAAGTGCAGTCCAGTAAACAGTCCGTAGTCGTTGGTAGTGCCGGGTAGAATAATCCAAACGTAAGGCAGGCGCAGTCCAGGGACGAAGCATAGATTCCAAAACCAAACAAATCCAAGGTAACTGAGTCGGGGAGTCCCGTAACAACTGCCAAGAACAGTTGATAAGCACTGTTCTAAGGGGGCGACTTCCTTATGAGCATCCCATTCCGATCACGTGATTTGGAGCTTGCGTAATCACATGATCAGTTCTGCGTTGCTCGGCTGATGCTTGTGTTTCATCCCCACGGCAACCGCAATCTCCATCGTGGCCACAGACGCCACGGGTGCCGGAAACGTCGCAAAAAACAGGCCGTCCGTAATAGAAAGGCCAGGATGCCTCACACCCCGATGCCGCCACTAGGTGCACACAGAAGGCCACATGGTAGGGGGGCCGCCTGGGGTACCTGGCTGTAAGGGCGCGAGGACACCTAGGGGTGAAGGAATGTTATGTGGAAGGCGTGAAAAGGGAGGTCCTCGCCAAAGCTAGGATGTCGTCGACCTTGAAGTGCTACGGTCACAAGTGGAAGCGTTTTGCTACGTTGTGCCAGTCACAGATTACCCCTCTGAGGGTCACGGCCCCACAGATCCTTCCGTACTGTCTATCCTTGCCCAAGCCAGGACTGGCACACGCCTCCATCAAGGTACAGCTCCTGCTACACCAGGTCACCTGGAAGATCTTCACTTTGGTCCCACGGACTCTTCAAAGAGTTTGTCAAAGGACTTTTCAGATCTTTCCCGCTGGTGAAGGCTCCTGCCCCGGTGTAGGAACTCAGCGTGATTCTGACGAGGCTCATGGGCGCCCCCTTTGAGCCTTTGCATCAGGCCCCACTCAAGTTTCTCTTGTGGAAAACAGCTTTCCTTGTGGCCATCACCTCTGCCAGAAGGGTAGGTGACATCCAGGCCTGCAAGCAACCGTACCCAACTTTCCCCGAATCGAGGGTGGGGGATACCCCTCTTTCATGCAGAAGGTTCCGTCAGAATTCCACCTCAACAAGCCTTTGGTGTTACCTGATTTTTTCCCTGAAACCTTTGTCGCCAGCGGAAAGGGCCTTGCACTCGCTGAACGTTGCTACTGCCTTGAAGTTGGATGTGGCACGCAAAAAGGATTTTCGGAAGACTTCACAACTGTTTGCGAACTTTGGCCCTGTGAACCATGGGAAGGCCTTGTCTAAGGATTCGATTTTGATGTGGCTCTCCGGCTGCATCACGCACTATCATCGGTTGGTGAACCGACCGCTGCCCGGCCATCCGAGAGCCCACTCCACCAGAGCGATTGCTGCAACGATGGCCTTCCTGTCTTGTGTGCCCCTGCTGGACATCTGCAGGGCTGCTACGTGGAGATCCATGCACACCTTCACAAAGTTCTACTTCGTCGACAGGGATTCCAGGAAGGAGTCCACAGTCAACCATGCAGTGCTACGCAACCTGTTCGCTTGAGGTGAACCTATTCCAGAGGTAAGAGTTAATTGCTTCTGTTGAGCTTTGCCAGCTCCTGCGGTTGTGTAACGTTGTACTGCTATGTATTCATTATTCATGAGCATGCAAATCCATGCCAGACACCGTGCTGGAGAAGGTTAAGTTACTTACCTGTAACTATTGTTCTCCGGCATGAGTCTGGCATCTGTGCACATGCAAACCTTCCCTTTGACCCCCCTGCGGCTCTTCTTGGTCATACTGCTACTTTACGTGCTTACCAAATCTGAAGATGGCTGCCAGGGGAGGGGCTTACGGAGAGGACTGCCATTGGATGGGGGCAGTATGACCCAGAGGACAGTGATTGGTTTAGAGGAGAAATTCAGTTTTTTCTTTTACTGAGGATTCCCAGCCTGACGATGGGGAATAGTCATGAACATGTGAATCCATGCCAGACCCATGCTGGAGAACAAAAGTTAAAGGTAAGTAACTTAACCTTGCTGTTCCATCAGAGATACCTATGAATAAAGGTGAAATTAATCATACACTCCTAGGCCTTGGGAGAAATCAAAACCCTTCTAAAATTCAGGAGATCTATAAAACTGAAACCCTCCCTAATACCTCAAGTGCAGTGAAAGGACATTTAGATATAACCCCAGTATAAAAGAATTGCCTTTCCCCTCTCAAACTAGAAAAATGACTAATTCTTATAATGTTCCTTCAAAGAATATTATAAGGAACAAATTGGATTTTGAAAATAAAACAACAGAAATAAGATAGCCTAATCTTTCCATTAGAGACTTCAAGTCCCATGATTCCCTAAGCACTGGGATGAGGAAGAGATATGAAGAGGTGCAATGGTGTAGGAGTGGTCAGTTCATTAATGTAGATGACCCACACCTGAGGGAGGCAGAGAGGCGTAGAAAGCCCCCTCAGGTGCAGACCATAGAGTTGGTGTTTCTGATGAAGAGCAGAGGAAGTCAGAAGCAGAAAACATGTTGTTTGTGTTGGCAGCCCAGGCAGAAACTGGAGGAAAGAGAGGGCACCGGGACCACTGCATGGCAGTTATCAGACGCCAGTCCTGAGAGGGTCCGTATCCTTGGAAATTTGAAGTGCAGAGGTTGTGCGGCTGCACATTAGGAAGTGTGCAGGAGGCTGTTTCAGGTGGCTGGTGTGCACCTGTGGCCTCAAGGCTGTCTACGGTGGCTGGTGTGTACCAGAGAGCCTCAGGAGCAAGAGAAGTTCCAGGCGCCTGGACGAAGGCAGACTTACCAAAGCGGTTTGCAGGTTCGTGAAGAGCCACACCAGCAGAGGTCCTGTGAGACGCGAGGGGAACAGAGGTGCACATCTAAACCAGTGAGTTCACAGGTTGTCAGTGACCCTGGAACACTATGTCCCCGCTCGTTGGTTGGAAGCAGGCGTGTGAATGAAAATGATCCGCACGTTTATTTTGAAAACAATTGTAAAACAGCAGAAGCAGCACTCACGCATGAGTTAAAGTGGTTCCCAAGTTATTTCTGAATACCAAACGAGGGAAAAGCAGCAAAAAACGAATGTGCTAGAACCAAATGACTGTAATCTTGACAGTGGGAGTTTGTAGAAAACCTAACCAACTGTGGGGGTGACTTTATTGATGTCAATAAGCATTGCCCAAGCCAAGAGAAACTGAAAATAAGGCAAGCACAGTCTAGCCAATATTGACAACTGCAGAAGGGTGCTAATGCACGGTCTATAAATAGCCGGTAAGATAACACAGCGAGTAGAGCGCTTGCTTTGACATCCGAGCCAAACTCAGCTTTTCATCCTTCCGAGGACAATACATGAGCACCATACACTGTGGGCAATAATAAGCAGCGCTCAGATGCCTAAGGGTTTGTAGCACTAATATAAATGCAAGTTTTTATTATTAAACTCTGAAACTGGTTGCCCATATTATTTATAACATCTGGTACAAGTTGGGACGCCCACATATTGTACAAAAAACCAGGGGAGAGGTAGGAAGAGGCCCTATCCCTGACCGTCTTTGGTTGCTTGTGAAGTGGGGAAACAAGAGTGGCAAAAAGCCTACCCTTCTGGGAAGAGATATCCAGATGGAGGAGCATCAGTTGCAGAAAAGTATTAAAGAGCATCAATGTGAATCTTGTTTTATCTGAAAAGTTGTTGAACGTTTTGAAGTTGCCATTTATTGAATGCTTTGAAGCTGTTGTAATCTCTTGTCAGTTGACATTGACAACAAAACACACTTATTGTTGGGAAACGCTGCTCGGACAAGGAAGTATACCCGAATGGCAAACCTTTGGAGATTGTACGCATGGCAAGGAATCAGGCCTGGTGGAAGTTGGAAGAGTGCTACAAGGTGGTCCTGACAGAGACATTTGATGTAGTTAGTACTCGAGGAAGAGTCGTGCAAGGCTGTGGTAGATAAGTTATATTTGTTGGAGTTATTAATTAAAGAAGCAAATCATCCTGACCAAGACAAACATTGCTGCTATTGATGTGCCTGTTCAAAGAAGAAGAAGAATTGGATAACCTATATATTGGAACTTTCTGTTGACAAGTTGAAGTTGCACCAAACTAGATTGGAACTTTGTTGCGAATCAGGATTTCCTTGTGTTTTTTTCTTGAACTGTGACGCAGAATCACGTTTAAACCTGGGGAAGGGGAATTCGCCCAGGTTCTGAAGAGAGACTTTGGTTACTTTGTGAACTCAATAATTATTGTTTTGAACTGCCATGCATGTTCTTGTTCATTGATTATATATTTAAATGCAAAGGTGATATCTGCCCGGCCTCCCTTATGAAGGAGTGTGCAGACCTGCTTATATCTTTCATCAGAGCGTTTTAATGTTTCCTTTGCGTCAGGGATGGTTCCTCCTAGCCTAAAAGAAGCATGGGTTTGCCACCTTCTAAAAAAGCCTTCCCTCGACCCCTCCAATCCAAATAAATACAGGCCCATAACCACCGTGCCATTCCTACTTAAGATTCTGGACAAGGCAGCATACCCGCAAGTAAGAGTCAAACAATATCCTACGCGCACAACAATCCGGATTCCGTCCTTGTCATGGAACCGAGACAGCCCTACTGTACGTAAAAAAAAACAAATTGACGACATCAGAGACACAGGAAAACCTGCCCTACTACTCCTCCTTGACCTGTCAGCAGCTTTCAACTCGGTGGATCATAAACTACGCTGTCAACACCTCTCTACTTCAGCCTTCTTCTCACCCAATGCAATCAAATGGATCGCCTCCTTCCTCCAAGGTAGAGCTATGCAGGTCTTCTCAGACCAAGCAGCAGCATTCCCGAGTACCATCCTATTTGGAGTCCCACAGGGCTCTTGCCTATTCCACATGCTATATAATATTTTCACAATTTCCCTATTTAAAATACTTGACTCACTCAGCATCATGCACACTAACTATGCTGACGATACTCAAGTGCTCATTCCACTCTCCGGTAACTACGAGGCAGACTCCAAAACCCTTAACTCTATCTACGCCACCATTCACACATGGATGGCTAAAAACTGACTCTGCCTGAACGGGGATAAGACTGAACTACTACATCAAACTAGATGACCAGTACCTATCCTTCACTATAGACAACTTCACCATTCCCGTATCCAAATCAGTGAAAACACTGGGAGTCTTCTTGGATGCCAACCTAACCACGTACATACACGTTTGTGCAATCTCTGCCTCTGCAGCATACTACTCTAAACTCCTCAACGCCACCAGACCGAACCTCTCCACCTCAAACTGCTTGACAATTGCTAGGGCCATAATAGGCTCATGGTTGGACTATTGCAATGTCCTCTTCACAGGGACCGCAGCTAAAATCTTGGACAAACACCAAACTATTTAAAACAACGCCTTTCACCCTGCGCTAGGCATACCCAAAAGAGAAAACATCTCAGTAGCAAGACAGCAAGCTCACTGGCTGCCTGTCCGCCAGTGCATCCTATTCAAAACACTAGCCCTTACACACAAATGCATCCACCCCACAGCACCACTCTACCTCTCACACAGAGTCATCACTCCACACTCCTGAAGACCCATAAGAACACCCTACGCCAACCTACTTTCTGTTTCCAGAGTTAAGCACGCCCAAGGAGGTGGGGTACGAGCTTCCCCTTCATTGCCACCAGGCATTGGAACTCCCTACCACGTGACATCAGAGCAGAAACTTCTCATCTCACCTTCCTTAAAGCAATCAAAACGAGACTGTTTGCCTAATACGTCCCAGCCACCTCCATGTCCCTAACAATTGTCAAACTGTACACTATTGACATCGAACCCCATATGTCCTGAATTCAGAAACTGCAACCCTATATGTCCTGGATACAGCAACTGTACCAATTCTCTCATTGTTTTCCTGACATTCAGCATAACATGTAACCATGTGTGCTGCACAATTACACTTGTAACCAATCCCATAGTCCCAAACTCATGTATGGGCGAATGTAATCAAGCCAATCATTTCACTAATTGTAACTGTACATGCCATCAAGTGGGCTAATGTAACCCAGCCGCATTGCCTTGTTTTGTAACTAAGTCATCTCCATGTAACAGCGCCTCAATGCCCTTGGGCTGTCTGCATGCTGTAAAAATGCAAATAAGTAAGTGTGAGTGACAGATATTCTTTGTTAGAGTGTTTTCTTTAGTTTATTTTAGGCAGGGAAATCCTCGCCAGGATAGTGAGGCATTCATCCAACCTTTTATTATAATAAAACTGCATTTGTTGAGAAATCTTCACAACGTAGTCCGCCTCACATTTCTGACCCCTCACATATGGCTGGGGAATATTGCCACCGGTGTATAAGCTTAATCACTTGCATCCTATACTGTAGGGATACTGTGGAATGTGAAACCCTCCTACGCATCCTAGACCATAACTCATCTGTTATTTCCCTTTGCAAATCTATTGCCCATTTCTCCCTGGCAGTCAAGCGGTCTATTGGTTCCACCCGTAATGGTGTTTTGTAAATGTTCGCTATTCGACCTTTGGATCCGGTGTTCTGTAGCAGCACCTACTGAAAGGAGGTTACGAGAGCACTCCCTTGAGCTGTAGGTAACGAAAGGGAGATAGCCTACCTATATGCAGGCACATACAACTACTTTCTTTCCAAATGGCCCAAAACCCCTCTAACATAGGGTGTCTCGCCACTCTATTGGGGATCTGCTGGGGGACCCATAAAAATTCCCCTAATGTATCTGGGGCAAGTATCGCATTATCCATTTCCACTCCCCGTTTTTTTAGAGTTGGGATCCAGGTGGTCCACCATAATTCGGATTTTGACAGCCCGATAGTAAGGGCAAAACCTTCCAGCCGGCCCCCACACATGGTAGTATAAGCGTCTTGTATGCAATTCTAGGCCTCGCTCCTGCCTATGGGAACTTCAAGAACATCCTTTTAACTGTATCTAAGAAAGGGTCTGGAATCATAATCAGAAGCATTTGATTGAGAAAAAGGTATTTAGGGAGAATCATCCTTTTTATACAATTTAATCGTGCCATCCACGAGAGGTTCAACCATCCCCATATCCGCAGGTCTACCTGTACCCTGTCCCAGAGGGGCAGGACATTTGCAGTGAACAGAATACTGAGATCCTGTGAGATCTCAACCCGAAAATACCTAAACCCCTCTGACTGTGCACGGTACAACAGGCTATCTACATATTCCCCTCTCCATAGAGTCCAATTGCACTGTCGTGAACACCACCAACATCACCAGGTTTATTTTAAAACCTGAGTCGCCGTATCTAGACAGCCCATGCAATAAACTCAGGATAGAGGTCCTTGAATTTGTCACGTATAAGAGGGTATCATTTGCGAAGAAGCTCAATTTATATTCTTCTTCCCCTATCTTGACCCCGGATATGTCTTTATTTTCCCTCACTTCCACCGCCAACGGTTCCATAACCAGAGCGTACGGGAGCAGCGACAGAGGGCATCCCTTCCTGGTACCTCTTCTCAGCGGGAATGCCTTTGTCTCTTCACTGTTTACTATCACCTTTGCCCGAGGCACAGAGTAAAGGGCGGAAATCAAGCCCATCCATTTCGTTCACATTCCTATTTCCGACAGCACCCCTTTCAGAAAGGCCCAGCTGACAGGATCAAAGGCCTTTTTGGCATCTAGGGACAGTACCAGGATCTCCTCTTTCCTCACCATTGGGGAGTTTAATATATTAAGGGTTTTTTGCAAATTATCTGATCCTTGTCTATTTAAAATGAATCCCATCTGATCAGGGTGAATCAGTCTTGGGAGGTGATGAGCCTGAATGCCAACACCCTGGTGAACAACTTGGCGTCCACATTCAGCAGTGAGATAGGTCTATGTGCCTGACATTGCGTGAGATCCTTCCTGGGCTTAGCAATGACCACGTTCCTTGCATCTAGAAACGTAAGTGGAATCACCCCGTGTCACTATGGTGTTAAACACTTTAGCCAATGGTGCTGCCAATATATCTTGAAATTGCTTATAAAAATCTGTAGCATAGCCATCTATCCCCAGCGCCTTTCCTGCTTTTAGTTGCCATATGGCTAAAGTCACTACTTCCGCCGTGATTTTGGTTTCTAGCAGGGCTCCCTCAGATGCTGTCTACTTTGGGATAGGAAGCCTGGCCAGATATTCCTGAATACTATGATCATCTGGCTCAAAATCCTGCGTGTACAGCTTCTAGTAGTAATGTGCGAAAAAGTCTGGAATGTATTCACGCATGCCTATTAGCGCCCCCTCTACCGTCCTAATTCTTTCCTCTCCTCTTCCCTCCTATTCCTGCGCACCCGATTAGCGAGTAGCGTCCCCACCCAGTCACCCTTTTTATAGTATCTTTGCTTGGTATACCTCATCTTCTTGGCCACCTTACCCATCAGGAGTGAATGCAGTTCCTACCTTTTCCCCCTCATTTCATTTAGCAATTCCTCTCTATCGTAGCCACTTTTATTTAATTGAGATCTTAACTCCTTTATCTCATCCCGTAATCTACTCTTGATTAGACTCCACTCCCTTTTCTTCCTTGCACACTCTACGATGAGATATCCACTCACTGTGGCCTTCGCCGGCTCCCACAGTGTTAGGGTGCACCACCCGTGTCATTGGATCTCCTTTCCTAGGAATTCCTTAAAGAGTGGGTCTCTGAGGAGCAAATTGTTGCAACACCCACGGGGAGCTTCCACCTTTGTCTCAGCGAAACTGCGGTGACCATCTCGTGGTCAGACCATGTAACGGTCTCCACCCTGGGAGAAGCAACATAGCTGTCCTGTTCTTGCTGCACTATGAGATCTATTCTAGTGTACATGTGATGTGGGGGGAGTGTATCGGCCCGCTTGAAGGAACCTCAATCTCCATACGTCTAACCAATAATGTTCCAGGATTAGTTTGTCACAACCCAATGGAGGAAAGGGTATTGATAGCCCCTCCGAACCACAGAAGCGGAAATGTATACCACCGTGGTTGGCACGGGTCACTGATTTCAAGTAACAGGTGATCACGAGAAAGCCAGTGGGGGGAAGAGGGATTAGGGAGAGGTTGTGGATGGGTAAGGTGGTTATAGGGAAACCGGAAAAGAGGGTTAGGGTAACCAATTGGATAGGACGGGGGATTTAGGAAAAGATTATCTTTAGACATACAATCACTCTTAATTGTGACTCTGTAACAACCTGCATACACCCTTATCTCTTGAACCTTGAACACCTAACATCCCTTCACAGACAACCTCAATTATAACCTCTCCTCTCCAATCCTGGCGAGATTTGCCCTCATACCCATGCAAGCAGTATAAAACATGACAGTGGCATGGACAATGAAATGACCTATACGCAGTGCTCCAGATAAGATTTTGAGGTGGGAGTATTTTACTCCCTATTTTTAAACTTTGAGAGTAAATGTGATTTTAAGAGAGTAGAAATGACTTTTCACCTTTTCAAGAGAGTAAAATGTATGTGACATCCAGCCGACGTGTGCAAAAACTGTATGGAAATCATTACTATGCGGCAGCTTTCTGCATTGTGACAGAATATACCTTTCATTATTTCTCTTAGGTCTGGCCATTTGATCTCTCCTGTATATATTTCAATGTTTGAAACACAAAAATCTAGCCAATTACATAGTAAAGCGAGCATGAATGTATTGTGTGTTTTGAAGTTCGATATCAGAATTGTCTTTTGATGTTTAATGAAAGTCCTAGTTTCCTGGAGCTACTACTACCTACTGGTATGCCAATGTTATGATACAACAGTGCTGCGAGGCAAGGACTCCATGCTAAATTCTATATCTAATCTCATGGTTAAATGGTTATTTACATAGCGCTTTTGGCAAAGCGCTGTACATAGAACATATTTATCACAATTATCACCAAACGGAAGTCGGTACTCTTTTATCAACCTTGAAAGGATGAAAGGCTGAGTTATACTTGCCCGGATTCGAATCTGCAAACTACAGATCACGCACAGATCACAGCAACGAGTACTCAAGCGGCTGAGCTACCTTATTGGCTAGCATCCTTCAAAGGTTGGTTAACTGAGTATTGACTGAGGTATAATAATCACAGTGCCTAGATGTTGGAATAATCATGTATGAAGCACTACATAAAGTTAAATACCTATCTGGCTTATCACAGGGACCGGTTTTGCTGAGTTTCTATTTCAATTACAAATGTAACTTTCCTTTTGAACAGCGCTTGCACTTCATGGATAGTCAGGCTTTGGATGTTTTAATTGTGTTGAAGATTTGAGAGGCTAGAACACCTATGATTGGTGTAATGACAATCACTTACCCTTGAACAGACTCTGCTGCCACTGACCACTTATAGTAATG
Source organism: Ambystoma mexicanum (assembly GCF_040938575.1). Classification (NCBI taxonomy): domain Eukaryota; kingdom Metazoa; phylum Chordata; class Amphibia; order Caudata; family Ambystomatidae; genus Ambystoma; species Ambystoma mexicanum. Next base: position 729,240,356 of record NC_090923.1, read on the forward strand.
TACCCCATTGATTGTAAGGTTGATGGATGTAAACTAGAAGGTGCATAGTCATCATTTTACACACTGTTTTTATAATTAAAGTGTTAAATTAAATTGTAAGTGTAAAAATGATCTGCCTCTGCATGATTATGCACACAGCACAGGAACTCAGAAAAATACAAATTGTGCTATACTGGTTTGCTTTCACTGGAAGAAAAAGCATAATTTGTTTCAAAATATTAATTCTCAATAGCAACTTAGTGTTCCATCTTATTCATTTTCCAACCCTATAATGCTAGGAAAATAAATATGCACAGTGATTTGAGCATCAACAAAACAGAAGCTGAATGGAAAGAAACCATTCCTTTTATCGCACCCCGAACCTCCTCCTCTCTTGCTGACCATCAATCAATCCTGGGGTCACTGATCATATTGAAGTCTCCCTCCAGTAGCGTGGGTCATTCCCTCCAGTCTTCCAGCAATTTGAAAGCTTTCTTTGGAAAGGGTATCTGGCCCGTTTGGATCGTAAATCGTGGCCAATGTAGTCACTAGACCCTCCAATGCATCCCTTCATCGCGAGAAACCCCCGCCCCTAAAGCCCCTCCTGACCTTCACCTCTTTTAATGGAAAAGAGTTTGCTAGCACAATCCCCACTCCCTGTTTTTTATGATCCTTATGCGAGGACAGAACATTTGTCCTTTTTCTCTCCCCTTCAATGGGCATTCTCTTCCCTGTATAAAATGGGTTTCCTGCAAGAAAATCAGTGGCAGTCAAAGTTTGGGGAACATACTATACATTAACGACCGCTTGTTAGGGGAGTTGAGTCCCTTAACATTTCATGTAGCCACTTTCAACTCATCCACACCCCTGTCTTGGGAACTTCCCTCTCCTACCCGCCCTTGGCAGACACAGAACTGGGCTATTAAAGGGAATGTTTTTGCATGAGAAATCTGCTCCCCACGTCACCCCCCCATTGCCCCTTGCCCTCGATATCAACATCAAAATACAAAACAAATATAACCAATCAGTCTCAATGTAACCTATCAATTCGAGACACCCAGATTATTCCAGGTCTCTAGTAGCAAAGAATCTGAAGTCCTGCCTGTCTCTCAAAGCAAGACACTTAAAACATGTCCATTCCCTGTTACTCAAGTCTGATTATTTCTCCATTCTTTCATTTCGAGGATGCAGGACCTGCGACTTTCTGGATCTTCTGGAGCTGCCATCTCGTCTGCAGCCCTTCAGTTGTGCAAATGCACTCTTGAAGCGTTCCCTCTGCTGGCGTTGGCTTTCTCGGTCCATTGGTGGCCCCTACTTCTGCATCTCTTGAAGGAGCTTGCCAGCCTCCTCCCTGTTTTATATCGTTTTGCTCCCCCTTATATTCAAACTATAGTGTGAATGTGAATCTCCATCGATACCTCACCCCTTTGTCTTGAAGCCACATTTTTAAGGGTCTGCACTTCCGTCTTTGGTCGACAGTATAAGAGGAGAGATCCTGGAATATTTTAATCAATGGACCTTCCCATTCTACTGTTCCTACTTCTCGGGCATTCTGTAGTATTTCTTCTTTGTCCCTATAATAGTGACACTTCACCACCACTGATCGCGACCCCTCCAGATCCAGTTCTTCTGTGCACCCTGTCAAACCAGATTACTCTTTCATGTGCAGGGCCCAGCAGCTTATTCAACACTTGCCCCGTTGATGTTCCAGTTCTTGGGGCGATTCAGTGTCCTTGCCCGGGAGCCCTCACATTCTCCGGTTATTTCTCCTCTCCCTGTTCGCAATATCGTTCAGCTTGCTCCTGGCCTCCCTTTCCTTGGTTTCCAACTCTTTGATTCTCGCCTCCATACCAACTTCTGCAATGTCCGTCGAGCGTTGGTTGTGTTAGAGCACTTCCACGCTATCTTCCACCTTCCTGAGACATTCATTAACAGCGCCCATTGTCACCTGCACCTCCACCCTGAACGCTTTTAACTCTATTAATATGGTCTGGACATCTTGTTGCAGACCCCCGAGGCCCTCTGTGTCCTTCACGGCACCCGTCTTCTCCAGCTCCTTCCCCTTTGGTCCGACTGCCCCGGTACCTCCCGCCGCATCATTAGATGGGGTTTTTGTAGCTCAAAGCTCTTTGGGCCAAGACACTATCCCTGGGGCCACCAGCCACTATGGTCCTTCACGTGGGTGCAGTGCTCACCTTCAGCTTTGTTCCCCTGCTCAATGTCCAACCTTCTGTACTGCGGTGGGGATCCTGCGCTCAGCGCCCCAGCTTGTATGGTGGTGTGTGGAGCAAGGTCAGGTCACTTATCGCTCCCCGAATCCACTGTAACAAGGCCACTAGGTTCACCTCGATCAGGCTCCAGGATGTACTATGCTTCCCAATTTCATCTTCAATGTCCTTTCCACGTACCTCAGTGAGGGCCTCCTCTACCCTCTCCGGACCACCGTGGGGTCTGGCTCCCTCTCTCCCTGGCACAGGGATGTTGTTTGACCGTTGGGCCTAGATCAAGCCTCAGACCTTGCTCACCCTCCTAGGACTCGTTCTTCTGTCGGTGCTCGCACTGCCGGATGATCTGCTTCATGCTCCCTCACCTGAAGGAGTTCATATACCTCCTGCCTTGTTCCGGCGAGGGTTCTCCCAACGTGTTAGAGGCACCTCTGGATGGGGCCTCCATGCACCATTCTACGGTACCGCCACCCTTGGCCTCTGCCTTCAACAGGGTCTGCACTGCTCCTAAACGGGGAGCGGGTTGGCCTCTCCTCTGCTGCCGCCGGTTGCGGTGGGTGATGTGGCCCCTCTTCCCCCAGCACACCTCCACCTTCGGACCTCGCTACTCCCGGCTCGAGGTCTGCCTCGCTGTGTCTCCCTGCTTTACCCTTCCAACGGGCCCACCTGTTCCTGGCCTCAGGGTGCCGGTTGCTATACTCATCTGGCGGTACTGAGACCATGCCAGCAAGGTGCCCCGGACATTCCCTGGCTTCTCTGCTTCCTTTTGGTAGCTCCAGGTACTCTTTGCAAGCTCATCGGGGGTGGGTAAAAATCTTATAACACTGGCTTGACACAGAGCTCAGCGTGCGTGAGGCCATCTTTCTCCACGCCCCCCAGTGGTATCCCGGCTTTTGTTATTCTTATTATCGTTTCCTGAGGTCTGTTAATCTAGGCAAAAGTCCTTGTGCATGCCTCGCTCTACAAGAAGCAGAAAAGCTCAAGCTGAACATTGCATGAAAGTGGTTTTCTCTGGGAGCAGCTCTTAAGCTTCAGAAGGAAGGATGTGCAAACGTTGAAGTAAACCCATTAGAAGTTACCAAAACCCCCTCACTGGCAGATACATATTAGCCAGCAAAATACAGTTAATGCGGGACAGGCATGAATGTCCAGTAGTTTTGTTTCTAATTTCTTTACAATGCTGCAAAAGAGAAGAAATTTGTCAGGGCACTGTTTTTAAATGTAACTTGGCAAAGCCAATAGTTTGGGATTTTACTGTTCTTTACATTTTACATGTTTAGGCACCAGGGCACAATAGGGGAGTGCAATATTGAAAGGGAAGGTGCAAGAAAGGATGCAGGAGCATCAATGGTGAGAAGGAGGAAACATGAAGAAGAAAGGGTGAGAGTGGGAGAGTAAGAGAAAAAGAGGTGTGTGAGAGAGGAAGGATGAGAGAAAAAGAGTTATAACCAGAGGTAAAAGTTGAAGAAGGAATGCAGGTGAGAGAGGAGATATATTCAAGGGTGCCAGGGTGAGAGGGAGAGGAAGTGCATAAGGAGGAAAGGTGAAAAGAGAGAGTAACAGCTCAGAGAGAGTGTGACAGCACAGAGAGCGAGAGAGTGACAGCAAAGAAAGAGGGAGACAGCTGTGAGGGGTGAGAAACATTAGGTGAACTACTTTTTATAGTTTTCTCAACAAATGCCATTTTATTATATTCAAAGTTTGAATAAACGCCTCACTATCCCTACCCTGACAAGGATTTCCCTGCCTGAAATAAAATAAAGTTGCGTGCAAGCTGAATGCGGAGGCTGCGAGGATTGCAAAGAATGAGCGGACAGAAGATTGCGAGCTGATGACTGACGGCAAAATCAAGATGGCAGCTGCCGCTATACGGAGACCGGTGTAAACTGGAAGCACTGCAGCGTTATTAAGATGTGGAGTGGTATCCCAAGACTACAGTGACTCAGGGAGATCTTGATCTAGGTCCATAGAGGGTAGTGACTCGGTAGTGAGAACAAAAGTGTGCTGCACACCATACTACGAGCAGCAGCTGTGCGGTAGTGGAAGACTGAACCGCCTGATAAGGGTGAGTGGTGCAGATTCCACACTAGGGGCTGCCGGAAGGCTACCGGAGGAGATGGCATAACAACGAGCCGGGGGAGGCAGCAATGCCCCCTGTGAGCGAGCCGCTCTGGACACAGCAGCGTTAACAGTTATGATATGATATGGCATTTGTAACGCGCCTATACACAAGTATAGGAGGGGGAACAAGGGGAAGACAGACAACGATCCTACTAGGCCAGGTGTCATTTAGATCGTGCAAGTGCAGGGGTACGGGGGGAGGGAAAAATTGCAAGGGGGACAGGGGGAAGTGCAACACAGGGTAAGTAGAATAAAAATAAATAATAGGGTCAGCCGGTGGCAAGTGCAAGGTAAGTGCAGACAAGTGCTGGGAAGGGGGGGCTGTAGGGATACAGAGACAGTCCCGCAGTGCAGGGGTTGCCTGGGAGACAGTGCAAGTGGAGAGTGGCTGGGCCAAGGACCGAGGTCGGTGAGAGTGGCCCAGTTGCAGATTCAGTGCAGTTTCAGTGAAGAATTTAGCAGGGGAGAGGGAGAGAAAGCAGAAGCAAAGAGGAAGGTTTTGAGGTGCTTCCGGAACCGGAGATTGTTCTCCTCAAGTTTCAGGGAGGCAGGAAGGCTGTTCCAGAGGGAGGCCCCTGCAACGGAGAGAGATCTACCCCCAGCTCGTTGCTTTGAGAAGCGGCTGACTCTGAGGGAGTTGGAGACGGATGAGCGAAGGGCTCGGGAAGGAAGATATTTAGCAAGAGAGAGTTGAAGGTACTTAGGTCCCAGGCCCCAGAAGGCCTTGTGGACAATGCAGAGGGTTTTGAACTTAATCCTCGCAGCCACTGGGAGCCAGTGCAGAGATTTCAGTCCTGGAGAGATACGGTCCCTGGGCTTGAGGCAAAGGACAAGTCTCGCAGTCCTGTTCTGGATGAGTTGCAGAGGGCGAGAGTGGAGGCAGGCAGATTAAGATAGAGGCTGTTACAGTAGTCCAGCTCCGAGAGAACCAGGGCTCGGGAGACAGTGAGCTTCTGGGGGAAGGAGAGGAAGGGAAGAATACCTCTGAGGAGGTGCAGCTGGTAGTGTAACTTCTTAGAGACGTCAGATATATGAGAAGGGAAGGAGAGTGTGGAGTCGAAGATGACCCCGAGGTTTTATGCCTTGCAGGTAGGAGCAGGAAGAGAGCCAAGAGAGGCTGGCCAGAGAGCTGCAGGGAAGGAGGGAGTGGGTGCCGTACAAGCCCCTGTGGGCACAAAAAGGAGGGCAGCGTTTGCGGGGGCACCGGTCCACCTCCGAAGCGGGGATCCATATACCGGAAAATCACTGGTGCAGGCGTAGGCAGGAGCCTTCCCAGGCCATGGAGGGCCATAATAAGTGCGTGCATACACCGCACCAGGCGACGGAGTGCACATGGCACCGAAAAAGTGCAATCCCGCTCCCATGCACAAACGGCCCTAGAACAAAGTGCATACAGAAAGCAGACACTTTGAAGCATATGAGAATATTTTAAGCAATGGACAAGGTCGGAAGCCTGGCATGAATAAAGGCCGGTTGGGCAGTGAACCCTAAGCAACATACAGTAGCCATGATAGTATGCATACCCCTTAGCATGGAAGACAGCCCGGAAGGGCACCCAAGACAGTGGAACATAGCGCAAGCACACACACGCACAATTAGGTGGCACAACGCAATGTTCCAGGATTTATCCACGTAAAGTCCACAGTGACAACATTAAAAGGTGCATAAAGGACGAATGCCAGCCTCCACAAGCACAGGAAGTTCCGGATGAGAGACCGGACCGTAAGAAGAACAAGGGGTCATGAGGGTCGCACTGGTATTACCAGCCTGCTCAGGGTTGAACACACTGGACACCCTAAAATGCACAAAATCAGTGAGATCAGGCGCAATAACGTATGAATCATTGGGCTCCCTGAAGGTGAAGAAGGGACAAACCCAACCAACTACATTGAAAATATCTACTACAAGAAATTGGCCTGAGTGTTCTCACACATGGGTTCACAGTAGAGAGGGCGCACAGATCCCTGACGAAGAAACCACCTCCGTGAGCCTCACCTTGGCCCATAACAGCCTGGATATTAAATTATAAAGATTGAGAAAAGAGTCTCGAACACTTCCGTAAAGGAGGAATGATACAGCGCGCATCGGTCAACATTACTGCATTAATGCAATATTACAGGTGCAAAAACAGGATGCATTTCACATCGGCCAAGCGAAAGATGAGGGCGGTGAACCTTAAGTATATGCTGCTGTATCCGGCTAGACTGAAAACCATATACAAAGGCCGGGCCATCTTCTTTGACACCGCTGAAGAAGCGCCTAAGTGGATGGACATGGAAAATATGCCAATCGGAGCAGATAACCAGATGAGTGGCAACGCCGACATATGCTACGGGACAGTGGCGAAACTGAAAGGATATGCCGACTACAGCTAGCAAACTATATCTGGGAGCGACCTCAAGCATAAGAGACATAGGCACTACATTTTTGCAGAATGCAAAAGTTTGCAGTACCCACCGGCTACGCACTGCGAGGAACCGTCTGCCACATGAGACTGGATTTGTTTTTCGGATACTAGCAGTTATGTATTCGCCTGCTGCACTCCAAGCGCCAGGATTAGGAACTGGGGCGAGAGTGAGAAGTGTGGATGCCTGAGCACATGGTATTGAGCTGAGCAATTGTTGGGGGAGGGTGTAAGGGAGTTGGGGTTGTTAGTTGGGAATTAGCCTATGGATCCACACATGGTATGTACAATGTGTGCATCGGACTGTTAAAGAGTGACAGAATCTGCAGGTGGGATGGGGGAACTTAAAATAGCGTCCTGGAATGTCAGGTGATTGAACAGTTACATCAAACGAAATAGAATAATGACGTACCTGAGATGTCAGAAAATTGACATAGCACTCCTGCAAGAAACACACCCCACAGAGGAGAAACAGATCGCCCTAGCTAGAAAATTGAGGGTCACAACCTTAGGCTCATCATTTTCGGTATATGCTAGAGGGGTATTGATATGGGTGTCACTGACGGTCCCATTCAGAGTCCTCAAGACCTTTCAAGATAAAGATGGCAGGACAATCATAGTACAGGGACTGGTGGATCGGAGAGAAATCTGCGTCATTAACACTTATGCACCAAATCACGAGACAGCTATACCCGCATCAGTCGATACAGGGATGGCACTTTAATTTGGGGGGAGGGGCTTCGACTGTACACTTAACCCGGCAATGGATAGATCAGATGACAAATTTGTGCACCCAGCCCCTTGGCCTTGAATACACTGTTGCAAGCATTAAAATTGGTTGATGTATAGAGGACCCAACACCCACAGGCTCATGGATACTCACATTACACTGCCCCCCAAGATCTATACACTAGACTAGATTATGTTTTCACAGTAGAAGAGACCCTAGGAGAATTTGGAAGGGCAGACTACAACGCATGGGTACTATCAGACCATGGCCCCCTGGTGGTCCCATGGCAGAAATCCCCCCTCGCCCCAGGGCACACATCCTGACATGGAGGCTCAGAGGATAATCCCTGAGAGATTCAGTGTTCCGAGAACACCTAAGAGAAGGTGTGAAGGAATACTTCAAATACAACACACAGAGTGAAGGATCAGCGGATACACTATGGGAAGTCTTTAAAGTAGTGATCAGGGGGGCGGCAATAGCTAAAACAAAAAGAATGCAAACTACGATAGAAAGGGACCTACATACGGCTGAAGCTAAGATAGAAGCCATGGAAGGCTCAGGTGACAGGTCTAAGGTACGAACACAGGAATTTGCACGTCAGCAGCAGGAATGCCTAGAGCACTGTGAAAGGTTGGGTATGCAGAGTTAAAAGAAATATGTAGAAAGACAACATGCCGAAGGAGATAAACCAGGATGCTTGTTGGCCTGGCTATACAAAAGTGAATCCAAGCGGGATATGATACGAGCAATAGTAGGGGAGAATGGGGAGGAGTGTGGCACGCAGGAAGGAATAAATAAATGTTTTCATGATTACTAGAGGGAGCTATATGCAGAGACATCAGAAATCCAGTTTTCCGAGATTGATGAGGCGCTCACACAGATAGAACTCCCGAAATTGGATGTGGAGGCTGCAGATAGGTTAGAGGCCCCCATAACCATAGAGGAATTGGAGCACACAATAAGAGGGTTGCCGACTGGTAAAGCCCCCAGGGCAGACAGACTACCCAGTGAATTTTATAAAGAATTCATGGCAGAAGTCACGCCCCCGTTGCTAGCAATGCTGAACAAAGCTTTAGACAAAGGCACTCTGCCTATGTCATTGAGAGAGTCAATTATTATCCCACTATTGAAGCCCAATAACCCTGACACAGACTGTGGATCGTGCAGACCCCTTTTTTTTTTTAAACAATTTTTATTGATTTTATTTCAACAACCAACACAAACCAAACGTACAGTGTTCATGAAAATAATAATACACATATCTTGTCCACTGTGTTCCACCCCATCCCACCCTCCCCTCAAGCCTACTTTCCTTCCTGTTCCGTTTCTTCATAATGTGATAGGGTTTCTGTATCGATTACTCCCAGTGGGTCCTGGTCACTAGCCCCGTCACTTGTGCGGCCAAATAATTCTGCAATTAGTTGTTTCCAGGCCATAAAGGTTCCTGCTTCCTCCTCCCCCCCAACAGTACTCGCCTCTTGCCATACTGTTTCCACCTCTGTCCATTTTTGTAGATCCTTCCACCACGTTTCTATTCTTGGTCTGGGACATGCTTTCCATCTCATTGCAATTTTATCTTTGCTAGTACATACACCAGGTCTTTCAATTTGCTCACGTGCTTTAGCTTGTGTGGTCTAGGGAACCCTCCCAGTAGGCAAGTCCATGATGTATCTATCTCCACTTTGATCCCTTTATCTTCCATCCTGTGTGCTACTTCACCCCAAAAGCATTCTATTTCTGGGCATGACCAAAACATGTGTACCATTCCAGCATTTTCTTCATTACATTTGGGGCATGCTTGTCGCCCTGCATTTCTAAATTTAGCTATCCTTTGTGGCGTCATATACACCCTATGGGTGATATATAACTGTATCTGCTCTAGCCTGGCATTCCTCGACACTTTTTTGTGGTACAATTGAGCGCGCTCCCACATCTCATCACTCACTGGGGTCCCCGCGTCTTCTTCCCAATCTTGTCTAAGTTGTACCACTTCCCTTCCCACCTTGGTCATCACCAGCTCATATAGTCTTGATATTTTGTGCCCCCCCCCCATGCTATGTCGTATATTGTGTCTATGGCGGTATCAGGTTCACTCGATAGTTTTTCTTCCGATCACGTCTCTTTGATCCGCTGCATCACCCTATGATATGTAATATACTGTCCTGCATGTACCCCTGTTTCTTCCACCAGCCCCTCGAAGTCCCTTGTATTCCCTTTTTGCCATATATCTCCCAAAGTCGCTATCTCCACAGGCTCCCAATGCCTCCTAATCATTAATCTTAGTTGTTTTTCTTTTCCCGCCAGAGCTACCAATGGCACCTGCAGGGAGCATGGATAAGGGTCCTCCATCATCTTACAAGCTCTTCACCATATCTCCCATCCAAGTACCATCATTCTCGGGGGCCCCTCCATGTCCACTTTAGGTAACCACATCATCTCTTTAAGGAACAATGGGGCACAATCTTGTTGGAACAACCTGGTTTCCGAGGTCGGCTCCTCAGAAAGCAATTTAGCTACGCACTGGAGTTGGCTTGCTATATAATAGATCTCATAATTTGGTAGTTTTATGCCTCCATTCTCGTGTGAGTTTTGCAGTTTCCAAAGGGCCATCCTGTTCCTTGTCCCTTGCCAAAGGAATTCCCTGCATATACTGCTCAACTTAGCAAAGAATCGCTTGGATATCAAGTCTTGGCAGGACCACCATTTTAAGCATTGCCCCTCTGCCCATCGTCGCCAAGGGGAGTTTCACCCAAAATCTCATACTATTTTCTATGTTCTGTACAGCCTTCTCAGTATTGTGCTGGTGCTCTGCTTCTACCATATGGTATATGTCTATTCCCAGGTATCGAAACGTGTTGACCTCCCATGGTATCTGGAGGATCGGTAATTGCTCTAGTGGGATCCCTGTATACCTCCCCAATGGAAACACACAAGATTTTTTGGGGTTCACTGCTATGCCTGAGAGCCCTGCAAATTGGTCCAGCACTTCCAGGACATACTGTAGGTTTTCTTCCAGGTAGCGCAGATACAGCAACATGTCATCAGCATATAAGGAAATTAAATGTGTTTCCCCTTTAATGACGATGCCTATTGTGTCATATTGCTGCCTCAAATATATCACCAAAGGCTCTAAGGCCAGGATATACAACATGGGGACCATGGGCATCCCTATCTGGTGCCTCTACCAAGCTGCCACCTCTCTGATATAACTTACCCTGTCTTCACTCTGGCCAGCGGTTCGCTATATAGCAATTTGGCCCATCTTAGATACCCCAGCCCTATTCCATAGTTTGTCAAGGTAGCAATCAACCATGGCCATTTGACCAAGTCAAAGGCCTTAATTGTATCCAGCGACACAATTGCCATTTCATTTGTCTCTTCATTAGCATAGTCAATGACTCGATGGAGTCGCCTAAGATTCTTGGATATGTTCCTATCAGGGACATAACCAGTTTGATCGGGATGTATTAATTTAGTAATGACTCTCTTCATTCTATTTGCCAGGACCTCCATCAGTATTTTGCTTTTCTGGTTCAACATCGACAGGGGTCTGTAGGATCCGCACTCACCACCAGGCTTATTGGGTTTGGGGAGCGGTATTATTATCGCTTCTCTCAAGGATTCTGGTAACTTTCCAACTTCGTATGATTCGTTGAGCATTTTCAAGAGTGGTGGGCGTACCTCATTTTTATACATCTTGTAGAATTCACTGGGGAGTCCATCGGCCCCCGGGGTCTTACAAGTGGGTAACTGCCTCACCACTTCTTCCAATTCCTCTAGAGTGATTGGCGCGTCTAGCTCCTCTCGTTCTTCAGCACTAATCTGCGGCAATCCTATATCCTCTAAAATTTTGCTTATTGAATTATTATCACTTTCCTCCACGTCCCCATACAGGACATGGTAATAGTGTGCAAATTCTAGATTCACGTCCTCCTGGGTATTTGCTATACTTCCATTTTCTTTCACTATCATCCTGATTACTGGTCTGGGAGTCTCATTTTTGTATAACCATGCCAGAACTCTCCCTCGTTTATCTCCCCCTACATGCTGTCTCTCTATGTATTTTTTATAGTTTACATTGCACAGCCTTTCCCAATATCTCGCACATTTCTGTTGTAACCTAAGTATTGCTTCATTATCATCTTTGGTGCTGCCTCCCCCTTTCAATGCCTTTTCCAGCTCTATTTCCGCTTCTTGTAGGTCCGCTACGATCCCTCCTTGTAGCCCCTTGGACTTGGTATTGCTATACCCCTCACCATTACTTTACAGGATTCCCAGAGAACCCCCGCCGACTCCACACTACCTGTATTGGTCTCGAAGTAGCTTATTATTTCCTCGCTCATGTCTTCTCTGAAGATGTTGTCCTTTAGCGCTTCCACTCTGAGACGCCCTGTCTGTATTTTCGCTCTCGGAGGTCGATACTGCCATGTAAATATAAGCGGTGAATGGTCCGATAGGACCCTCGCCTTGTATTCTATCTGTGCTATCCCTGTCGTCAGTGCATGCGTGACAGTGCTGAGTAATGCGAATATTGTAATGCGAATATTGTCGATCTCTATTTTGGAGTCTGATCTATCTATCTTCGGGTCTACTACACAATTAAAATCTCCCCCCACTAAATCACTGCCTCTCCCAGGCTTGCGCTGAGTTTACTATATATGGTTCTGAAGTATGCCGCCATATCCTGATTCGGGGCATAGGCACATATCTCCTTGTTTTCCACCAATCCCTTTAATATTACCATCCTCCCATCTGCCTCCACCATAGATTGCAATAGCCGAAACGGTACGTGCGGTGCCACCCAGGTAATTACCCCTCTAGCATAAGCTGAGTATGTTGCCCCCACTACAGTCCCTCTCCACTTCTTCCGTACCACCTCCAGTTTTTCTTGCGTCAGTCGAGTCTCTTGCAATAAGGCGATGTCTATTTTCTGCCGTCGCAAATACATCATAACCTTATTTCTTTTTAAGTAACTATTGAGCCCTCTCACATTCCAGGTTACTACTTTAAGGTCTCCCATAACATATCTGGGTCTCTCCCCTCGCTCCCCAAGTACCCTCCAGTTCCATCAGATCTCAGATCTTCCCTTTTTTTGTGTAGGCTTGTTCCCCAGTACAAACGTCTCTCAACTGCTAACTCTACCCCAACTCCCCGCCCTCTCCCACCCTCCTCCGTTCCCAGCCCCATAACACTCCCCAACTCTTCCCCAACTTCCCTTTGCCCTCCCTCCCTCCCTTGCTCCAACACACACCACTTCCCCAACTGTTGCCCAGCTCCATCCCTGGATCTCAGGCACCCCCGCATGTAGCCCTTTCTGGCAGTTGCCTTACTTGCAGCTCAGCAGGGAGATGTCACCCTAATGGCGATCCTCCTAATCTAACTCTCGGGGGTAGGCCGTCTCCGTCTCTTGCTCCTTATTCAAACATCAGGCTACTCACACTTTCCATTATCCTTCTTATATCACAAACACTATATACCATTCCAACGTGTTGTCTCATATTACAGCGATCCCCCACCCCACGTCATACATTCAACAGTCATGACTACTAGGTCACTTATCGTATTCATCTCAGCCCTGCTCCTCGTCTTGCTCCGGACAGCCAAGTGCGTCCAACCACGTCACTGCGTCTTCCGGGGTATCAAAAAAGTGCGTTTTGTCTTTGTCGAGAACCTTGAGTTTTGCCAGGTACAACAACATGTATTTAAATCTGGCTGTGCGCATTCTTCTCTTGATACCTACATAGCTATAGCATTGTCTCTGAACTAGCATAGTGTAATCGGGATATGCGGTAATGGTGGCAGACGCTCTTTTTATCATCCCTCCTTTGCTGAAGAACTCCAAGATCTTTTCCCTGTCTCTTTTCCCGCTCCAGGTCGCGGCTTCCTCATCAGAGCTCTGTGTGCACGTTCAACCGCAAATCCGTGGGAGAGTTTATTTGCACCTAACTCTTGCATGATCATATTTTTCCACATAGTTTGTGGGGTCTTGGCCTTCTTCCCCTTCCGGCAGACTGACCACCCGTATATTATTGCGTCTCGCTCTACCTTCTGCTTCCACTACTCGATTCTCCAGGTTGGCTACCTGCTGCTTCAGTATGTGGATTGCCTTGGTGCTGTCCTTGCTAGTATCTGTGTTGACTTTCACAGCACTCTCCAGGCCACTTGTCCTTTCCGCCAGAGCTCTTACATCTTGCCTCAATAGGTTGACCTCCACTCCAACCGTATCTATTTTTGTTTCCAGTGCAGTCCTTAATTCCGCCATCGTTGTCCCCCACGTGGCTTTCAATTCCGATATGGCTGTTAAGAGCGACTGATTTTCGCCTGGCGTTGTCGCTCCTGCAGATGCAGTCGCCACACTTTGGGTTGGGGTGGTAGGCGAATGCTGCTGTTTAGCAAAAATGTCCATTGTGGGCTGTTTGCCTTTGGCCTTGCCCCCTCTCACCGACATTTCTGTCCTATTATTTGCTCTCAGGGTTGGTGCACAAACCGTGTTCCAGTCTATGTTCTTTCGCAGTCTTCCGCCTAGCTGAGGGTTTCGCACGATGTGTCCCACCTCCATTTCTGTGTTGTCCTCAGGGGGTCACTTCTCCGCTATGCTGGGTGCTTGCTTTCCTTTGCTCATCGCTATTATTTGTATAATAGCCCGAAGTCCCAATGCTGTTGTTATCAGTTTGCGAGTAACTTCCCAGCACTTATCGTTGCGCTGTGTGGCAGTGCTGGCCCTCCCGGCTTCCGGCTCTTCGATTGGGTTAGACTACAGGAGTTTCTTTTAAGATCCGCTTTATGTAGGCACTCCGCACCCAGGCCCTATGGGGTCCATGTGCAGCTTCGTGTTGTCCTAGCCACACGTTACCTCAGCCCGCTCTTGATTTAGCTACCTCTCCTCCTGCGCAGTGCGCTTTTTCAACAGCGCAGTTGCTCCTTCATCTTGCTACGTGTCTGCTCCCTGGCATTCGCATCTGGAAGAGGTCCCGGGTGTGCAACGCAGCATATATTCACTCTTGCATTGACTTTGAGCGCACCCGTGGCCGCAGGGCGCTCCTACCCAGTTGCCTCAGCCCAGGCACTGCAGGACAGTATTTGAGATGAATGTCTCCTGCGCAGCGTGCAGAAGTGTATGTTCAAATGGGCTTTTCAGTCACATGGAACCAAACTTTAGTATTTTTTATGAAGTGCGCCTCATCCTTCTTATGTCCATTTCGCTGTGTGCGGTGGGAGGATTGCAGCGTCCTTTTCTATCACTGCCTTTTCATTTGGCTGACTCCAGGCCTCAGCTTTCAGATCCGGTTTCAGCTGTGTTCCCCCCTCTGGCCATGCGCCCCGTCGTTTTGTTCCCCTGCAGAGTTTCACGTGACACTTGAAGTTATAGTATCCTATTGTTGCAGCACTTATCTGTTCGCTCCTGTATGCCGTATGTTTTTGTTTATTTCCCTTTGTTGCCAGCGGTCCCATGCGTCCAGTTTCTCCCAGTTACAATGTCTTTACAGCTTGTGCTAGCTCCCGCTTACGATATGTTGCGACAATGTATCCACTGCTCCACTACGCTCCGTCTTATTGATTACTCTCTAGCCGAAGCCTACAGTATCACAGCCCAGTCTGTTCCGCCATTGTCGCTTCGGCTCCGCGAGTCAGTTGTATCAGGCAACTTCTTCAGCCCGCAGTTGTTAGTTCCAGCCGTGCTTCTCTACTCCTTTGTTCTTGGCACAGCACCATTTTCTTTTCTTAACGGGCTGCTTATTCTGTTTTCGCCGTCGCACTGCTCAGCTCTCTCTGCATTATTCGTCCGACGCACCGCACCGCTGCATGCCCGACATCTTCATGTGGCTTCCCATGCGTTTACACGGCTCACCGTTGGATCTGAATATACTTTTTTTAGTCGGATCACGGATAGATCGGTAGGAGCTCACGGAGATCACGTCCTAGCTCGCGGCCATTTAGCCACGCCCCTGATCCCTTGCATTGCTCAATGAAGATGGGAAAATTCTCAATGGCTAACAGGTTGAAGCCAGCAATATCCAAGTTCATACATGCAGACAAGTCAGTGTAGTTTCCGGACATAAATGTTACATGTAACCTGCAGAGGTCACACCATATCATAGACCACACCCAGGGAAGCACACATCCTTCGGCTGTGGCCTCGCTCGACGCAGTGAAGGAATTTGACTCGGTCAGATGGCTATGGCTGCTAGCGGTATTGAAAAGCTTCAGCATGGGGCCCACTTATATCAGATAGGTACGGCTGCTATATAATAATCCAATTGCACAAGTCAATCCGGGCACCCTCATCTCGGAACAATGGCAGTTAAGTAATGGCACACGGCAGGGGTGCCCATGGTCTCCCATGTTATTTATTCTAGCCTTAGAACCTTTGGCGGTGTATCTCCGGAAGGAATATCAAGATGCAGATATAGTTACACAGGGCAGTTGGAACTTGATTTCCCTATATGCGGATGATATGCTTCTGTACCTACAACACCCAGAAACCAACTTACAGTATAACCTAGACGTGTTCAAGCGCTATGCAGACTTATCAGGTATCACAATCAATGCGCAGAAGTCGTGTATGTTCCCCCTAGCGGGGTAAAGAGGGAAACCGGTGAACACATTGCCGGAGCTACCGATTAAATGGGAAGTGAGCACATTTAGATACTTGGGAGTAGACATTTTCCACGACCCTATGACAGAACTCGTACAAAAAACACTAAAAGCGGTAGATAGAATTGTGAAAACCATGACCATCTGGGCCAGGATGCTGCTCTCACTAATGGGGATTGCTGCACTACTGAAGATTATGGTGCTGCCGAGGCTCCTTCATTACTTCACTAACGTCCTGTATGACATACCTAAAGCCTTTTTTAGTAAACTTGATACTACATGTCGAGACTTCTTACGGCACAACACGGGATGCAGGATGGCACTAACGAAATTGCAGAGCCCATATGAACAAGGGGGCATAAGAGCGCACATTTTTGAGGCATATTTTGTGGCGAGCCTACTCCAATTTGTCACAAGCTGGCTGTCAGACGAACAGGCCCAGGACACTCAGCTGCTACAAGCGGCATGTGCCCCGTTCTTTTTTAAGGAGGTGATATGGACAGTAGCGCCGAGGGACCCGCAACCCCCATTGCCGCTGAAGCTGGGCAAGCCAATATGGCATAGAACTTGTCATCTTTTGGGGAAAGGAGCACCCTACTCCCCCCAGATTCCATTGGTGACACAGAAGGGGGAGGATGCACAACTGAGACTTAACGTAAGGAAGTATTGGGAACCCATGGGGGTGGTGACAGTGGGAGGTGTGCTGCGGGAAGGGAGACCGATGAACTTCAGTGCACTGGCCTTAGAAACAGGCGTACAGGTGGGACAACATATCATTTATGCCACTCTCCTCACAAGACTGAAACAGAAATAGCCGGGAACAGACAGGGTATTGCAGGAAGACAAAGCAATAGAAACACTTTACGATATTTCAGAAGGAGGGTACGCGGTATTGAGAATATAGAAGGTGTTGGCGGCGAGGCCAGGAGACATGCTAGAGCATATGACAGACGAGGGCGTAACTGGCAAGAAGACCTGCAGGAGCAATTGACAGACGAGGGCTGGATAAGGTTATCATAAGAAAGTGTCCAGAAATGCAAAGCTACAACTGATCAAATTGTATGTAACTCATAGGGCTTATCTAACCCTGAAGAAAATAGCCACATTCAGTAAGCCAACGGAACAATCCTTCCCAAAATGTGGACTGATTATTGTCAACCTAGGGCATATGTTCTGGACTTGTATGAAGATCAGACAATACTGGGAAGAGATAGCCCAGGCTTTGGCCATAACAGGTATAACATTAACCATTAGATCTCCCACAGCCTGTTTGCTCGGTAGCTTTGCAAGACCGAGGCAAGCAAAACATGTTAGTAAGTTGAAAGATCTGGCATATATCCTGGCGAAGCAATGGATAGTGATGGGTTGGAAAGCACACAAAGGTCAGGAGGTACGCCTGTGGTGGATGGACCTCCAGAAATGGACAATGGCAGAAACCTCATTGTGGCGAGAATCAGCCCGCCGCGGCCATGGCGAACAAAATATAGACTTGGACTCCTGGAAGCATATGTTGCAGGAATTGATAGGGTCAGCGTACAATGGCACCTATGGGGATGGTCAAGCACCATGGCAACCGGCGGACTAGAGTCTAAGGGAGATAAAAGGTGCAGTCAGTTGTGCATTGTTTAGTGAGGACGTGGGTGGAATAGGCTTGGAAAAGGGTGGAGGGACTTCAGGGGTTAGGGTATATACAGACATAATGGGTCATATATTGTCATGTGAATGGATATGAGTCTGTAAATTACATTGTTAACAAATCAATAAAAACAAATGTTCAACCACAGTAGGCTTCCAATTCAGCTTGTCAATATTAAGTTCCATTTCAGTTGGATACAGCTTCAACTGGTCAACAGAAAGTTCCAATTCAGTTAATAGAAGGTTCTCTCCCTTCCTTGAACAAATGCTCAGTTCATCAATGATAATAATTATCTTGGTAAGGATGATTTGCCACAAATATCTTTAGCACCACAGTCAATACCCCGTTTAAAGCACGTCTTCTACTTCTACCTGGTTTACTCCCATGCCAGGCCCACTCCTCCACCAGTTTGCCATCCAGGTATACTTCCCTGTCCGAACAGCGTTTTATCACAAGTGCTTTGGGGTTAATACCACTTGACAAGAATGTCACAACCTTTTCACAATTTTCAACAATGTGCAACTTCAAAACTCCCAACAACTCTTCAGGGAAAACAAGATTTATATTGGTGCTCCTCGACACCCTTCTGAAAATAATGCTCTTCTCCTTATGGATCTCTTTTCCCAGAAGGGCAGTCTTTCTTCCCACTTTTGTTTCACTACTACGCATGTGACTG
Organism: Ambystoma mexicanum; assembly: GCF_040938575.1. Lineage (NCBI taxonomy): Eukaryota > Metazoa > Chordata > Amphibia > Caudata > Ambystomatidae > Ambystoma > Ambystoma mexicanum. The sequence goes on from NC_090923.1 coordinate 729,258,722, forward strand.
ATAGGGAAAGGGTGTGTTAGATTTAGACAATTTGAGTTCACATCAGCTTTCGCCATAGGCTGGACAAAATGTGGGCAACAGGCTTCCCTGCTCACAAACCTTACAATGGCCCCTTTCTGTTGTTGGCAATATCTATTAGATTGTAACTGCCTTGGGTTTACTCTCTCTTGGCTTGGGCAATGCTTGTTAGTCTTAACTTTTAACAATGTTGCCTTTTTAGATTGTTGGTGTTTCCTTTGCCTCACACTTGGAAAATTACAGTCTTTTGGCTTTCTTGTAATGGGCTTTCGCTGCTTTTCATTACTTCAGTATTCAAGTTCACTTTAGGAATCTCACTCGCTGTCATGGCGCCACCCCCCTTGCAGCACCGTGCTCACCTTACATGAAGGGTTCCTTGGCACATACGGGACAGTCTCTCTCGTGGGCCAGGGCTATCCATGTCTCCTCTATGGCTTCATCCCCTGGGCACTGCCATCTTGTGCACTTTGCTCATGTGCGGGAGACCAGTAGCTGGTTTCCGTGCATGCGCTGTTCATGCGGCTTGTTGCGGTTGCCATGGCAACCAAGGGGAAGCTGCTAAGCCTTGTTGTGGAGTGAAAGCAATATAAGGATACTCAGTGCTGCAAACCATGTGTTCCAACTTTCCCTGCTTTGTGGAATACTGACGCTCTGTTCTCCTGTTACCTTGAGCCTGCCCTCAGCTTCCCTGTTGCCAGGCTGTCTGTTACCTCCTCTCTTCTCTGGGTCTGGCTCTGCTCCTTGTTTCTCCTCTCTTGCTTCTTTCTGCCTACATACTCTGTATCTTTCTGGGGCACCCACGCCAGTGCTTGCACTTTTCTGGCACCACATTAATATCGTGGGTGGTCCTTCCTGTGGTGCTTGGAGAAGACTCCCAGCTTCTTGCTGCGTCTTCATCCTCAGGCCATGGATCGGCGGTGAGCTTCCGAACCATACCACATCAGGACCGTGGAGTGCTGGAGCCGAGGGCAACCTGGATCACAGATGATCAAGACACACAGGTATTCGGGATTCCAGAGGGGCGAACCTCGACAGATTGCGACGCCTTGCTGAAAGTGAAGAGCCAGATATGGAGGCTCTGCAGGAACTCCAGAATGAATTACAGGCAGTACGCACTGAAGTCGCAACCCTGCACACAGAGAATGCTCAACTCAGGGAAGCGCTTACCGCGTCCACTGCTGTAGCCCTTTCCGAATCGCTTGTCGGACACGTTAGTGTGATGAAATTTGACGGTGATCCGAGAAAACTGATCAAATTCTGCAACCACTGTACCATCCAATTTATGCTCCAACCATCTCATTTCCCCACCGACAAGGCAAGATTGGGTACATCATTAGTCATTTGATGGGTAACGCATTGGCGTGGACCGTGCCATATGTTTCTGCCAACAGTCTGCTATTAGATGACTTTGCAGGGTTCGAAAAAGGCATTTCTGGATGTATTTAAAACCCCAAATCAAGCAGCTACAGCACAGAATCAACTGCTGCAATTGGGACAGGGGATGCAAGATTTGATTGCTTATATCGGTCGCTTCAAGCAACTGGCTGTAGACTCCCAGTGGCCAGAGATAAAACAACACACCGGAAGAGACAACTTTGTAGGGCCTTCTTGACAAGGTAATCCGAATTGACCGAATTGCGTTCGGTCAGTCGATTGCGTTCATCGACTGACCGAACGCAAGTCGGAATGTAATAGAACAGAACAGACTTCCACCCGAAAAGCCTTGCCTCCTCTCACCCCAGGCCTTGCACCCGCCTCAGGAGAGAACACAGGGGAACCTATGCAGATCGGCTCCCTCTGAGGACCCCTATCAGAGGCTTAACATCGACAGCAGAGACTCAATCGTTCATGCTTGTATTGCAGGGGTTCTATTCATTTCTTGGATACCTGTCCAGTCCACCTAAAGGAAAACTGATGGGCCTGCCCTCTGAAGGGGAGCGAACGGTGGGCCCAGTCTTGCCACATGAACTTTCTCCCGAAGATTCCAAAAGTCTGTTGTGACCTGCTCCATTATTTGTACTGGAAGTTCGTCTGCCCTGGGGTACTGGTCAGGGGAAGTCATTTGTTGTTCCAGCCCTACTGAATTGTGGGGCTTCAGGGAACTACATTGATGCATCATTTGTACACTGGTACAACATAGCCAGAAGAACCAAGACTTGTCGTGCCGACATCCAAGTTATTGATGGTACACCATTGTCTTCTGGGCCTATTGCATTCCACACTATACTGATGAAGGTCTCCACCAGTCAACACAGTGTAAGGCTTTCTTTTGATGTCATTGCTTCTCCAGTATATCCTATAGTTCTTGGTATCCGTTGGCTCATGTCTCATAATCCAGCTATAGATTGGGCTGCCAGAGTATTGACTTTCTCCTCCGATTTCTGCACATCGCATTGTTCCATGTCCAGCCACACATAAATACAGCCCCCAGAATCTGTGCTACACACGCCACTCCGGTTCAAAAGATTTCCAGTTTATCTTACCACGCTAAATATCACCAATATCAAGAGGTGTTTGTGGAACCGGCATGTACTCACTTGCCTCATCATAGGAGTTACGATTGTGAAATAAATCTGATCCCCGATGCAGCCTTGCCCAACAGTCGCATCTATTCCCTTACGGAGACAGAGAGAAATGAATTAAAAAGATACCTACAGCACTGTTTGTAACATGGCTATATTGTGCATTCCAGATCTCATATTGGTTCTCCGTTATTCTTCGTCCCCAAGAAGGAGGGGACCCTCCATCAATGTATCGATTATCACCTGCTCAACAATATCACCTTGAAAGACCGTTACCCGTTGCCACTGATCTCTGACATTTTGGAATCATAACACAATGCCAAGGTTTTTTCCAAACTTGGCCTACGTGGGGCCTATCATCTGGTCCATATAAAACCTGGCCATGAGAGGAAGACAGTTTTTAAGACAACCTTTGGCCATTTGGAGTACACTGTTATGCCGCTTGCGTTGTGTAACGCTCCTGCTGTGTTCCAGAGATTTATGGACACTATTTTTTCTGATCTCATTGGCTGCTCAATGTGGGTGTACTTGGATAATATTTGTATCTTCTCTGCTGATCTGGCTACCCACATCACCCATGTCCAAGAGGTGTTTTGCCGTCTACAAAAGAACCACCTGTATGCCAAGCTGGAAAAATGATAATTCCATATGTCACGAATGGAGTTCCTGGGGTATGTGATTAGACCTGAAGGAATACATATGGATCCCAGGAAGGTCCATGCTGTTCTGAACTGGAACATTCCACACTATCTCAATTCTCTGCAGCATTTCCTAGGTTTCGCTAACTACTACCGGTGCTTTATTGCCGATTTTGCCAGGTTAACATAAGACTTGACGTGTCTCTTGTCTACCAAGCAGCCTTTTCAGTGGAACGAGTAGGCCACTCGGGCTTTTCTCTCCTTGCGGAAGGCATTTACCTCAGCTTCCATCTTACAGCACCCGACAACTTGTTGCCGTTCATCGTGGAAGCTGAGACATCTGACCAAGCTTTGGGAGCTGTACTCCTCCAGATAAATCCACATACACACATGGAGATGCCTGTAGCCTATCTATCAAAATAATTGTCAGCTATCAAACGCAATTGCTCTGTGATTGAGAAAGCTTCTTGCCATCAAAACCGCCTTTGAAGAATGGAGACAGCATCTCCTAGGGGGTCTCCACAAGGTGAAGTCAGAACCGACCACCAGAATTTACAGTATTTACGCGCTCAGCAGTGTTAAAATAGTAGACAGCACGATGGGCATTCTTCTTTCTGCAGTATGACTTTTACGTTACCTATATTCCTGGGACGCAGAATAAGAAGGCTGATGCACTGTCCCGTTCTTTGATTGATGTCGAAGAAAGAAAGAACCCAAGCATTTGTGTTGTCACCTGTGAAGCATTTTCTTGCTGCTGTACAACCTCTGTTGGACAGAGGACAAACAGCCACCGCACATGATCCACGGATCCCCTATTTACTGCTTTCCACAGATGCCTGCTTGAGAGACATCTGTTCTTTTACAACGCACGTTTGTACATTCTGCCACCCGAATTGCAGCAGCTCGTACTGTTACAGATGCATGACTCTAAAGCAGCCAGACACCGAGGTGTGAAAGCTACTGTAGAATTGATCCAGCACCAGTTCTGGTGGCCACACTTACGGCGTCATGTTAAGGAATACATGAAGTCCTGTCCCATGTGTGCCCAGATAATATCTGACCACAAACGGCCGATAGGACTTCTGCAGCCCTTGGAGGTTCCTCCTCATCCATGGCATACTGTTTAGGTGGACTTCATCGTTGACCTGTCTTTGTCCTCTGGGTACACTTGCATTTTTGTCATGGTGGACTGCTACTCTAAGATGGCCCACTTTGTGCCATTGTCAGGACTTCCAACGTCAGTACTCATGTCCAAAATCTTTTATCAGCATGTTTTCTGTTTGCATGGGCATCCTAATAAGATAATTTCTGACCATGGTTCTCAATACACGTTGCGTTTCTGGACTTCTTTGTGCAGACTCATAGGGATCACTCACTATGGCTTTCAGTTAAGGCTACCACCCCCACACCAACGGTCAGACGGAGCTCACTAACCAGACCCTGGAGCAGTACCTACGATGCTTCACATGTGGTATGCAGACCGATTGGAGAACCTATTTTCTGATGGCTGAAGTGGCTTATAACACTGTCCACACTGCAACTGGAGTTAGCCCCTATTTCTGCTGTATGGGCTTTTCATCCTGAAGTCTTGTCTACTCATGCATTGACTCCCTACCCAGTGGTGTCCAGCAACAACTTCATTCTTCAACTGCAAGACATACATCGGACGATGTCGGGGCATCTCGCCACTGCGAAAACTGCTTACAAGACAGCATCTGATAAACGACGTTCAGTGGAACATGCCTACGTGCCAGGGGACTTGGTTTGGATTTCGACAAAGAACCTGCCTTTGAGGAACATTCCACGGAAACTGGCTTCCCATTTTGTTGATCCGTTTCGGATTAGACCTCAGCACCCTGAGGACCCCATACCTGCACCTCTAGGTGCTCCACCGGCCTGCGAGGACAGGTTTTTTGAAGTGTATGACCCTCATGAGGTCTCCGCAGATGGGTGTCATCCTCAGGGATGTGAGAAAAGACATTCTCCCTCTGGTTCTGCCGCCAGCACGCATGGCCACTCCGCCTTTGGTCCTAGCGATTCCGGCCCCTATGCAGCCCCAGCTGCCCGTGTCAGTTCCTGCTACGCTACTACCACCACAGCCGCAGCAACAGCCTCCGGCTCCGGTCAGTACACCACAGCCGCAGGCACCCAGCACTCCTCCTGCAGTTCTGGATCAACAGGACACCTTGTTTGGCACGGGTGAAGAGAAGGACCTGGACACGCCGTTGTCGGCCAAGGCCGTCCATGAATATTGGGGCTGCCTCAGTCCAAGGTGGAACAACCAGAGTCAGGGGTCTTGGCAGAGGTCCTCACTCTATGCCCCGCGGCTTGAACGGGGATCCTGATGCAAAAGGAAGTGGTCGCTCTGGCTAAAAAGGGATGGCTTAAACCCCATTCAGTGCAGTGTACCAACAGGCACCTTGATGCCAAGTTTAGGCAGATTGTGCAACTTTGATTTATTCCAAGCCGCAATTGTCGTCGGTGACATCAGCCTCGGCACTCCTGGGAAAGGAGGAGAAGATCCTGGAAGCATACAAGAAGAAAATGTACTCCAACGCTTCCCTCCATCTGCGTCAGTCTAATGCCGACGCTATGCTTGCAGCTGTCAATCAGCGGCTTTGGCGGGAAATCGCTGACTCCCTTCCAGAAGTTCCGGTGCTAAAGGCATGCTTTAAAGGCAGGGCTGGCCGAGGCCAAGATTGTCGCCCAAGACATAATGGAGTCCACTGTGGCACACATCGACACCTCTGGCCGTGCCATCTGCATCGCTACAGACATGAGAAGGATGGCCTGGCTTCGGGCGGTTAAGTTCAACCTGGACGTACAGGAACGCATTCTGGACCTTCCCTTTGAAGGGGGCGACCTCTTCCATTCCACCCTGAACGAGGAACTGGATAAGAAGAAAAACAATTCTCAAGACTGCAAAATCCTTTTCCATCCTCAAGAAAGCCACTCCTAAGGCGGATAAAGGTCAGACAAGGGTCGGTCCTTCGGTGGGTTCCGGGGTTTCCAAGAACCGGACCGTTCCCTGACCCAACACCAGCGCAAGCAACACAAGGCCGCACACAACGGCTTTTTTCCCTCCCCCTCCTCTAACCTCAGCCTCAGACGGAAAGAAGGCATGGCACGCCCATCCGGGTCCACATGTGTTCGGTGGGTGTCAGGCTTGCCCTTCACTACCAATGCTGGTACGTGAGGTTCGTGGACCCCTGGATCTTATCTGTAGTATTCACGGTCTACCGCCTACCAATCCCTCCCACTCCTCTCCCCTCCCCTCCCCTCTGCTCCCACAGATTGGGTCAACAACTCTTTTGGCGAAAATGTGCTCGCTCGTAGAGAGTCAGGCAGTGGAACAAGTCCCAGCCTCCCAGCAAGGTCTGGGCTTCTTTTCACAGATTTCTGCCATACACAAGAAGAAACAGGCTGGTCTGAGAGTTGTGCTGGACATTTCCACCTTGAACTTTTTACTTCCTCTTCAAATGTTCAGGATGGTTACCCCAGCACTTACAGCAAAGACATTGTGCAAGGGAGAATGGATGTGCTCCCTGGATCTGAAAGATGCTTACTTGCACGTCCCAATCTGGCAGCCCCATCGGTCCTTTCTGAGGTTCAGGATCATGGGCGTCCAATACAAGGTTCTACCCTTTGGCCTCAATTCGGCTCCCAAGGTCTTTACGAGACTGATGAATGCAGTGGCTGCCCTCCTCAGGGCCCAGGGGCACCACGTCTATCCATACCTAGATGACTGGCTCACCAGGGCAGTCTCCAGAGGTTAGCCCACCACACAGCCTCTGCCCTCATGCTTACACTACACGAGTTGGGATTTTTCATCAATCTCAAGAAGTCACCCCTGGAACCCACGCAGTCTGTGACTTTCCTGGGACTCATCTGGGATACAGGCTCCGAGAAGATAGTCCCCTCCAAGGACAAAATCAATGCCATCAAGAGGGCCACAGGGAATTTTCTCAGCAGAGCAGTGATCTCGGCATGGTGGTACCATCGCCTGTTGGGCATTATGGCAGCATGTCTTCTGGCAGTGCCTCACACAAGGCTCCAAATTAGGAGATTGCAGTTGCACTTTGCAGCCTCCTGGAATCAGAAGAAGGGTTCCCAGTCGGAGCGGGTCAACATCTCACAACATCTCCACCAGGATCTGGTCTGTTGGAGCAGGGACAGCAACTTGCGGGTAGGCACGCCCTTTTGTCCACCAGCTCTGCAGGTCACCATCACCACGGATTCATCCCTGCACGTGTTAGAAGCTACACTGCACAGCCACAGTTTCCATGGAGTATGGTCCTGGCAGGAGCAGGAGGCCCACATCAACTGGCTGGAGTTGATGGCCATCTGGCTAGCTCTCAAAGCCTTCCTTCCTTCCGACGATCCTAATTCAAACGGACAGCTCCACCAGCATGTATTATATCAACAAGCAGGGGGGCACCAGGTCCCCCCCCCCTATGCACACTAGCAGTCAACATCTGGAAGTGGGTCCTGGAAAACAGCATGCACTTGACAGCTATTCAACTCCTGGGGGGAGTCCAACCTGGAGGCGGAAAGGTTTAGCAGGTTGGGTGCAGACAACTACGAATGGCAAATGGACCATCAGGCCCTTTAGGGGATCTTCAACAGGTGGGGTCATCCTCAGGTGGATCTCTTCGCCACCTGGTACAAAAAGAGGTGCCCCCAGTTTGCGTCTCGGCAGGGACAGGGCTGGGGCTCACTGGGCGATGTGATGCAGATTCAGTGGAACAACATGCACGCGTATGCCTTCCATCCCAATCCCCTCGTCCACGGCGTAGTATGCATGATATGGGAGTCCAAACACCTACGAATCATCCTCATAGTTCTGTGTTGGCCAGCAAGGCCGTGGTTCTCAGAACTCCTCAGCCTGTCGGAGCAGCCCCCCGATACACCATCCGCTGGGTCCAGCTCACCGATTATTACAGCATTATCACAGCAGGGAGGCACAGTCATCCACCCCGCCCCCAGAGGTTAGCCCTTGCAGCGTGGTTCCTGAACAGGTTACACTGCATCTGTCACAGGAGAACCTGGACATCATACAGGGTGCAAGGAGTGATTCTGCCATGAGCCAGTACAAAAGCAAGCGGAGCAGGTTTTGTCACTGGGCAGCCTTGAAGGAGGTCGGTCCACTGACCTGCACGTTGGACGAAATGCTATCCTTCTCTGCGCACCTGGCGCACTTGGGGGTGCAGGTGAACACATGCTGCACCTATCTGGCAGCCATCAGAGCCTACCGGAACTCGGAGGAGGAGGCGTTTTCATCTTCTATCCTGGTGGTTAAAAGACGTCTGGTGGGCCTGACTAGGTTCTACCTGCCTATCAAGAAGCCACACCCGTTGTGGGATCTCAATGTGGTACTGGAGGCCCTGGTGCATAAACTATTTGAGCCAATGGTGTCCACGGACATCAGGCTGGACACCATTAAGACAGCCCTCCTGGTGGGTCTTACCTCTGCACGCAGGGTCAGTGAAATCCAGGCTCCGGTGCCATCAGAGCTGTATACTACTTTCCACAAGGACAAGGTGGTGCTTAGAACACACCCAGCATTTTTACCTAAGGTGGTCTCCTCTTTTCATCTGAATGAAGAGATAGTCCTACCAACTTTCTTTGTGGACCCCAAGGACGAGGCTCAAAGTGTACAGCACTGTCTAGATGTTAGGAGAGTCCTAAAATTTGACCTCGAAAGAACTAAGAGCTGCCGCAAATCAGATGCTCTGTCACCTTCAGTGGGTCAAAGCCCGGCTTCCACGGCCTCCATAGCAAGATGAATGGTTGCAGCCATCAGCGAGGCATACAAGGGGCAGCACAGACCTCTTCCAGATAATATGCATGCCCATGCTATCAGGGCCAAGGCCATGGCGGTTGCCTTTCAGAGGCATGTCCCTTGGCAGGTCATCAGCAAGGCAGCTACATGGGCTAAGCCTTCGGCCTTCTGCAAGCACTACTGCTTGGATGCCAGCTCCAGGTCGGACTTGGCATTTGGTCAGGCAGTTTTGAGGAACTTATTTTCCTAGGAGGGTCACCTCTTCACCCTGGGGCTACATTCAATTGTAATCGTCCATACACTATGGAGGAAAGGGCGTAGGAGTAATTATAAGTTACTCACCATGGTGACTAATGCAGTCCTAGTCCATAGTCCCCTTTCCTCCATAGGTCCCACCATCCTCCCACCTAATAAGACTGGTGTCATTAGGTAATGGTGATTTTGTCAACACATCAAAGGGGACTGAGGAGTGGCATTGGTAGGCAGAGTCGGGGGAGTGCATGGTCCCAGGCCCGGGCCCCTGTGGGCATCTAAATTTAAAGGGGAAGATTATTTCTGGTGGAAAAGGCTATTTATATTGATGTTTTATTTGTATTGCGCTCGTACACATGTGATTCAGAGCGCGAAAAGATTCTGCCTCCCGTCCCTAGTGAGGGATGCCCATACAGTATGGAGTAAATAGGACTATAGACTGGGAGCACGTTAGTCACTACGGTGAGTAACACATTTCTCACTCGCTGGACGCCTGCCTTGTATACGTGAGCAGGGACGGAGCGCTCCCTGGTCACAAACAAGCTGTGAACTCACCGGGTAAGATGTGATCTATTCCTCTCGCCGCTTGCAGGACTTCTCTTCTTGTGGCTTACTATGACTTGGCAAACCTCTTCTTTCAGTCGGCTGACGCCCGTGTCACCTGCAAATGGAGCCCTCGTCGCTCCCGAGGTTCTCTGGTGCACGCCACCCACCAGAAACCAACAGTCCTTCGGGTGCACGCCAGCCACCTAAAACGGCCTCTAGGACGGGAACACTTCCCTCTTTAACACTTTGTGCTACGTGACCTCTGCACTTAAGGATTCGAGAGGCACAGACCCTTTGAGAAAAGTCAGGTGCTCTCTACCAGGCAATGGTCCCAGGGTCTTCAATCTCCAGCTTCTGCTTGGGTTGCCAACTACGCTACTTCTGCTTCCTGCAGATCTTCTCTTCTTTCCACTCTCTCTCCTGGCCTGCATCTGAGGGGGCCTTTTAAGTTTCTCAGTCTTTGTCAGGTGTGGGTAATTTGCATTAATTAATGACCCGACCACTCCTGCAACACTGCACCTCCTCAGTCATCTTCCTTGTCCCAGTACTTAGAGGATTATGGGACTTGAAGTCCCTAATGGCAAAGTTAACTTTTCTTATTTCTGTTTTACAATAAGCCATCAGAAGAGTGGGGCTTCAGGGAATGTTGAATAAGGGGGTTTCCCATTCCTCCTGACCTGCTTCCCCCTTAGGTGATCCTCCCACAGAACATCACCCCGTCAGGATCAGAAAGTGTCTGCCTTTCCCTGGTCACGTGAGAAGGGTCCCAGGTCAGGTTTTCTGGGGGAATCATTGCTGATTCATCACACAGCGCAGAGAGAGGCAGCACAGAGAGAGCAAGAGGCAGTTACAAAGAGAGAGAGAGAGTGAGAGAGGCAGCACTGGGAGAGAGCGAGCACAGAGAGAGTATAGACAGAGCACATAGAGAGAAAGACAGGCAGTGCAGAGAGAGAGAGTGGCAATTGCAGAGTGGCAGTGCAGAGAGAGAGCACAGAGCTGAGGAGTGACACCAAAGAGCGTGAGAAGGAATGACAGTGCAAAGAAAGAGGCCGCACACAGAGAGTAGCAGTGCAGAAAGTGACAATGCAGAGAAAGAGGGCGCAGAGAGTGACATGTATGGATGGCCATGGAAGATCTGTGCATTGTAGGGTTGCTGCGTCTATCAGGTAAGTCTGTTCAACAGTTACATGTTTTCAAAAACATAAATGTTTTCATTTGTACATTTCAACCCATTATCAGTAAGAACGGAAATTGTTTAACCTCATTAGTGCCAAGGGCGAGGTATCTCGTCCTTGGGATTACCTCCCTGTTGCCAAGGACAGAATACCTCATCCTTTTCGGCACTCTGATTTGTGCGATCCCTGCTTAGCAGGGATCGCACAAAACTGTAATCCAACCCCCGGCCTATGAGAGGGGGAGGTCCCCCTTCACTGCCCAGGGGTTGGATTACCTTCAATTTCATGCCGCGTGCGTGACGCACGCCGACATGAAATTAAAAGTAAATTCACTGCGGCAGCCATTTTCGGCTGCCGCAGTGAAAACAAAAGGTGAGTGTTCACCTTACTCTTCTTCGATCTCCAGCTGTATTTCTACCCGGAGATCGAGGCAGGTATCATTAGAAAGGGGAGATTTGGGGGAAGAGGGCCCCCAAAAATTGTGGGACATGCCCCCCAGTGGGTGGAGCAGTAAGGTTTGGGCACCCCAGGGCCAGATTGGCACACCAATGTGCCCCTCTGCGCCAAGGGGAGTTGGGTTAACAAAGGAAAAAAGTGGAAATGGTGGAATGCATTTTAGGGGGGCTCTGGGGCACCCCAAAAGGACAGGGAATTTTCTAATGGGATGGGGCGGTGACCCCCCCACCCGCAATGGAGTGGGTGCCATGTCATGCAGCCCTCTCTGGGACCAGATATCTGCTCCTAGGAACGGACGCCTGAGCCCAGGGAGGAGTGCAGGACAGCCCCCCTTTATCTGCCCCCGGGGAGGGCTACATGAGATGTGCCACCCCTCCAATTGGGGTGGAGAGGTGCACCCCCTTCACATTAGAAATTCCCCAGCGGTGTAGGGTGCACCTCAGCCCCCGCTAAAGGGCAGCCTGCCATTTTTAATTATTTTATTTGTTTACTAAACTTGCCTTGGCGCAGAGGGGCACATTGGTGTGCCAATCTTGCCCTGGGGTGCCCAAACCTTACTGCCCCACCTACTGGGGGGCCGGTCTCAATTTTTGGGGGCCCTCTCCCCCCCACCCCAAATGGATGGGGGGTGTACCTCACACAGCCGTTTTTAGGAGGCCCAGGGAGGCCAGCATGAGGTGCCCCTGCCACCCATTTGTGGTGAAGGGGGAGAGGGCCCCCACAAATTGTAGGACAGGCCACCCAGTGGGTGGGGCGGTAAGGTTTGGGCACCCCGGGCCAGATTGGCACACCAATGTCCCCCTCTGCGCCAAGGGGAGTTGGGTTACCAAAGGAAAAAAGGGAAAATGGTGTAACGCATTTTAGGGGGGCTGTGGGGCACCCCAAAGGGATGGGGAATTTTCTAATGGGGTGGGGCATTAATCCCCCCAACCCCCATCCGCAATGGTGTGGGTGCTATGTCATGCAGCCCTCCCTGGGGCCAGATATCTGCTCCTAGGAAGGGAAGCCTGAGCCCAGGGAGGAGTGCAGGACTGCACCGCCCCTTATCTGCCCCCGGGGAGGGCTACATGCGATGCGCCGCCCCTCCAATTGGAGTGGGGGTGGAGAGGTGCACCTCCCTTCACATTAGAAAATTCCCTAGCGGTGTAGGGGGCCCCTCAGCCCCCGCTAAAGAGCAGCCTGCCATTTTGAATTATTTTCTTTGTTTACTAAACTTGCCTTGGTGCAGAGGGGCACATTGGTGTGCCAGCCTGGCCCCAAGGTGCCTAAACCTTACTGCCTCACCCCCTGGGGGGCCTGTCCCACAATTTTTTGGGGGCCCTCTCCCCCCTCACCCAAAATAGGTGGCAGGGGTACCTTATGCAGGCCTGCCTCAAAGGGCAGATATCTGCCCGTAGGAAGGGGCAAATGGGGTTTCACTGGGGGGGAGGGGGTTCAGTAGACCACCAGGGATGGCTTGCCAGGGGGGGCATGTTTGAAAATGATTTATTTGTTTTTGCTGGTATGACCGTAGGTAATACATGTTTTTTTGTTTTGTTTACAGCTTTTCCTACTCGAGCAGCTGCAACGTTATGCGAGTACTGTTTTTTATTATTCTATGATTAGGGCCCACTGTCAGTGGGGTGGGTGAGACTGGGGCTGGATTGTTGGTGGTGTGGGTAGGAATGGGCCATCTGGGCAGATATGTTGGTGGGCTGGGACACAATTGCAGGGGCAGGACACACATTGCCCCCCATGCCAGCAGAACATTGGTGTTTCCCTAGGAATGGATCCCACCTATATGGGTTGTCCGTCTGCAAGCCCAGGCTCCACCTCTGGCTGTGCTATGTTACAGATGTCACCTCCAGGGAGGAATGGGGATCCTGCCGGGGCTCCCTGGAGCTGCTGCTGTGCTTAGGTGACTGTACACCCACATAGTACATGGATGTCCAAGGCCAGGGACATCACCTCCAACCGTCCTGGAGTTGTGGCTGGGCTGCATTACAGCTTTTCCCTTCGGGGAGGTATTGGTGGGGAGAAGCTGTAACGCAGGGCAGCCAGGGCTCCAGCAAAGTCAGCGGTAATATCCCTGGCCTTGAGCACCCTTCTCCCATGTGAGTCTTTGCCGGGGGTTCTGGATAATAAATTCAGGGCTGAGTTGCGTAAGTCAGACCTCTGTGGATTCCCACGGGTGTCTTCTTTTCAGAAATGCATGGGGTTCCCTGTTTTCTTTGCTGGCTTCGACACCCTAGGCCCAAATCTGTAGGTTGCCCACATGAACAAAATGTGCTGTGCCGAAAGGCTTGGGGTTACCAGTGGGTTACCCTTTTCCTTTTGCGCCTCCGGTAGGTGCACCCACACATGTGAGGTACCATTTTCATCAGGATACATGTGGGGACACAGGAAGGTAGGCCATGTGTGGTTGGCGGTGTGTTTAGGTGGGTGGCCAGAGCGAAATGTCTGAGAATTGTCTTCATTTCCAGCCAATTTCAGAGACATTTCCCTGTGTCCACTCACCGAAACATGTCGCCAACAACGGATGTCATACCTTCTCGCGTTCCCACTTGTGTCCCAATGAACCTCACATGTGTGGGTGCACCTACCGGGGGCGCAAAAGGAAAAGGGTAACCCACTGGTAACCCCAAGCCTTTCGGCACAGCACATTTTATTCATGTGGGCAACCTACAGATTTGGGCCTAGGGTGTCGAAGCCAGCAAGGAAAACAGGCAACCCCATGCATTTCCCAAAAGAGGACACCTGTGGGAATCCGCAGAGTTCTGCCTTGCGCAAATTACCCCACTTTTTATTAGCCACAATCCCTGACAAACTGTGATATTTGGTGGGGGGAAAACACAATGTTCACTTTGTCTGGGGTTCTGGGTAATAAATTCTGGCCCGCTTCGCACAAGTCAGACCTCTGTGTATTTGTTACTCTCACCTGATCTCCACAGGGGCGCCGAACAGAGCTGGATGATCTGGTGGCGAGTGGTGTCTTGTACTCCCCTCCGATACGAAAGCAGGCTTGCCTAGAAAGGTAAATCACAGGTTACCCAACCATGTGGATGAGGGCGGCTCCCGCCTCCCGTTGTGTCCTCTTGCACCCCCCCGCTATATCTCACCTTTGAGTTACGAATAGCGGGCTCTCCGTCCTGCCACTGCTCGCTGAGGTGCGTCGTAGTTCTAGGATCTAGTTACTTCACTGATCCTATTGCAAGTTCCAGACAACTGTGACTCTATGGTAAGTCTTATTCCAAAGATATGGATAGCTAAGAGTTCAAGTTGGAAAAGTTCACTCTGTACCTTTCTTCACAGATTCCCTCTTCGTGCATACGATGGAGCGAGGTTCTTGGTAGCTGGCTTCCCAGGGTAAGATTTGCGCCAGTGCTATGCAAAAGTCTTTCCACCCGATACTGTTTTCCTGCACAACTAACCTGCTGCTTTTGTATTCTGCAGGTGCGGAATCTCCTGAACAAAGGCTGCATGATGAAGAATTGTGAGCCCGTGAGGATTGCTGCCTTCAGGTGAGAGCTGCCTCGTGCACGATTAGAAGTCAGAATGAGGCCTTCCCACTGCTCTGCTAACCTGATGTCTTCTTTCTGTTTTACAGAGGAGGCAGTTCCGGAGCGGCGATCGGAAGATGAAGCGGAGATTGAGTGATGACGTTCCGATGATTCGCTGGTAAGTATTAGTGCGGTGCTGAACTGCGATGAAGAGCGTGTGGTCTGCAAGGCTAATCTGATGTTCTTTCCTTTTCAGTTCTGAAGAAGCATGGACTCCCGAGCGGCCGCGATGAAGAGACTGGTAAGTATCTTGTTCTGCTCTTCTTTCTCACTCTTCTTTGCAGGTAGCTCGAGACAACTGGACGTGCGTGGCTGATGGCTGGCCTGGAGCTGCAGACAGGGTGAGCGTTACGCTGCAGGAGTGCAGAATAACGCAAAGCGTGTTCTGTATGAAGGGTGTGGCTTATATAGTCTTCTGAAAGTAGTTCCAGCAACCACACCCAAGCAAATAGTCCCACGGCAAATAATCCCTTCACCCTGCCTCATATTGGTTCAGACGTGCCTCTCTGGGTCTGAAACGTGCCATGTTGGTGATGGCAGTATGAGCCTGGTGCCAACGGCGCCAGGACCGAGTCCAGGAAGCCCCTGCAAGATTCCTTGGGGCCTTCAAGGCCCCCATCGGACCCAATGCCTTGGACAGGGTGGTCTGTACCTGATGTTTGGGGGTATGGACCGTGACAGCATTTCAACGGGTGTCCTCTTTTGGTAAATGTATGGGGTTCCCTGTTTTCCTTGCTGGCTTCGACACCCTAGACCCAAATCTGTAGGTTGCCCACATGAACAAATTGTGCTGTGGCGAAAGGCTTGGGGTTACCAGTGGGTTACCCTTTTCCTTTTGTGCCCCGGTAGGTGCACCCACACATGTGAGGTACCGCTTTCGTCGGGACACCTGTGGGAACATGGAAAGGTATGACATCCGTTGTTGGCGATGTGTTTCGGTGAGTGGACAGAGGGAAATGTCTCTGAAATTGGCTGGAAATGAAGACAATTCTCAGACATTTCGCTCTGGCCACCCACCAAAACACACCGCCAACAACACGTGGCCAACCTTCCCGCATCCCTACACGTGTCCCGATGAAAACGGTACTTCACATGTGTGGGTGCACCTAAAGGGGGCGCAAAAGGAAAAGGGTATCCCATTGGTAACCCCAAGCCTTTCGGCACAGCACATTTTGTTCATGTGGGCAACCTACAGATTTGGGCCTCGGGTGTGGAAGCCCGCAAGGAAAACATGGACCCCATGCATTTCCCAAAAGAGGACACCCGTGGGAATCCACAGAGGTCAGCCTTCCTCAAATTGCCCCAGATTTTATTAGCCACAATCCCTAACAAAGTGTGGTATTTGGTGGGGGAAAAACACAATGTTCACTTTGTCTGGGGTTCTGGGTAATACATTCTGGGCCGCTTCGGTTAGTCACTACGGTGAGTAACACATTTCTCACTCGCTGGTCGCCAATAGCCCAACGTAACCCAACCAGTACATGTCAAGGGTGGGGGTAGAGAGAGTGGGAGGTGGTTGGTGAGGGTAGAGAGAGTAGGCATTGGGTGGGTGTCATGACCACTGCTTTCAAGGAGTCAGGACCTACCCAACATCCTTGGAAGCAGGCTCATAACAAGTCTTATCGGCACCAGCAAGTCCCAATAGGGACCTTTTGGACCTTGTCCTGGCACCGGTGGTGCCAGGCTCATAGTAAGGATCCGTCCCGGCACAGGAAGCACCGGGCTCATATCAAGTGTAAAAGTGCTTGGGTGAACCTACCTGGAGCAGACCATGCTGCTTACTTACCAGCAAGATGATGCTTTACTCTCTTCTGGCAGGGACTACTTTTCCTTCTGGGTGGGGCAGGCACCACTCCCTGGATCATTGCTGCTGGAACCCTTCTGGAAGCAGGAACTCTTTTACCTGGGCGAGGCTGCTGTGGAAGAAGACACCTAAGCACTCCTATGGGCTATTTAAACCACACCCGATTGGTACCACATGCTTCGCGTTATTCTGCATCTGCAGCAGGACGCTCACCGTGTCAGCTCCAGCGAACCTTCAGCTCCGGATCCTGTAATTACGAAAATTACCTGCTGGGAACCAATCTTCAATCTTCAGCGGCTCCTGTAAAACAAAAGGCACAGGTTAGACAAAGGCAAAGTTAGCGCTTCAACTCACCCGATCTATCGGCAGCATCCAAGACGTTTTTTCTGCATTTCTCGTCCGGCATCGGCCTGCAAAGACAAAGAACATTGGTTAGTAACGCTTGGTTACAATACTGCTTACCTGTGTTGCGCTTGCTCCAACCTTGCTCGCACTGCATTCCGGCACCTGTAGAGACAAAAGGGGACATTAAGGTGCATTCTACGGCCCCAAAGCAGCCTTCCTACTTACGTGCCTTCGAATTCATCATCTTCTTGTTACGCTCTCTGCCACGAATCGGGGAGAGCATCTTCTTTGGCATCGACAGCATCTGAAAAGTAAAAGACATAGACATTAGGGAAAAAGACATTTGAAGAGAGCAATCTAAAGAGAACTTTAATACTTACAAGTCACGCTCGTGCAGCAAACGGCGGCTTCGCTCTCAACTACCCCCTGCAATCAAGAGGCGGAACTCACATCCAGTGAAGTAACTGGACCCAGCGCCCCTGCACAAGACGCAGGATGGAGAGCTCAGCATTCACTTACTTAAGGTGAGCACAACAATCACCCGAGTACCACGGGAAGAGAGGGAGAGAGGGGCTAAGAACTACTCCCAACCTTCCAGCCACTAATACCTTGATTTTCCACTTGCAGACACCTCACTCTGCAGGTCAAGCTTTCGGTGAGGAAGGGGTCAAATCCGGGAGCCAAACGAATCCTACGCCTAACGTTGAAGACGTTTTCACCGCCCAGTCAAGACCAGCGCCTCCGAGGGAACCAGGTGAGCGTTACAGAACGCGAAGACTCACCATACATTTCCCGCCCAGGCGCAATGGAGACTTCGGACACAGACCAATTGGCCCAGTTGCTCGGGGAGTTGAGAGCAGAAGTACACGCAGCTCGCCAGGAAACAAATGCCCTAAGGAGAGAGTTAGTGGTTTCTAAGGAGCGAACAGACGACTTGGCTAGGCAATTGTTACAAGCCCAAGCGGGACAGACTCCTCTGCCTACCCCTGGTGGAAGCCATGCCCCAACAGCTTCCTCTAATCCGGTGCAAATTAATCTACCAGGAAATGTACCTTTGGCTCCGCCCGAACGCTTTTCAGGTGAACCGAAAAGATTTGCTGTGTTCATCAATCAGTGTCGTTTGCACTTTCTGTGTAGACCTGCCGCTTTTCCAACGGACCAGGCTAAGGTAGCCTTCGTGCTCTCATATCTTAGCGGCAGTGCCGCAGATTGGTCTATTCCTTTAGTGACTCAAGATAACCCTATTCTGTATAATTTCCAGGACTTCCAAGCTAGTATGGAAAGATTGTTCGCAAGACATTCTCAGGGACAGGCCCTGGACAATGAACTTCTTTCACTACGACAGGGCAATCAAGATCTTCTGGCCTACATCGCATCATTTAACAGACTAGTGGTTGAAACTGGGTGGCCTGAGGATAAGAGAATCACCCTTTTCTATAGAGGCCTTCGTGGAGAACTTAAAGACGTTCTGGCCCAGGTGGTGAATCCTCCACAAGACTGTTCCGAATACATTGATCTGGTGGTGCAACTGGATCATAGGATACAAAATCGAAAAGCCGATCGTTCCAGGTTTGAGAATCGAGTTTTTTCAAGACCACAGAGCTCCGTTAGAGGAAATGATAATGTGGAACCCATGCAGATTGGGGTGGTGAAAGGACCTCTAACCCAAAAGGAAAGAGAAAGGAGAAGGCAACTGCAATTGTGCCTCTATTGCGGGAACTCAGGGCACTTCCTCCAAGATTGCCCAGTGAAACCAAAGAAGAAGACAGTAGGAGCTTCCGATAAGGGTGCCAAAAGTTCAGAGTCGGAAAACGACCTCACCCGACAAGTGTAGAGGTCCGCTTGCCGAGCGTTAAAACCAGTTCTTTGACCTCGCATTTTACCATGCCCATGGTCCTCGTGAGTCCGGAACAACCCAATCGTATGCATGCCATTAAAGCATACATAGATAGTGGCGCAATCGGCAATTACGTGGACTGTGAATTGGCCGCCAGGATGAACCTATCTCTTTGTCCTAAGTCGGTGAAAGACGTTATCACCACCGTGGATGGTACGGAAATAGCTTCCGGACCAGTTACTCACACCACCATGGAAGTGACGTTGGTAAGCCAAGATGGACATCAAGAGAAAATCGTGTTTGACGTGATCAAGGCTCCACAGTTTCAAGTTATCCTGGGAATCCCTTGGCTGGAGAAACACAATCCTCAAATTGATTGGCGAGCAAAGACAATCCGGTTTCCAGAATGCGCACCTACCTGTTATCCGCAGCCCCCCACGAAGCTAGCTGCAACTGCTTCTGAGAGTCCTCACCTGCCTCCTGAATACCGGGAATTTCAGGATGTCTTTCGGAAAGATCAAGCTAATTCGCTGCCTCCTCACAGATCATACGACTGCCAAATAGGCTTGGTTCCAGGATCCACTCCTCCATGCAGTCGAATTTATGCCCTCACAGAACCTGAACATCTTCACCTAAGGAAGTATTTGGACCAGTACCTGACTAATGGATTCATCCGTCCCTCGAAGTCCCCAGCCTCTTCAGCTTTGTTCTTCGTGCCAAAAAAAGAGGGAGACCTAAGAACATGCATAGATTACCGTGCCCTGAACCAGATTACGATTAAGAACAGATATCCGTTACCATTGATCCCTGAACTTCTTGACCAGGTTAAAAGTGCCTGTATCTACACAAAGCTGGACCTCAGAGGAGCTTACCATTTAGTACGAATAAAAGAGGGCGATGAATGGAAGACGGCCTTTCGTACTAAATATGGACTGTTCGAGTATCAAGTAATGCCCTTTGGGCTTTGCAACGCTCCGGCAGCCTTTCAGTATTTTATGAATGACGTCCTCAGAGAGCTCATTGACGTATGTGTAGTTGTCTATATTGATGACATTCTGGTCTACTCGTCCTCCGAGGCGGAACATCGAAAACATGTCACCGCAGTACTGGAGCGGCTCCGAAAACACAGACTCTTTGCAAAATTGGAAAAATGCGTTTTTCACGTCACGGAAGTCGAATTTTTGGGATTTATTTTGTCACCTAATGGAGTCCACATGGACTCAAGAAAAGTGGACGCTATCGTTAAGTGGCCCTCACCAAAGTCAGTGAAAGGAGTTCAAAGCATGTTGGGCTCCGCCAACTTTTATCGAAGATTTATCCCAGAGTTTTCTCGAGTAGTCCAACCCATTACAGCCCTCCTCAGAAAGAATAAACGTTTCGAATGGTCTACAGAGGCTGAACAAGCTTTTCAGGAACTAAAAACAAAATTCACCTCGGCTCCAGTTCTAAAACATCCTCGCCCGGAACTTCCCTATATAGTTGAGACTGATGCTTCCAGTCTCGCAATGGGAGCAGTACTTTCGCAAAGAGACCCGGAAACAAATCAGTTACACCCAGTGGCATTTTGGTCCCGCAAATTTTCAGCTCCTGAAATCAACTATACCATTACAGATAAGGAACTTTTGGCTATCAAGTCCGCATTTAAAGCTTGGCGGCATTATCTCTTGGGAGCCCGACACACAGTCACCGTCATCACGGATCATCGTAATTTACAGTACCTTAAATCAGCCAAAGCTCAATCCTCTAGACAGCTTCGCTGGGCATTGTTTTTCACCGAATTCGACTTTGTGATAACTTACCGACCAGGCAACAAGAATGGAAAAGCAGATGCTCTCTCCCGAATTGGAGTAGATGAACTCACGACCAATCCTGAACCCGTACCCATAATTCCGGAACAGAGAATCCTGGGTTTGATAGATGCACAATCCATTGAAGACATTGAAGCTAAAGTTAAAGATCTTCTGACTCCAGCAGAAGTGCAAGACTGGTAACTCAAGGGAGATGATTTCACAATGGATAAGAACCTACTATACTTTCGAGGAAGATTATATCTACCATGTACCGATTTACAAAGACAGGTGATCTCTTGTTACCATGACTCCTTAATGGAAGGACATCCCGGCATTACCAAAACGTTGGAAAAGATAAAAAGACATTTCTGGTGGCCGTCTTGGAGAAAGGACATTAAGGATTTCATTAATTCCTGTGGGATGTGCGCTCAAAGCAAAAGCCAGAAGGAGAAACCAGCAGGCCTCCTACATCCAATAGACATTCCTCCACACCCATGGCATACTCTCTCCATGGACTTCATCACGGATTTACCACCATGCTCCGGATTTAATACAATCTTAGTGATTGTGGACCTATTCTCGAAAATGGCTCATTTCATCCCATTGAAAGGGTTACCTACAGCTCCAATTTTGGCCCGAGAATTCCTCGAAAACATCGTTCGGTTGCACGGCTTTCCTTCAGTTTTAATCTCAGATAGAGGGAGTCAATTTATTTCCCACTTCTGGCGGAGTTGTTGTCGCCTAGCCCAAATTGACATAAGGCTTTCGACCAGCCACCATCCCCAGACCGACGGGCAGACCGAGAGGACCAACCAAACCTTGGAACAGTATCTACGCTGCATGTTACAACAATCAGAGGGCACTTGGAAAGACATTCTCTGGATTGCGGAGTACGCTTATAATAATTCAGTCCACGCCGGAACTGGAAAAACTCCGTTTTTTCTTTCATATGGAATCCACTCTCGCACCTCAAATCTTGACCCACCTCAGACTCTTGGAACACCCGCTGTAGATCATCTGCATTCGACAATCACTCAAGCCTTTAAAGAGGCCACATCTCACCTCAAGCAGGCCAAGGAGCAATACAAGAAGTGTGCGGATCTACATCGAAAGGAAGCTCCTCAATATCTTGTGGGAGATCAGGTCTGGCTATCCACCAAACATTTACCCCTAAAAGGACTGCGTACTTTCAATCCACGATACCTGGGGCCTTACCCAATCACTGCCATAATCAATCCAGTGGCGGTTAAATTGGGCCTACCTGCCCATATGAAGATACATCCAGTTTTCCACGTCTCACTACTGAAACCCATGCAACCTGGAACCCGTTTGACAAAATCTCCAGACCCTATTCTTGTGGACGGAGAACTAGAATTCGAAATACAAGACATATTAGACTCCAAGATTTCCAAATCTAAATTATACTATCTGATTGACTGGAAAGGTTATGGCCCCCAGGAACGATCTTGGGAACCGTCGGAACATGTTCATGCACCCCGTCTGGTTAAGAAGTTTCATCGAACTTTTCCCGATAAACCAAAACCCCCGGAGAAGACGAATTTGGGAGGGGCTTTGAGGGGGGGTGCTGTCATGACCACTGCTTTCAAGGAGTCAGGACCTACCCAACATCCTTGGAAGCAGGCTCATAACATGTCTTATCAGCACCAGCAAGTCCCAATAGGGACCTTTTGGACCTTGTCCTGGCACCGGTGGTGCTAGGCTCATAGTAAGGATCCGTCCCGGCACAGGAAGCACCGGGCTCATATCAAGTGTAAAAGTGCTTGGGTGAACCTACCTGGAGCAGACCATGCTGCTTACTTACCAGCAAGATGATGCTTTACTCTCTTCTGGCAGGGACTACTTTTCCTTCTGGGTGGGGCAGGCACCACTCCCTGGATCATTGCTGCTGGAACCCTTCTGGAAGCAGGAACTCTTTTACCTGGGCGAGGCT